>NC_087200.1:153748562-153777463 GCF_015104395.2 Macrobrachium nipponense
GAGACCAATTCTCGAGCCACATACTTTGTGATAATTGGGGCATGTGTTGTTAGGTGGGAATGGAGGCTGTGGATGGACCTGACGAGCTTGTCTTGCAACTCTATGATTCTCCAGATGCTACTTTTTGTTCTCTTCATAATTTTTAATTCCATCTTTCACTTTAACTCTCCAAGCAGATCGCTCAACTGCATCAGTTTCCCATGTTTTATATCAATGTCACTTAGTCACATAGTTTTAAGTTGTCTTTTAAGCTGTCTTTGAATCTCTTTCTTGGTTTGCCAACATTTCGAGTCACTTCACTTAGCTCCGAGTAAAAGAGCTGCTCAAGAAGGCTGCTTTCCGCCATTCTGACAACATGCCCTACCCATCTCAACTGGCTTTTTATTATAATGGCCTCAATACTGAGGCAGTTGGCCTCTCCAAGAACACTTACATTAGTGCGGCAGTCTTCCCAAGTTATTCTCAAAATGTTTCGCAAGGACCGCTGATGGAATTTCTCAAGGGCTTTAACATGGCGTCGGTAAATTGTCCAGGTTTTGGAACCATAAAGAAGGGTAGGTAGGACTTTTCCCTGATATACCTTTATTTTGGTGTTAACACACAAGTCATGATCATCTAAAATTTTCTTGCATAGTTTTCCTAGAGTAATGAAAGCAAATCAGCAGCTACAAGATACCATATATTTCTGCATATAAGACGACTTTTGGAACACGAGGCCAAAAATCATGGCAAATTTTAATGAATTTATCTCATATCTGTAGTATAGGACGACTTCTAAATTACAAATCGTAATGTTTTTTTGGAGTAAAGTGATTATTTGCAAAAATCAAACAGTCAACTATGTTAATTAAAAATAATGATGACTTAGATAATGGTTGTTTTGTTTGTTGTATCCAATAGCAGTATTACTATTATCATATCGTTACTGTATTACATAATACATATAAACATCATGTACATCATTTGCATTTAATATTGTTTACATTCTCAAAATCTCAGCTGATTAGTATTATCAATATCTTCATAGCCATTATTTGTTAAAAAAGATATAATCGGAGTTACTTTTCATTATAAATTAACAAAGTCTACTTGAAAACGTGCATTATTTTACTTCATTGTATAACCATTAAGTGGGTGTGATTTCTTCCATTCCGAACATCACTGCCTCCTGGCAGTTATCAGTTTTATTCACCCTTGGCTATAACCTGCAGCTTTAATTTACTAGTAGTATATAATATACACGCACATATATATTATTATTAATATATATATATTTATATATATATATATATATATTATAATAACTTATATTTTATATATTTATATATATATATATGATATATATATATATATATATATATAATATATATATATATATTATATATATATTAGTATATATATATATATTTATGTATATTATATATAATATATAGTATATATATCATAATATATATATATATATATATATATAACTATAATATATATATATTATATATATATATATACTATGATATAGATATATGTGTAGATATTATGTGTTATATATATATATAATATATATATATATATACATGCTATATATTTATATGTGGATATATTATATGTGTATGTATATATATATATATATATATATATATATATAATATATATAATATGTATATATATATATATATATTATATATGTATATATATATATGTATATATATATATTTGTATATATATATACTATGATATATATATATATATATATATATAATATATATATATATATATATACTATATATATATAATATATATAATATAATTTATACATTATATACATATAAATATAATATATATTATATATATATATATATATATATATATAATATAGATATAGATATATATATATACATTATATACATATAAAAATATATATATATTATATATATATATATATATAAATATATATATATATATAATATATTATATAACTATATATAAATTACTTAATTATATTAAAATATAAATCATATATATAGTATAATATTATATATATTCTTTATCTAATATAGATATCTAATAATATAATATATATATTATTATATATATATATTTATACATATAAGCTAATTCAGCTATTGAAAAGGCACAGAAATGTTATTGTTATAATACAATTAAGTTTGTTCATACTTACCTGGCAGATATATATATAGCTGTATTCTCCGAAGTCCGACAGAATTTCAAAATTCGCGGCACACGCAGTGGGCGGCCAGGTGGTAGTACCCATTCCCGCTGCTGGGAGGCGGACATCAGGAACTATTCCCATTTTCTATTCATATTTTTATCAGTGCCACTGTCTCCTGAGGGGAGGTTGGTGGGCACTTTAATTATATATATCTGCCAGGTAAGTATGAACAAACTTAATTGTATTATAACAATAACATTTTGTTCATGAAACTTACCTGACAGATATATATATAGCTGAATCCCACCTTCGGATGGTGGGAAGAGACAGAATAGGATTTTTGGGAAACTAAATTAAGTCGATGATATACATCTTGGTTCCTCACCTGTAGCATAGCCGACTTCGTGATTACTGTCACCAAAGTCTGCTTCTGCGTTACTAGAGTTGCCAGCGAGGTAGAGACCTGTAATGCTGGTGCGCTCTAGATGATCTGTCAACGGGGGCGTGACCACAATGTGACTAGACCATATGACCCATACTTCTGAGGGCAACGAAGCTAAAAACCACCACCTGACCTAACCTATCAAAGTTAGTTCCATAACTTCTAGGCTAAAGAAAAGGAACGCGCCTCAAGCGACCAACCCTTCAAAGTTAAAAGCACACCTATCCCTTTTCTATAGGATAGGATTCGTGTTGCTTGCTGCCCCTAATAATATATCTATCCGGATATGGTATGGTCCTAGCGCGGCTTACAGATCTTCAAAACACATCTGTCGTCTTCACATCCCGTCGGGAGTGTGAAGCGAACACAGAGTTGCTTCGCTAAAGCGTGGCACTCAGGATGTTACTGAGTGTCATGACCCTGTTGAAATGCTTCCGAGGCCGCGCCCTCACCTCTTGAGCATTCATATTAAGAAAAAATCTCAAATCTTTAATGCGCAAACATAACGAATGAGACTTCTTAAAAGAACTCCTTGACTATAATGCCAGGGTGTTCTTGGACATGAACTAGTCTGGTCTTTTTACGGGGGGGGAAACACCGCAGATTGGCCGTTGACCTCGACTTTCTATAGTTTTATCAAGATAAAACTTGAGAGACCCGACAGGGCACAGGACTCTCTAATGCCCTTGCCCAATAATTTGTGCCATACCCTTGGTCTCCAAGCCTTCGGGTCAAGGGTTAGACAGGTTTTCGTTCTTATCAAGAACGGAAGGCTTAGAGGACAGACCGCATTATGTCCTTTAAAGCTAAAACCTCTGATGATGGCTAAAAGCTCACTAACCCTCTTTGCCGTGGCTAGAGCGGTTAGAATGTTAGCCTTTCTGGTCACGTGTATTAAGTTCGCAGAAAGGATAGGTTCGAAATGCTTTTGGCATCAGAAACTCAGACTACGTCTAAGTTCCATGCCGGAACCTGCGATCCAGAGAATTTCAAGATCTCCCCAGACCTCAAAGATCGTGAAGCTTTGTTGTTGACAGAACCGAATCTCTGAGCCTAGAGGCCGTCAACAACATATTTACATATTCTACAATAGTTAGGACTACTATCTTATCTCATACTTCATTACGGAAAGATAGAACCATAAAGAAATTCACAGAGGTCGAGTTGGAGGAACAGTCATTTCCCTTCACTATCTCCAGAAACGGCCCGCACCGATTGAACACTGAAAATAGGCAGCACTGCTTTGCCTTGGCCAAGAGACTGCCATAATCTTGAAGATCTTATCGCTTCTCGATAGTCTGAACGCCTTCAGACTCCGAGAGGAGAGATATTAGATACTTCACTAAGTGACGATGTTAGATTACACCGATTCTCTCGGGAAGGGTCTTTGGACAATTCTCTGAATTACCTGACTCTGTGAATCCAACCTCTTTAGAGGCCAACATGTGGCGACTAAAGCTAATCCTCTAGGATCATGAATAAGGGAACAACTTAAGAGGACTCCTTCATCTTCAATATCACGAAAAACTTAACGAAAGGACGCCCTCAGTCTCTCCTCACTTTCGAACATACTTCTAAGTGAGGATTACTCAATACGTCAATAGTGTTGCCTTCGATCGAGAAGACCCGCACGGACGTGCACTAGTTTAACGAACCTCTTGAGGATCGTTACGTTCCGTGCCCAAGCCCATAACTAATTCTCTCTTCTTGAGCTATGAGAGAGCTGAGAAATTATCCGAGATGATTTGGGCCACTCGATCCAAACTCACCCTTCGAGGAACTGGAGAGCCGACCAATTTGGCTTCCAATTCTTTCAGACAATGTGCCAGAACATCTGTTCCTCTGTTCGGATGTCTGGCATCCTCTCGCTACACCCCCCGAGGTGATCCTCAAGCCGTTGAGAGAAAATTAGAATTATTACTAGATCTTCGATGCTATTCCAATTTCTTCGTGAGGAAAAATTGTAGAGTCTGAATTGCTGTTTATTCAGGGAAAACAAGCTTCTCCAGCGATGGAAATGGTCCCCAGCAAAACTCATCCATTCCCATCACTCAGCCTGCTTCCTTCCCTAAATAAGGCTGCGCTTTGCATAAGTAGGAGAGCATTATTATAGTGCTATGCCGCGGTAGATTCGTACAGAATTCTGTTACCGTGCGGTAAACCCGCACCGAACAAGTATAAGAGATATCTTGTTGAAATTTTCTAAGTAAACGGAAGGCATGTTCATTCAAGATTACTAGAAATTTCCTCAACCCGAGGCTAAAATCCATGTAGGGCAGAGAGACGGCTTATTCAACCCTTCCCGCAAGGGAAACAGACGTAACCAACCGCGCATGTCACCGAGCTAGCCGGAACTGCGTAGATCACAGTAACAGCAGCCTTGTTCATCGTCTCGCACTATCTGCCTGAGTTGCCAGCTCTCCTTTTACGAAGGGATAGGTATGAAATTATCGAGCAAAGGAAACTCAAGCAGGCATATTTAAACGAAACAAAATTCGCTAAATACAGAAGCTGAGTTGGTTGTCGTAACAATACCTGAAGAGTTGTTCTTACTCCGAAAACTCTTGGAAGGTTGAAGGGAGTGTCAATTAAATACATTAGAACAACAGTTTCTTTCGGCTTCTATCCACAGAGGTAAATACGAATATGCGTATATGACTTGGACCCCATGCGTTAGCAAAATGACGCAAAGATAAACTACGTAAGTATTGTAGTAATTTGAACATCGAATTCTCAACTACATCTTTCCTCGACGAGGAAGAGAGAAAGAAAGGAAAACGACTGTCCACGTTCTAATGAATGAGACTTTTTAAAAGAACTCCTTGACTCTTTGCCAAGACTCTTTGCCAAGAAAAGGGAGTAATATTCGAATAGAGATCATCAAGAGAGAACCGAGGATCGAAAAGGACCGTTCAATGTTCTTATGATATTGGACATAAGACTTCCTGGATCTAGTCTACAAGTCTTTTCTTACTCCCGGATGAGCTCTGAAAATGAATGAGAGCTCTTCCGAAATTTGTTAATGAGTTTATCCGCTTAAACGATAAAAACGTTAAAATCTATGTCAATGAGAAACTACCCATTTATGAGGGGTCCCCCACTTAAATGACAAAACGTTTAGTATCTTGACAATGGGGAAAACGTCCTTACTTGACAAAACTATTAGCACTTTGCTAATAGGGGAAAACCCTTTAACATGACCGAAAGTCACCCAGGAATCCGAGTATATAATCTTCCCGCTTCTCAGAGAAATCGATGAAGAGGAAAGAGGGATCGAAGAAAAAATTCGGGTATGTCTCTCCGCTAACTCCGAATCCTTTTTTAAAACAAAAATTTCTGTAAAGGAATGTCCTGTGGAGAGTCCTGAAAAAAACCTCCTCTAGACGAGCGTTTAGAAAGCGTCAAGCGTCCTCAGAAACGTCCTGAACAGCAAATAAGACGCCTTCTACAAGTCTTTTCTCTCGCAAAGCGTCCTGCCGAGCTTCCACCGAAGCGTCCTGGCGAATGTCCACAAAAGCGTCCTGCCGAGCGTCCTGGAAAGCGTCCTGCTGAGCGTCCTGGAAAGCGTCCTGCTGAGCGTCCTCAAAAACGTCCTGCTTAGCTACGAGCGTGTCTGAGCAGAGAACACCAAGTCTTCTGAACGACATTTTTCAGAGAGGAACTCGTTGAGCGCCCTGATGCATGCAAGGCCCGCCAAGAGGCGTCCTGGCGAGCGACTTGCCCAACATCTCAAGGTTATGACGAACCGCGTTTTGCGTATGACGTTGAATATTTTCAAGGGACGTCCTCATGCGAGTCTCCATGGAGAGCCGCAAGCCGCTCCTGAAGTGTGTGAACACTAAAGGAAGACTTATGGCTTTTCGTCTTCAAGACGGGCCTTAAAGACCTTCAAACCTTCTTACAAAGACAGTGGCCGCCTGTGCGACAACTTGCGTCTTAGTAATGCAAAAGAACATCTCCAGAAACGCACTCAGCAAAGGAACGCCGAGCGTCCGAAAGACACCCTCGCAAGGTGCTTGCCGAGCGTCCTGGAGAATGTCTCTACTTATAGGACGTCGAGCACCTCCAAAAGCTTCCTCACTTCTAAATTGCCCTTCTTATGCCGAACCAGAGACATAAGTTGTTTGACTGTGCAAAGCAGCTTGCCGGACGTCAAACTTATCAGCTTGCTTTTCGAAGTAAAGCGAACGTTACATAACGTATACGGAGCGCCATGAGGAGAGGAGACGAATACTGAGTTGCTCCTCCAAAAGGTGGAATCTAGAATGTCCTTGATTACCAAATTCTTTTGGAATGCTAGCGAGGTTGAAACAGCTCTAACTTCATGAGCGTTCACTCGCAGGAGGCTCAAATCACTCTTCTGGCAAGATGAATGAGCCTCCTTAATAATGTATAAACGAGCGTTCACTCGCAGGAGGTGCTCAAATCACTCTTCTGGCAAGATGAATGAGCCTCCTTAATATGTCCCTTAGGAAAAGAGCCAGTGCATTCTTCGAAAAGGGTAAATGTGGTCTCTTACTGTTTCATCCTCTCGTGACGAGAGAGAGGACGTGAAGCGTCCTCTTCTCTAAAGCTTCTTTAGGAGGCGCGAGTCCTTCCGAGAGCTCCAACCCCTGTGTGGGGAGGACAGCCTTCGGAGGACGAGAAGCAATCCTTCAAGATTCGTGCACGTGCTCGATCTTCGGCAGCCTGGGAAGCGACACCAGGACCTGCCGAAAGGAAGCCAGATCAGCATGAAAAACCCGTAACCCTCCTTCGGCTTTTGACATGCCCTCTCCCTGGTTTCCTGGAAGTCCGACAGAGGTCTATGGCCTAGAGGCGTTATGGGGCCGATCTGACGTTCCCTCCTAACGAGAGAGAGGACGTGAAGCGTCCTCTTCTCTAAAGATTCTTAGAGGGCGCGCGAGTCCTTCCGAGAGCTCCAACCCTTGCGCATGGAGGACGCCTCGGAGGACGAGAAGCAATCCTTCAAGATTCGTGCACGTGCACGATCTTTAGCAGCCTGGGAAGCGTCAACAGGTTCTGCCGAAGGGACGCCAGATCGGTGGGGAGCCCCCCGTAACCCTCTTGCGGCTTTCGACATGCCCTCTCCCTGAGTCCTGGGAGTCCGACGGGGTCCAGGCCTAGAGGCATTATGGGCCGATCTGACGCCCCCTCCACAACACAAGGGGCACTACACTTCACAACACTTGATTGGAGAGCGAGCACTTTAGTCTAAGATTACTTGATGTAATCCTCTAGCAGACACTTCTAGGCCCGTAAGCCATACCACAGGGTTAGGCAAAATAAAATCTACAGGAGGTTAGAAGGTTCATTATTTCTAACTTCTGTTACTGTGGAGGAAAACTCCTGATTCTAAACACGCTCTAAAATGCGTACATGAATCCTACTTCTTCCGTAATCAGTCACACATACACTAATTACATTGAACTTATGCAAAGAAAACATGTAAACGCCATATATACTAAGCGAGTGTCTACCGAAAGTTCCGGTAGCTTCACCTTACCCCAAGCAGACAACAAAGTCTGAAACTAGGCTAACTAGCTTCAGACATCAAATGCAATGAAAAATTTACGATAGCGTATGCCTAGCCACAAATCCAAGTCAATAATCGAAAGAATAATTAGGATACTTAAGCGGCTAATGAAGTTTCAAAATCCTAGGCGGTAGGTCTGTAAAACAGTTGTTTACCGACCGGCGACAGAAAAAAATATGAATAGGAAAATGGGAATAGTTCCTTGATGTCCGCCCTACCCATCAGCGGGAATGGGTACTACCCCCACCTGGCCGCCCACTGCGTGTGCCGCGAATTTTGAAATTCTGTCGGACTTCGGAGAATACAGCTATATATATATCTGTCAGGTAAGTTTCATGAACAAAATGGAAGACAAATAGAAACTTTGCATATTGTGCGAGCCCACTGCCAATAACTGTTTTGGTGAAACTGTGCGCATCATTAGAGGTTTGGATAAAATAATTGAGAGTAGTACTTCAAAAGAGGACAATGTAGAAAAGACTACACACATCGCTTGGAGTCCGCACCTAGAATCATGAATCAACTTGAAATGAAGCTTACAGATGTTGAGTCATGTGAAAAAACCGAAAAGCTATGGGTACAGTATTTTAGGTGTATTACAATTATGCAAAGTCTGCTCAAGTCTACAGCAAATGCATAAACTGGAAAAAGCCATGAAACCAGAGGAGTTTAAAAAGTTTGCAACAGAGGGATATTTCACAATTAGAAGATCTGACAAGTTCTGGTCAGGGATCTGGACCGATATGACAATTGAGCAAGTCCTCATGCGTTCCATCAAAACATCTGGAGGTCTCACCTGAGGACATGGAATAACACCATCAGTTATCGCTAAATGGGTTAAGTCAATGCCCGCAACAGCCAGTATCATTAACGCTGTTGAGTGTGTTAGTGGAGTTACTGCTACCACTTCAGAACAGCATATTGACCTTCTTGAATCTCGGCAGACTCTTGATCTTACTGACATGAATATCTTCAAAGATTGGCTGGCTGTACACAACCCATACAACCACCCAACATCTATCCTAATCTCCATATCGAGTGGTATTGTTGCCAATGAAAAAGTGAATTGTGATGAAGCCTATAAAGTTGGAAGAGCATCAGTGAAAACAATGGAAGGAGAAGCATTCAGAGATATTCACCTACAGCGAAGAAACAACATCAGGTCGTTGTCATCTGTAAGAAAATCAATTATGATCAATGATACACAGATCACTGTCAATGCAAACCAGTTATTCCATCGAATTATATGCGTTGCTAAAAGTGATTCTGACCTTGCATCATATCTGGGATATGAACTTGCACCTCAACAACCTTCCCTCTTTGGTGATTTTTCTATGAGAAAAGAAAAAAAAAAAAAAAAACTGCTCTTTGTGCCATTGAGGCATTGGCACCCTGTAAAAAATGTTCCTCAGCTGGAGCATTGGTATATTTTAGATGTGCTGGGTACCTTCTTCATCATGTTGTTGTGGCAACGTCCTGCTACATCAGTCAGATATGTTCTCAGTATACATCATTCATTAACAGAAGTACAGGAACGCTCACACAGTACTATTCGATGGCTATGACACTCACAGTACAAAGCTGAAGAACACTTTCGTTGAGGAAGGACACAGTCATCTAGAGTTATAGCTGTAGAAAGCCACATACAAGTCCCGGTGTCTCAGCAGTTCTTGGGAAATATTAAAAACAAGATAGGACTGATCTTGTTTTTAATTTCCCATCTGGAAGATGCTGGCAGTAAGGTCCATCAGACAGAGGCAGATGCTGACAGATTGATAGTAACAACAGTAACTCATTTACGAGATTCAGGACAGGAATCAGTTATTGTGGGGGAGGACACTGATCTTCTTGTCCTCTTAATTGCACTTGCTAAACCTCAGACTGATATCAAAATGATGATCCCAGCAAACAAAGCACATCCTGATAAAATATTCAGCAGTGAAAGAATTCAGAGCAAAATGGGGGACATGACTGACAACTTGCTCTTCCTGCATGCAATAACAGGTTGCAATACAATCTCTGCTCTGTATAGCAAGGGTAAAAGAGTTCCTTATAAAAGATTACAGGAGGATCCTGTACTAAGTCACAAGATGCAAATTTTTAATGACCCCCAGGCCTCTTGCAGATGACATAGCTGCTGCTGGAGAAGCATTTCTTCTTGTCCTGTATGGAGGAAAGCCAGAAGGTAGTCTTGATAAACAAAAGTACTTTTATTACTTAAGGACGATAGCTAAACAGCCTGTACATGCCAAATTTGATCTAGCTACACTTCCTCCAACATCAGCAGCAGCACGCCATCATTTTTATCATACCTTCCATCAAGTACAACAGTGGCAAGGGATTACTCTAGACCCCACTGACTGGAGTTGGAAGTTAGAAAATGACCAACTAAGATAAGTGACATCGCTTAAAGAGCCCGTACCACATTCCTTTCTTAATCTTATAACTTGTAATTGTAGAAAAAGTTGTGAACTGAACTGCGAGTGCAGGAGAAGTGGATTCCCTTGTACACATATATGTGTACTGGGATTCCCTTGTACACATATATGTGTATTGTGCTGGGCATGGGTGTAATAATCAATGTTCTTTTGATGAAGATAAAGAAGGAGATATAGATGGATATGTAGAAAAGCTTAGCGAAACTGAAAATGAAGACTATTCTCAACCCTTACGGAAAAAGAAAAGGAAATAATTTACGAGAAATAATAAAGAATGATTCATATTTTTGTTTTAGCATAGTTAATGCATAATCCCTTGTGCGTAAAAATGGAGTTTCATCAAGTTGAAGTTATTTTTTGTCTGTACACCTGTATAGTTGAAAACTAATTTTGATAATTTTTTCCACATTGTATTGTATTGCAAGTAGTTACCGGTTATATGCTCAGTTCACTACATAATTTTTATGGTAATTGCGGTTATGTGACCTAGAATTTATCCTCAACTAATTATAATGTCATAAGCATGTGATCTATGAATGTCTTCAACAGCAAAATGTTGATGATTGTATGGTAGGAACTAGGTAATTGCTAATGGCACCAATTGAAGTACATGTATTCAAACGAAGATACCCCCGCAATGGTGCGTCCTAGAAGTGTCATTTTGTTGTCATTTGAAAGACAAGAAGATTCTGCAGATTGTTTAATTAGGTAAAAATTTTGATATACCAATTATTTCTCCAATAGCAGGAATAGGAATATTCCTGCCAACTACGAGTAACAGAATTTTTTTTTAAATAAAGGCCCATAATTCCACACTGATGTATTTATACAGATGAAATTTTTTCAAATAGCTTCTAAAACTACCATATAATACAAAATAATGTATATTACATCTACCAATTTTATTTTTTTTACCCTTTAGGAGCAATAAATGAGAAAACTGTAAAAACCAAAATGGCCGCCATTTTGTGGCCATAACACGAAAACCTGTCACTGGATTTTTTGGGACTTTTTGGATGAAGATAACACAAATCACCTCTACATATTCCCGAAGTTTCAGTTTGCCATTCTAAATTTTGAGGTTTGAGCTAAAATTGAGCTAATTGTACTGTACTATATGTTCTATGGTACTGCCTCCTTACTTCCTGTTATAACATCCATCACAATGTTACAGATACATGGGCTCAGAGCTGACCCCTGGTGTAATCCTACTCTCACCTCAAAAACCCTCTGTCTCCCCAACACTGCTCCTCACTCTGGTAAACACATTCTGGTACATCTCTTGTATTAATCATGCATGCTTCTCTGGCACCATCTTCTCCCTCAGACTCCTCCATACCTCGTCTCGGGACTCGGTCATAAGCCTTTTCAAGGTCAATGAATACCATAAGTAGGTCACTTTGCTTTTCTCCGAATTTCTCCATTCGTTGCCTCAGGTGGCTATGTTAAAGCAAGGAATCTGTGAGATCTGGCAACTCCTGCTTGTACGAGGTGATAGCTGGTCAGAGACCATGCACCGGACCTTGTGACGCTTCAGTCTTTCCCCGACCCAGGAAATATAATAAAAAAGAGAGAAGGGTGGCTAGAGGTGGGCAGTGAAATGTTAAGACCTCAGGTTTGTTAGCTATGAAAAATACAAACTGATTAAAAATTTGTCATATGTTCTTATGCGGAACAAACCTTCGGCCCTAACAATAGGATAGTCTTATACTTGGTGGGAGGTACAAGTATCCTAAACTGGCTGGGAGTTAACCCACCTGACCATCCTTCCTAGAAGAAAGAGTTCTAAAGAAGGTGGCTCCATGCCCATGAGAAGCTAGATAAACTGATATCTAACAACTCAGCCGTCCAAGTTGCAACAAAATAATTTATGAGCAGACTCATTACATCTAGGAAACCAAAGAAAATTCTGACTGTTCATGTAACAAACCATATAGCCATAGGGTGAACGTGGATTGACGCAACCAGGTATCAGCATTCAAAATCCTATGAACAGCAAAATTTTTCTTAAATGCCAGAAAGGAACTTATACCTCTGACGTCATGTGCTCTAGCCTGCACAGACTCAATGACAGAATCATCAAGAGATGAGTAAGCCTTCTTAATTGCCTCACGGATCCAGAAAGAAATGGTGATTTTGGAAACCTCTTTTCTGGACCTACCAGTGCTAACACCAAACCTACAACACCTAGGTCTTAGATGGCGAGTCCTTTCAAGATAACATCGTAGGCCTCTGACAGGACATAGCAAGAGCTCTTGCAGATCATTGTCTACAAAGTCATTCAAAGATGGAATGGAAAGAGAGGCAAATCTATCGTCATGCACCAAGGGATTCTGAGTCTTGGCCAAGAATTCTGGGACAAACTCGAAGGTCACAGACCCCCAACCGCCGGTATGTTTCCCATCATAACTTTGGCCATGAAGCTCCCCAACTCTGTTCGAAGAAGCCAAGGCCAACAGGAAAACTGTCTTCAGCGTCAAATCCCTGTCTGATGATTGACGCAAGGGCTCATATGGAGCTCGAGTGATACTTCTCAGGACAAGAGAAACATCCCACGCTGGAGGCTTGAGTTCCCTTGGAGAACAGGTCTGCTCGAAACCCCTGAACAAGATCTCCCAGGATGAAGAGATGTCCACGCCTTTCAGACGTAACACCAAACCTAATGCTGCTCTGTAGCCCAATAGAAGAAACAGAAAGGCCCTTCTCATCCTTGGGGAAGATAAAAAAAATCTGGTATATACGCTGAACAGAGGTTTTGAGTGGAGAGAAACCCTGTCGACGACACCAATCATAGTATACTGCCCATTTCCCCCGGTAAACTGCGGAAGAGGACTTTCTGACGTAACTGGACATATGTCCCGCTGCCCCCTGAGAAAAACCTCTCGCTCGGAGGAAATACTTGATAGTCTCCATCCATGAAGAGACAGGGATTCTACTGACTGGTGAAACCTTTTGACATGAGGCTGAAAAAGAAACTGCTGCCATGAGGGAATCTCTCTTGAAACCTCTGACAAAAGGAACAGAAGGTCCAGGAACCATTCTGTTTGCAGCCACAAAGGAGCCCATCAGGCAAAACGGAGGGAAGGCGTACACCTCGAGGTTGTCCTAAGGTTGTTGTGAGGTGGCCCCAGCTAAAGCAAGAGGATCTGGAACCACCAAACAGTAAACTTCCAGCTTCCTGTTGAAGCGAGTCGGGAAGAGGTCCAGGTTAGGCCTCCCCAAAACCTGAAAGAGCCTGTCCACCATGACCTGATGCAGAGACCACTCCGTACCCAGGATTTGGTCCTGACGACTCACCCTGTTGGCAACCACATTCCTCATGCCTGGAAAGTATCTGGCAGAGCTTCACCGAGTTGTTGATTGCCCACTGGTGTAACTCAACCGTCAACGAATGGAGGTGACGAGACACTAAAACCCCCTTTTTGTTCACATAGGCGACCACCATGGTGTTGGACATCAGAACCACCGAATGACCCTCTACCTTCTGAAACACTCTCAGACCCAGAAAAGCTGCCTTCAGCTCCAAAACGTTCATGTGTAGCAGCTTGTCTTCTGCATCCTAAACACCTGACACAATGAGGTCCCCTAGATGAGCACCCCAACCCATGATAGAAGCATCTGAAAACAGCAGAAAGTCTGGAGGAGGAGAGCGCAGAGGGATACGCACCAAGAGATTCTGGTCATCCAAACACCAACGAAGGTCTTGCCTCACCTCTTCAGACAGAGGAACTCTCTGAAGAGGGAAATCTCCTGCTGAGGACCAGAAGTCTTTCAATCTCCATTGCAGAAACCAAAGATGAAGACGACCAATAGGGACCAGCTTCTCAAGACAAAATCCCCAGGACTTGCCACTGGTGAGCTGTCTGTTCTAGTTGTGATAGGAACTTGCGTGCGACCATCTGCAACTTCTCCAACCTCTGGTCCAACAGAAATACTCTTGACACTGCTCTACATAAAGTGCTTTCTAGCTGGGAATGAGATTTGACTTCTCTAGCTTTACTATTATGCCTAGCTCCCAAAAAAAACCGAAGATGATCTCTGTCCTGCGACAGTTTCTCCTTGGAGTTTGCTAAAACCAGCCAGTCGTTGAGGTACCTTAACAGGCGAATCCCCTGAGCATGAGCCCATCTCGTGATGAGGGCAAAGACCCTTGTGAACACCTGACCGTATGTGGTCAACCCGAAGCACAGGACCTTGAACTAGTGTATCTTCTCTCCTAGAGTGAAGCAAAGAAACTTCCTGGACAAAGGGTGAATACGGATCTGGAAGTAAGCATCCTTTAGGTCTATTGACAGCAAGAAGTCGTTATCCCTTACTGCTGCTAACACTGTCTGCAGCATCTCCATCTTGAACCTTGTCTTCCTAACAAAATTATTCAAGTTAGAAAGGTCGATTAAAGGTCTCCAGTTGCCTGTCGCTTTTGGTACTAGGAAAATGCAACTGTAAAACCCCGGAGAAGGACGCTTTACTTCCTCTATCACACCATTGTTCAGCATTCACAACACTTCCTCCCAAAGAGCTAAGAACTTCAGAGTCGTAAGCATACATCTGATTGAGAAAGGGCCTGTCCAAGAGACGAGGGAGAAAAGTTGAATGGTAGTAGATATCCCACCCGCAGAACATCTACCACCCATTTCTCCACTCCGTAACTTTGCCACTTGGCCCACTGCCCTACCAGGCACCCCCCTACTTGTGGCAAAGGAGAGGGAGAGGCGCCCACTCTATTGACGACCCCTCCTGCCCCTTAATAAAATAAAAAAGTCAGATATGAATGTTTAAGGTAAAGCCACAAATACCTAGGTAGTCTGGTTAGCCTGGTGTATGAAAGTTCTGTTAGGAAAGTTAAAGAGACATTAACACAGTGAAAGTTAGAGACAAGAAACACATTTACCTTTTATTCACTGCAATAAAACTACTATGTAAAATCAATACTTCCTGAAAAATAAGTTATAGGTAATAAAAGAATGAGAAATTTTAAGCACTTACAATTTGAAGAATGTAGTACCAAGTTGCAATAGGAGGACATGCGGCAATCCATGTTCATGTACCAATAGGACAGCCTCAACACTTCTTCGCATTCCAATCTTGTCAAATTCTTCTCTCATTCTCTGAAACCTTGCTGGAACACTTGGGTCTCTTTCAAATAACGGATCCTTTGTCCCAAATGTATAATTTGTCAAAGGATACCTTTGTAAAAAAAAAGAAAAAAAAAAATACTGGTTAGTAACACAAATGAGTTTTGTTTGCTTGACTGACCCAACTGTATTCACAGACCTACTACAATTTCTTTGAAGATGCCTAAACAGCACTGCAATAATACATCACAATTCTGCTTACTTATATACACTGTGCATAAGGTGTGAAGTAGAATCCTCTTCATAGTAGAACAAAATATTTTTTTTATAATAAAATAAGGTTATGTATATACTATTTACACAGTAGTATATGGCTATTAGTTTTCCACACACAGCAGTCTAATTCAAATTTCCCGGGTAGCGCTTTGATTGCTCAGTGCAGCTATACAGTGCCGTCCCCCTATGGCAATACTAGGAACGACTTAGCTAAGCACTTCATCCTGTTTTATGCATAATGTCCATCAGAGGGGAGGCGGGTGAGCTATGATCATATAATTACTGGTTAGGTATATACAAAATCTAATTCTTTTTTTATAAAAATAGCATTTTTAAATATGAGACTTACCTAGTAATGATATAGCTGATTCCATTGAAAGGAGTTGGGCTAATGGACATATTCTACTTCAAAGCATTCAGGCATGTATGAATTTGAAACAGAAAACTTGCTAGCATTGAAAAAACAACACTTGATGTTCCTATTAGTTAAGAGAGCTATGCAGATTAATACTGCCTCTGGTTGGCACTCATATTAACTCGTAGTAGTGTGGTGGTAGAGCCAAGGGTCACCTCCTACTTAGGGAAACTTTGCAGCAAGGGGAATGCTCCTATAGCTAGCAAAGTACGATAGGTGCCCGACCTTGCCATGGGTGCAGCACCAAACTAAAACAACCAGAAAACACTGACACCTACACTGAAATAAAGTCAGGACCCATCCACTGAGAGTGGTGGGCGTTCCGGGTACACTGTACCCCCTGGCTCTCCAAACTCAGCACCTTACTGAAAAGGTGAAGAGATAATAATAGGAGAACATCCTGTCCTTCCTTCTGTGAGGCCATGCCAGTCACTAAGAATGGTCTTGAGGTATTGAAAAATTTCCACACTTTTTTTTTTTTTTCCTTTGAGGCCTACATATAAGAAAAAAATATAATAAGAAGTGAAGATCGCTTACGCCTCCCATACATAGCAGAATGGGCGTAAAGTGTAAATGTCTGAAAACTAAGGAAGTAGAGGCTGTTCTTACATCCTTAGCTTCTTATGGGCTGCTCTATGAGCAAAAGCCCATGCTGGCATAAGGCCAGCATAATCAAAAGCAACAACCTTAGCTTCGCTTCAAAGTAGGACAAAAAACATCCCACAACACTGAGTGTGTCTCAAACATGAAGTCCATATAAAATGGAAGAAAAGACATTTAGACAGAGGAAGAGAGATGGGTTCGGAGAGGAACTCTTCTCTTTACACAGAAAGCAGAGCTATCAGGGCAGGCTAAGTCTTCCAACATTCACTCCATTATGGGGTAAACAACTACGAATTAGATAAAAATAAAAGGAAGACAAAAAAACCATTGTGTTTGTCTGAAAAATCATTCTGAATCATCACAGTGACCAATGGATCAATTGTGACAAAAAAGAAGACTTACAGACTTCTGTTGTATCGCGGAGTAAACAGAAAGATGATAATGAGTATACATAATGAGATACAATCTCTGTCCGATGATTCTCTTGATAGCAAATGTGGAGTACAAAATAGGAACCATAAGCAAGAATCCAGAGCCCAAAGACTTAAGTCTGTGATGGCTGGGCAGAGATTCAAACTAGAAGTTAACCCTTGACAGAGGAGAAACAATCCTAAGACGAACGAAAACTTAGTGAGAAGGCAGTACTCTGCTCCTCACTTGACCCTGTAGGCTACGTTGCCTGGTAGCACATTCCATCTTGGAATGCATTACGTAGTCTTATAGAGCTATAGAGTACACGACAGATACCCCCAAGCACCTACATGTTAACTGAAACAAGAGGAAAAGAAACCTCCTTGCTCGTTTGTTCGTGATAATGCCAACCCTGTGGTGATGTTGCCAAAACAATACCAGTCATCTCAAAATCAAAATCGGAAACTCTTGGGAGGCCCGAAAGGCTGTCCTGAGTTTCAGGCTGATTAAGAGAAGGTACTATTCATCTTGGTCACACACCAGAAGAATTAACTTAGAGGTATGCGCCTATTACTCAGACGTACAACTGATAACAGACGCATGGCCCAAGGAAAATATACAAGTATATTCATAGGCTCCTGCAGATCCAGCATCAGCCAAATTCTTCTTCACTTCAAAGAGAAAAAGTATAAGGACTGGAAGCAGACCTCCTTCATTCTATTATGAAGAAAGCAAAGGTGAAGCTATCACGAAGGGAAGCTTCTACGGCGATAACAGGACACCAAAGACGACTAGTTCTTGCCGAATGTTTGTTCCCAAAATGTGAACACTACAGAGATCCTAAGATTGAACCATGCACATAGGCCCTTGCATCCAAACTCTGGGGAGTATACTCTGTAGAGTTCTTCTTATTCCCTCGTCCTGCCCAGTGTAACCCACCCAAGAAGTAGAGGGGAAAAAAAGAGAGGAAGATCACTGTTCTTGCCCATTCTTCTCAAAACTAGTGGGAGGAGGCAGTAATGCACGCAGTCATCAACTTGCGGTGATGATAGTACGTACTCCAAAGACTTAGGAAAACGTATTCGCCTCAGCGAAAAAACGCTTCCTGAAGGGAGAGCAGAGGTTTTCCTACAACTGGTTCATTTGTGGAAATGCGAGAGAGTCAAGTAGAGTTCACTGTGCCAAAAGTTGGGAAGAACTTGCCACTTTTCACCACGCATCTGTCTTCGTGATCGAAACTTCCCAAAGAGGACTACATAGAGAACTTCCTCCTCGACTCTCATGATGTCCTGTTCAAGTGTTGGTTAGCAAAAGATCCCCTAGTGACGATGAAGATGAACAAGGAGACTGTGTCTTAGGCTGTCTGACAGGTAGTGCCAGACTACCAACAGCTGGTGGCAGGTGAAGTGTGGAAAGCACCAAGAGAGCTGGAGCAAGGGAGTGTGACGCCTCAGATGGCGCAGAGCACCTGGATGGAGACTGGCACAATAAAAAGCCCCGATACAAGAGAGATCTGAGCGCCTAGGCACAAATAAGTGGTGCTCCTCATGAGAATCAGTACCATTCAGATGAGCATCTAGGACAAAAGTATTTGAGAAGGCTCAAATATACCAATGCAAGAGCAGAGTTCTGATCAACTTCCTCTTCAGCGGATAACAAGTCTGTATTTCCACCTTTAAGAGCATATATGTGAAGGCAAACAAGATGGCACACCTGGCTGCGAACGCCTGGGAGAGGACGATGCTTCGAACGTCTAGGCGCTAGCACAGGGCATTCAAAATTAATACTAATTAACTAAGTAAAATAAGTGACTTTTCTTTAATGCAATGACTACTGAGCACCACTCACTAAACACCTTCCCAGTGGCATGCAGTCAAAACCTATAAATGCACAACAATTTTGAAAGAGTGGGAAAAAAACCCCATCGGACTCCCTTCAGTCAAATCAGCTGAATCACGAGTCGAAAATCGAATGAGAGTCGCATCAGCTGAGTCATGATTCAATATCGATTGTGAGTCAAATCAGCTGAGTCGACAAACATTCATTGTGGGGAGTCGGACGAGCATGACTGCAAGGGGACGAGGCTTCATCGACTGAAGAATACCTCTTCAGAGGTCAAGAGACCCAAGAATTACGTCATCAACGCGATATATGAGGTGATGAACTGCTGGAATAGGAAGATAATTGTGCACTAAAAGATACACCTTTCCAGCGGAACCTACAAACACATTACAGGCAGTCCCCAGTTATTGGCAGGGGTTCCATTCCCAGGGGTGTGGAGAAAAGCGAAAACTGCCATTAACCAAAACTTGGCAATTTATGGCGCCAGAAGCACCCTTATGGCATCATTATGTCGCCATAAATCACTGATTTCATGGTGCTAGGCAAGCGCCATAAAACCCGATTGCCAATAACCAGGGTCTGGCTGTACACGTTTGACTGAGGGGAAAAAAAAAAAAAACTTACTACACATCCACAAGACAAATTTTCAATGGCTGTCTGCCAATACCTGTGAAAAGCTACAGGTTCAACCAAGGCAACTGCCAGGGACAACCCCCTCTGACTCCCTATGACTACTAGTATGTCTTTTCCTGGGTGCGGAGGAGCAGGAGAGTGACTTTAAGTCTAGGAGATCCGAGGGGCCAGATAGTCACCTCCTCTAACACACATCCAGAAAGATGCCTTTCCAGCAGCTGTCTGTTGATACATAGGACTGACAACAGGTTTGACTGAGGGAACGAATACCTGTATGTAACCCCCAACTTCCCTTGGACCTCCAGTATGTCTTCTCCCTGGTGAGAGGGAGTGGGACAGTGACCTTTGTCTAGGAGAATCGTGGGACAAGTAGCCGCCTCCTCCACTGCACAACACTTCACTGTTAAATTGATAAATTCATGATAATCAAAATTAAATGCTGGCAAAGGCATGGGAAGGAAGCAATGGAGTCAGGCACAGGAACAAATGACTAAAATAGGAGGGGTAGTAGGAGAGACTGGTGTTAGGTTTGGGAGGCGAGGGGAGTCAGTTGGCGACAGATGAGATGCAGGCACCACTGGTAATCTCGGTTACTGATTACTTTCTCTCCCAAAGACCCCCGTAGCCAAACATTACCACCATTCTCTCTTTACTACTTTTCAACCTCCATACTTTGTCTCTGCACAGGAAAGTAACGAGTATCACAGGCACAGGTAAACTAATCTGCTGGCCTAACTGCAAACGTTTAGCCAAAAAGAATGACTTAACATTCACAAATTAATTCAAGGTAACTATATTTACCGGCGACTTGCGACTATAATAGCCTATGGCTGGTAAACTAAATCCCAAAAGCAGGTAAAACCTAAAGGAATGATGCAACCTTTAAGAATTACTTTAAAGGTAATTATTAACCGGTAACTTGCACGTAGCCTAATCCCGATAAGTAAATAATAAATGCAAAGGTTTTGGGATACACATATGAAATAACATTCTAGAATTATTGC
Organism: Macrobrachium nipponense; assembly: GCF_015104395.2. NCBI lineage: Eukaryota > Metazoa > Arthropoda > Malacostraca > Decapoda > Palaemonidae > Macrobrachium > Macrobrachium nipponense. Next base: position 153,769,405 of record NC_087200.1, read on the forward strand.
AATGTAATTATTTACCGGTCTACCTAATAGCCTATGGCCAGTAAAAAAAATCTAAAAAGCAAAAGTTGGGCCTAAAGAAATTATATAAAAATGATACTGTTATAATACAATAAAGTTTCATACATACTTACCTGGCAGATATGTACTTAGCTAAGACTCCGTCGTCCCCGACAGAAATTCAAATTTCGCGCCACTCGCTACCGGTAGGTCAGGTGATCTACCTGCCTGCCCTGGGAGGCAGGACTAGGAACCATTCCCGTTTTCTATCATATTTTCTCTCTTCCACCTGTCTCCTGCGGGGAGGCTGGGTGGGCCATTAATCGTATATATCTGCCAGGTAAGTATGTATGAAACTTAATTGTAATATAACAATATCATTTTCATACAATGAACTTACCTGTCAGATATATACTTAGCTGATTGGCACCCTTTGGTGGAGGGTAAGAGACAGCTAATATGGAATAGACAGGTAAACAACATATGTTGTAGGTATAAAAGAAAAACCTTGGTTCCTACCTGATAGGTGGTAGACTTCGTGGCTGTAGCCCGGTAGTCTGCATCACCTCAAGACTTTAGCGAGATATGTGATCTATGGCTAGAGTTCTTGTGGGTCTGTCGATGGGTATATGAACCGCTTACTCGGCAGAGCCTGAAAGGACTTTGTCAAAGGGTACTGGACCACTTCTATGACAACACACCTTATGAAGGAGCACAACCAATCCCGACCACCTGATCCTAACCACCATGTTAGTATATAGAATTGTTCTGAGTTATCCCCGAACTCATTACAAACAACCCATAACTCGAAACTAAAACGCATTCATACAAAAATTCTCAAAAAAAAATTTTAATACTCCTCTAAAAGATATCACAAGAGTTCCTTACTGAACAACAGTGACTGGCCGCCAGTGCAGCACCGAGCACTCTTTGTCAGCAGAAATCTAGAACATATCTAGTAGAAGGTATGTACAAAGTTAAGGATTGGTGTTTGCTCCCGTACCCAGTATCGTATCCGCCGATACGAAAGGCCCCAGAGAAAAACATTTCTCGTAGGTCACGCGAACGTCTTTAAGATAGTGAGATGCAAATACCGAATTGCACCTCCAATATGTCGTATCAATGATTTTCTTTAGCGACATATTCTTCTGAAAAGAGAGAGACGTCGCCACTGCTCTAACTTCATGAGCTTTTACTCTTAAAAGCGGAAAAGAGTCGTCAGGACAGAACTTGTGAGCATCTGTAATGACGTTCCTTATGAAGAAAGCTAATGCGTTCTTAGACATGATTCTTGTGGGGTCCTTAATCGAACACCAAAGACTTGTCTAGAGCCTCCCATTTGTTTCTTCCTTTGTAAGTAGAACTTCAAGGCTCTTACAGGGCAAAGAGACCTTTCTGTTTCTCTACCTACTAGACTCGATAAGCCTTTAATCTCGAATCTCTTGGGCCAGGGATTCGATGGGTTTTCATTTTTCGCTAGAAAAAGAGTTCTAAACGAGCAGAAGGCCGAGTCTCTGTTAAAGCCGACTTCATCTTCCAGGGCATGAAGTTCACCAACTCTTTTGGCTGTCGCCAAAGATAGGAGAAACAAGCATTTCCTCGTTACATCCCTGAACGAAGCTAAATGAGGAGGCTCAAATCTGTCAGACGAAAGGAACTTGAGAACTACATCCAGGTTCCAGCTGGGAGGAGTTAGTTCCTTAGATTTTGTCGTTTCAAACGATCTAATCAAGTCGTGCAGATCTTTATTATCAGCAATCTCTAGGCCTCTGTTTCTGAAGACTGCCGAAAGCATGCTCCTGTATCCTTTGATAGTCGATACAGATAAGTGAGAGACCTCTCTCAAGAACAAAAGGAAATCAGCGATTTCGGTTATAGAGGTACTGGAGGAGGACAACTTCTTAGACTTACACCACCTTCAAAATACCTCCCACTTCGACTGATAGACTCGTCTAGTGGAAGCTCTGCGGGCTCTAGCGATAGCGCTTGCAGCTTCGCGAGAAAAACCCCTCGCTCTGACAAGTCTTTCGATAGTCGAAAGGCAGTCAGCGCGAGAGCGGGGAGGTTTTGATGAAACCTCTCGAAGTGTGGCTGTCTGAGAAGATCCATCCTTCTTGGAAGGGATCTTGGGAAGTCTACTGTCCACTCCAGCACCTCTGCAAACCAATCTTGTGCTGGCCAAAACGGGGCTATCAGGGTCATCCTTGTCCCGTTGGACGCTACAAACTTTCTCAACACTTGCCCCAGGATTTTGAAAGGGGGGAAAGCGTACACGTCCACATGAGACCAGTCTAGCAGGAAGGCGTCGACCACGAGAGCTCTTGGGTCTTCCACCACTGAACAAAAGACTTCCAGCCTTTTGGAAAGGAATGTGGCGAACAGATCTACGTGAGGAGTGCCCCAAAAGATCCCAAAGACTCCTGACACACTCTGAATGAAGGGTCCATTCTGTGTGAAGGACCTGGCTTCTCCTGCTCAGTCTGTCCGCCCTGACGTTTTTTCGTACCCTGAACAAATCTTGTCAGGAGGGAGATGTTCCTCTGTGAGGTCCAAAGTAGCAGATCTCTTGCTATCTCGTATAGAGACAAGGAGTGTGTTCCTCCTTGCTTCCGAATGTAGGACAGGGCGGTAGTGTTGTCCACATTCACCTGGACCACACTGTTTGTCACAAAAGGTTCGAAGAACTTTAGAGCCAAGTGAACTGCTAGAAGTTCTTTGCAATTTATGTGCCAGGACACCTGTGCTGCCTTCCAGGTGCCTGACACTTCTCTCAGTCCTAGTGTTGCTCCCCAACCCTTCTCCGATGCGTCTGAATACAACACTCGGCTTGGGTTCGGAACTTCCAGAGAAATTCCCTTGTTCTCTTTTAGAGGGGACAACCACCATTGCAGGTGTGGTTTCATCTCCATTGGAAGGAGAAAACTGTCGGAGAGAAGTCCCGTCTTCCAGTTCCATGATCTCCTTAGGAAAAACTGAAGAGGACGAAGATGCAGTCTTCCTAGAGGAAAGAACTGTTCGAGCGAGGAAAGGGTGCCTAGAAGGCTTAACCATTCCCTCGCCGAAGTCCGTTCTTTCCCTAAGAAGAGAGAGACTTTTTCCAAGCCTCTCACGATTCTCTCTTGCGAAGGAAATACTCGAAAACCCCGAGAATCCATCCGAATCCCCAGATAGACCAAGTTTCTGTCTGGGATCAGTTGTGACTTCTCGAGGTTCACGAGTAGTCCCAACGCCTTTATCAGGTCTAGGGTCAAAGAAAGGTCCTCCAAACACTGTCTCTCTGTTCTGGCCCTGATGAGCCAATCGTCCAGATATAGAGAGATGTTGACGCCTTTGAAGTGAAGAAACCTCGCCACATTCTTCATCAGGTTTGTGAAGAACCTGAGGAGCTGTGGACAGGCCGAAACACAAGGCCCTGAACTGAAAGATCCTTCCCCCCGTCATCAAACGGAGGTACTTCTTCGACGAAGGGTGAACCGGGACATGAAAATAGGCGTCCTGGAGATCCAGCGACACCATCCAATCTCCTTGACGTAAAGCCGCAAGGACTGAGGCCGAAGTCTCCATAGAGAACTTCTCCTTTAGAACGAACTTGTTCAGAGCGCTGACATCTAGTACTGGTCTCCAGCCCCCGAGGCTTTCGCAACCAGAAAAAGCCGATTGTAAAACCCCGGAGAGTTTTGCTCCAGAACTAATTCTATAGCTCGTTTGTCCCACATTTGATTCACCATCAGACGAAGATATCCCTCAGTACAGGGTCCCTGTATCTGGCTGACAATTCCCGCGGAATGGTCGTTAGGGGAGGACTGTCCTGGAAGGGGATAAGATATCCCTTCCTGATTATGGACATCGAATAGGCGTCCGAGTTTATGAGTGACCAGGCGTCTGCAAATTCGAGAAGCCCGGCACCCACTGGTGTTTGGAGGTTGTCTGTCTCACTTCCCTTTCTTAAAGGGACGGGAAGAAGCTTTTACCTCTCCTCTCAGGACCTCTTCTCTTAGAGGGAGCTCTGGAGGGAGGGCCTCCTCAAAAGGGCTGAACCGTAGAAGTCGGTCCTTTCTTGTCACCGCAACTAGGGGTCTCTTCTTCCTTGCAGTTTGCAGGAGAAGATCCTGTGTCGCCTTCTCAGTCAGTGAGCGAGAAATGTCCTTCACTAACTGAGTAGGAAACAAGAAGTCCGACATGGGAGCAAAACCAGGCTGCTCTCTGTGAGGGAGAAACCTTGCCTTGGTTAAGAAGGCACTAAAAATACTCCTCTTCTTAAGGAGTACCTCTCCAAAAAGAGAGGAGATTTCTCCCGATCCGTCTTGTACTGCCTTATCAATACAAGATAGAATACTCAGAATGACTTCCGGGTCTAGACCTTCCGAGTCATGAGCCTTCTTAGACATCACCCCAAGGGATCAGTCAGGAAATTAAACACTTCCAAATATGGAAGAGGCCCTTGAGGAGATGATCAGTCTCAGAAATCGCCCAAGCACACGAGCTCCATTCAAAGCGTGTCTCCGCGATGATCAACCAAGGTTGAAAAAGTCCGCTTCGGCTGCCGCTGGGAGAGAAAGGCCCATGTTCTCCCCAGTTTCGGTAAAAACAATAAAACCAGAAACCTCTCTTACCAGAAAGTATGGCTGGAGGCATACAGAAGGTGGTTCTGCCCAGATCCTTCTTTGACAAACATCCTCATTTGTCTAGAGACTGTAGAGCTCTCTTCATAGAGATCGTAGGTCTCATCTTCAAGACCGACGAAGACTTTGGTACGATCGCACTCGAAAACAGTGATCGAGGCGAAGGAGGAGCCGCAGGAGTCAAAGAATCTCCGTACTCCTGCAAAAGAAGGTCCGTCAGAACTCTATAGTTAGAGACTCCTTCTCTACCGTTAACGTCGTCTTCCGAATCTCCTTCCACACCGTGCGGAGAATCGGCCTGAAAAACGAGAGGATCTTAATCAAGTTCTCTCTCTACTGGTGACAAACTCCTACTAGGAGAGGGACTCATAGAGTGAAAAGAATCTCTCTCAAGTCTAAAAGAAGTCTCGCGTCTGCTTGACTTCTCACGCCTGGAAAACTCCTCGCGCTTGGCTGGCGCCTCGCGCTTGTCTGGCGCCCCTGCTTGTCTGGCGCCTCGCGCTTGGTCTGGCGCCTCGCGCTTGGCTGGCGCTTCTCGCTTGGCTGGAGCTTGTTGCCTGGCTGGTCATCTCGCGCGCCTGGCTGACGCCCTCGCGCCTGCTGCTCGCGCTTGTCTGGCGCCTCAACGCAAAGCTGACTCCTCGCGCTTGCGCCTCGCGCCTGAGCGTATCCTTATCCAGAGCAACTCACTCAGATAGCTCCTGACGCTTGCAAGAATCTTCGCGCCTGGAAAGACGTCCCACACGCTTGTAAGGCTCTTCATGTCTGGAGGACGCTTCACGTCTGGCATGTGAAAGAAGACGAGACTTCTTAATAGGAAGTCTAGCGTCCTTCTTGCGAGGGGGATCCCTCGAAAGAACTCCAACCAAAGAGGCTAACTGCTCTTGTACTGCTAGCAATATCCTCTTGGAAGCCACACCCGTCCTCTTCAATAGAAGAAGCAGGAGAACTCGAGGAGTGCGATCCTCAAATACCGTTCGAGGAGGCGTCGAGACCAGCTTTAGCCTTCTTGATAGAAGGGGGGGCTTCCTCCGAGAAGCGCTCCGGGCTCGAGTCAAACGCGCGCTCTTTCCAGTGCCTTTTCAGTGGCCTAGAAGATCCGAGTCCTTCCACCCTACGCTTTAGGTGAAGGAGAACCGGACGACGAGAGACAATCTCGTAGGACGCTTCTATTAAAGCGGTCCTGAGCAGACTGAAGCGAAACAGAACCTGCTGAAGGGACGCCTGACCGTTGGGGATTCCCCACAACCTCCGTAGACGACTTTCGGCTTTCCTTCTCCTCTGGGTATGTGAGTTTGGAAGAGGTCTAGGCCTGGAGCATCGCAGGGACGGTCAGACGCCCCTCCACAACACTGGGAACACTCACTTCACTAAGTAATTCACTATCACTTCCCTTACCTTGCATGGCCGCCATCTTTGTCTTCATTTTACGAAGAGTAGCCTTCAGATTGGCGATTTCCGAAGCCGAATCCGAATGCAAAGCCTGTGAGGGTTCAGATACATAGGGAGAATCAAATTCATTAATAATAGGAGAGTTAGACTCAAAAAAAGGCTCAATAGGCCTCGTACTCACACTCTTTTGTGCAGCCCGTCTAATTCTATCCCTCTCTAACTTCTTCAAGTAAGAGTTAGAGTCTTCCATTCATTAGCATTCAACTTTTCCACACTCAATACAGGTGTTAGCTAAAGAACAGTCAAACCCCCTACATTTACGACATACAGTGTGAGGATCAACCGAAGCCTTCGGTATCCTCACCTTGCAGCCTACATTCACACACACTCTCACACTAACACTTGAATCAGACATTCTATCAGAAAAATGATATTGTCATGTTACAATAAAGTTTTATACATACTTACCTGACAGATATATACTTACTTAGCTATAGACTCCGTCGTCTCCGACAGAATTTCAAATTTTCGCGGCACACGTTACCGGTAGGTCAGGTGATCTACCGCCCTGCCCTCTGGGTGGCAGGACTAGGAAACCATTCCCGTATTCTAATCAGAATTCTTCTCTTCCACCTGTCTCCTGCGGGGAGGCTGGGTGGGCCATTAATCGTATATATCTGTCAGGTAAGTATGTATAAAACTTTATTGTAACATGACAATATCATTTTTATACATTCAACTTCCCTGCCAGATATATACTTAGCTGATTAGCACCCATTGGTGGTGGGTAAGAGACAGCTAACTACTGAATAGACAGGTAAAAAACAACATATGTTGTAGGTATTAATAAACCTTGGTTCCTACCTTATTAGGCTGAAGACTTCGCGGCTACTGCCTTGGAGTCTGCTTAGCCTCAAGAGCCTCAGCGAGATATTGATCTATGGCTAAGAGTTCTTGTGTCTGCCAATGGGGTCTTATCCACTTACTCGGCAGAGCCTAAAGGCCTTTGTCATTGGGTGCTATTCCACTAACATGACAATACACCTTGTTCAAGGAGCACAAAACCGATCCCGATCACCTGATCCTAACATCCATGTTAGTTCTAAGATTGTAAAGAGTTATCCCCAAACTCCTTACAAACAACCAAAAAACTCGAAACTAATTACACTTTCATTACAAATATACAAAAAAAAATTTTGTACTCCCCTACTAGCCATAACATACCTTGATCCCCTACCAGCAATGACACTATGCTCCCGTCGACATCAGTGAGCTTGCTAATAGAAAACCAAGCACATATCTGACAAGAGGGTTTATGTACGATAAAAACACATATTAAGGATCAGTCTTTGCTCCAAGACCCAGCACTGTATCTGCTGATACAAAAGGACCTAGCGAGAAGCACTTCTCATAGGTCACTCTCACATCCTTCAGATAATGTGAATGCAAACACTGAATGCACCCCAATATGTATCTCAATGATATTTTTTTAGAGACATATTCTTTTGGAACGCCAAAGACGTTGCTACTGCCCTCACCCTCATGGGTCTGACCTTTAGAAGACCGAAGGATTCCTCCGAGCAGTTCTTGTAGCGTCCGTAATAACGCTTCTCACAAAGAAAGCCAAGGCGTTCTTGGACATGAGTCTTTTGGGGTTCTTCACCGCACACCAAAGACCTTGTTGACAAGCTCCCATCTGTCTCTTCCTCTCTAAATAATAATTTAAGAGCTCTCACTGGACAGAGAGACCTCTCTATCTCTCTGCCTACGAGGTTAGATAGGCCTTTTACCTCAAAACTTCTGGGCCACGGTTTTGACGGTTTTCGTTCTTTGCCAGAAACATTGTCTGGAAAGAACAGATGGCAGCATCTCCTTTGAACCCACCGTGGAATCCAGAGCGTGCAATTCGCTCGTCCTCTTGGCTGTAGCGAGAGCCACCAGGAACAAGCATTTCCTAGTGACGTCGCGGAAGGAAGCCAGATGTAAAGGCTCGAATTTATCCGATGAAAGGAATTTCAGGACCACGTCTAGATTCCAACTAGGTGTTC
>NC_087200.1:153777963-153886108 GCF_015104395.2 Macrobrachium nipponense
GAGACCAATTCTCGAGCACATACTTTGTGATAATTGGGGCATGTGTTGTTAGGTGGGAATGGAGGCTGTGGATGGACCTGACGAGCTTGTCTTGCAACTCTATGATTCTCCAGATGCTACTTTTTGTTCTCTTCATAATTTTTAATTCCATCTTTCACTTTAACTCTCCAAGCAGATCGCTCCACTGCATCAGTTTCCCATGTTTTATATCAATGTCACTTAGTCACATAGTTTTAAGTTGTCTTTTAAGCTGTCTTTGAATCTCTTTCTTGGTTTGCCAACATTTCGAGTCACTTCACTTAGCTCCGAGTAAAAGAGCTGCTCAGGAAGGCTGCTTTCCGCCATTCTGACCACATGCCCTACCCATCTCAACTGGCTTTTTATTATAATGGCCTCAATACTGAGGCAGTTGGCCTCTCCAAGAACACTTGTAAGAATTACATTGTATATAAACCAGTGACCTGGGGTCATGGCATTAGGAGGGTTCTACGTGACCAAAGCAGACCTTAGATTACGCTATGCACTGTCTGCAGTAGCCTGATCTAAGCTCACAGCTTTGTCAACATTTTTATGTTATGATAACTTTGCACAACAACTTCCATGGGAAGCGGTTGACCTGTTAACCTACGCCGGAAACTTGTAACTTCCGAGCCGGCAGACTACGTATGTGTTTTTATATGAATTGCTTAGATAGCTAATGTTCCGCTATCGACGCGATGCTTTAGAATGGCAGTTCCAAGCCAAATCTCAAACATATCGGTCGTCCGACCGAGCTGCATCTCCTAGTATGGAGTTACAGAATAAAGTTGTTACTTTGTGCAACTAGCCTGTTTGAATCATCTCCTATAGACAAGAAAGAACCTCTCTACTAAGATATCCAAGGGAGATGAGAGGAACCAAACATTACTTACGGATAACAGCCGTAAGGAAAAAACAAAAAGTCTATCGCCAAGCGATAAGACATTAGAAGTGGTGGCAAGCGGAAAAAACGAAGAACATGAGAAGTGGTGGCAAGCGGAAAAACGAAGATCATCATTAACAGGACCCATATCAGCCGACCGAAGGTCTACAAGAACTAACTTCCACCTTCAACATCAAACGAAACAGAGGAAACGGGATCTTCAATCAACGCAACAGTTTATGAAGACGCAACTATGTCCTTCATCGAGAGGAATACAAGCATTTAACACTGACGTTTGAGCAACAGTTATCACTTATCTCGGAATCTACACCGGACGAGGGCGGCATCGAACATCGACGGAAAGAAGAAAACAAACACAGGAAACATCACCCGTTCGCGAGCGGACGCAGAGTGGACAGCTATACGCAGTAGTGCAAGGACGGAGGCTGTGACGTCATCAATCTTGGACTTCTCAGAGCATCGTGCACCGAGAGACGACCGTGACGTCATCACGACTTCCGACGCGAGACGTGGACAGGAACTGTGACGTCATCCCATGTCAACAATCCTTCGCAATATAATCTGGAGCTAAGTACCATTTTTATCTATTCAGGTCTTTTCCTCAGTGAAGTGTTGTTCATCAAGAGTCGATCGTCCAGTATTCTGGGGGTGAGTTGTTCGCCATATTAATCTTCTTTCATTACAGAACTTATCTTCAACTACGAAGTTTTCGCCCGCAGATTAATTTTTTTTTTCTTTTCTCGTTGTCATTAACCATTTCTTGCAGGAATTCTCCGTATAATATTTTATCATATTATCTGTATTTTTGTATCTTTTGGGGGATTTTCCTATTATTATAACACACTTATAAAGTACATTGCTTATGCGTTTACGTAGTGGTCGAGTGTACTCTTATAGATATTTTGATAGGATTGCAAGGAATAGAAGTGATAAGAAAAAAGTGAAAGCCGAAATGGCAACCACTCGGCTGGCAAACCCCAACGTGGTGACTCTCGTTAGCGCGAGGTCAGCAATCGTCCCCTTTCAAGGTCGGGTCAATGGGTTCCTGCCTCAAAATGTTGAGGCATGGATCTCATCTGTAGACGCTCATTTAAATGCAAAAAGCATCACAGACCCAGCAGTACAATTACAGGAAGCCAAGAGCTTCGTGGACTTTGCAAAGGGCGACGCAAGTGCGTATCTAAGGGGGGTTTCTTTCCAAGAAGCGCTTACATGGGACGAGTTCAAAAATAGGTTACGTGCCGTGTATGGGGGTGAAGAGGCTTTAGATGTAGTATTGGCATTGAGAAATATCCTTAACCAAGCCTCCATGACTCAGCTCAATGTTGTCGACGCGGGCGGCGCTAATTGCCGACCGGCTAAATGAATATCACGATAGTTTATGTAACTCCGGGTGGGTTGCGGGTGCTAAAATCAAAGTGAAAGATTTTATCCGTTTGATCTACCTTACGTCTATCACTGTAATGTTGCTGAGCGTTAGTACGGTGTTTTGATAAAAATTGCAGCCCGACAGTACGGAATTAGATGTGTATAAACAAATCAAAAAACACATGTCTAAATGTACCGACCTAGATCCTTCGCTCATTCAAGTTTTTGCAAAAAATGAGAACAAGCCACAACAAGTAAATGTGGTACATAATAATAATCAAGTTGCAGGGATGGTTTGTTATAACTGTAAACGACCAGGTCACATGATTTCAGACTGTCGGACGCGTTTTTGTTCAATACACAATAGTTCAACTCATTCATATAACCGTTGCTACTCGAGAAATCAACAGCCAAACGCTACAAACACGCAACCAGTTGCTAGTGCAAATAAAAGGAAGGGTCCTCAGTACTATAAGAAGAAACAACCAAACGGAAATTCTGCACAACAGCAGAAACAAACAAATCGTGCTTCAGGTACCTCTGTTCCTGGGCCGTCTAGCCAGAACTCGCAAGGGCAAGCGAATTTTCAGGGTGTGATAAACAAAACAAATACCACGTAGTTCACTCCAAGGTGGGGGAGAGGGCGATGTTGGTCATCAATATCAACATCTTTTGTATCAAATAATCAGTTTAATCATTTATCAGATCATTGTGAGACAATTGATTTTCCTATGAAACACACGGCCGAATCAAAAAAATCTGTGCAGGTTCCCGTAGATTTGCAACAAATTCATGCAATTATTAGTCAAAACGAGTTGCGGCCAACCTTACATGCAGTAAATTTGGACCATAAGTCATTCACTTTGTTCTTTGATTCTGGTAGTCCACGTAATATAATGGATTTAAGGACTCATCATTTACTCTTTTCAAATTTCCCTATAGAAAAGTCCGGAATAAGGCTCTCAGGCATTGGGAATAATGAATTAAATGTTGTGGGCGTCACTCATGTACAGTATAAGGTCGGTAAGCGCACGTTAGCCGATACCTTTGTCGTTGTACAAAACATTAATATGTATCCCGCAGTAATTATCGGATACCCGTCTATGGGCACTCAAAATATTATCTTAGCACCTGCAAAACACGGCGTGTATATCAAAGGGAAATTCTATAGGTCTTCTAATACCCTAAAATCTGTTTTAGATAATAAAGAGACAGACAGAGTTGTCACTTACATTACCGGAACCAATCACCTGTCTCATGAACCAAGAAATAATACAGGCAACCCAACAGAACTCTCGCTCACCCGTAATATCAGCTTGCACGCAAACCCTCGAACCTAACGTAACTTCAAATATATTAGTGCGTGTAAAAAGAACCTTGCCAGGATCTGAAACATTAATCCTTTCCGAAACTCTGAAAACACACGGATTATCCGTCACACAAGCCGTTTATACAGTCGGCTCACAACAGCAATGTAATATCGAAGTCTGTAATCATTTGAATACCACTTTAGTAATCCACAAAAATCAACATATCTTGGATGCCGAAGTTTATAAACATCGCATTCTTACCGTAGCTGAGATAAATCACGCTCAATCAGTCGCGGATGAAACCCTTTTGCAATCTATAAAGAACAAAATCAATAAAGACATTCAAGAAGAAGAAATTCAGCAGAAATTTTTGAATCTGTTAACTAAATATCATGATGTTTTTTCCACTACGAATGGAACCTTAGGAAAAACGGATGTCATAGAGCATCAAATCAGGCTCAAGGACAAACAGAAAGTAATCTATGTACCTTCGTACCGACTTCCCATGAAATTTCAGAATGAGATAACAGAGGAAGTAGGTAAAATGTTAAAGGAAGGAGTCATTAGGAAATCAAACAGCCCTTATAATTTTCCGTTAATAGTCGTACCGAAAAAAGATCGAACTTGGCGGATATGCGTAGATTTTCGTCGTTTAAACGAAGAAACAATCCCTGACAGATTCCCAGTACCATGTACCGATGATATCCTATCTTTACTAGGCCAGAATAAATATTTTACAAGCCTAGACTTACTAAAAGGATTTCATCAGATTCCGATGGAACAAGAAAGTATCCCATACACTGCCTTCAGCACAGCCAGGGGACATTATGAATTTTTGCGTATGCCTTTTGGTTTACGTTGTGCTCCTATAACTTTTACTCGTATGATAAACGTCGTGTTTGGAGACTTGTTGGGAGATATCCTACATGCCTACATGGATGACTAGTAATCTTTTCCAACACATAGAAGAGCATTTACGTAAATTGGAGTTAGTGTTACAAAGGTTAAGGCAGCATAATTTAAGGGTAAAGATAAGTAAGTGTGAATTTTTTAAAACAGAACTAGTCTATCTAGGTTTCACGGTTTCTAGTGAAGGTCTTAAAGTCGTCCACGATAAGGTGTCGGCTATCCGTAACTTTCCGATACCTATTAACGTCAAGGGAATACAGCAATTTTTGGGGTGCAGCGGATACTATAGGAGGTTCGTTAGGGACTACTCCATCATAGCCGCTCCCCTAACCGATCTTATAAAAAAGGGCGTAGATTTCGTATGGTCTGAAATTCATCAACAGGCGTTCGATAAATTGAAAGATGAACTGTGTAGTTCTCCTATCTTGAAATTTCCTGACTTCCATAAGGAATTTTTCATAGCAACAGACGCCTCAGACCTAGGAGTAGGTGGGGTATTGCTTCAACAATATGATAGACAGTTTTTCCCTATAGCTTTTTATTCACGTAACTGAGACCTTCCGAAAGTAAATATGCGGTAATAGACAAGGAAGGGCTCGCTATTGTTTAATTCACTCGTGCACTTTAAATTCATAATCTACGGTTATCCCGTCAAGGTTCTCACTGATCATAAGCCCCTAACCGACTTCTTTAAAGGCTTTAGTCACAGCCCCAAGCGAACTCGGTGGCACATGATCATTCAGGACTTTGGCGCGAGGATCGGGTATTTACCTGGGAAAGCAAATATCATTGCTGACGCATTATCACGCAACCCCTCTTCCTCTTGTACCGAGCCATTAGCTGAATTAATAGATATCTCAACCTCCATGCCCGTTGTTAAAACTATATCCGAACAGGAAGATCTGGGCTGGAGTGCTGAGCTATTACAGACAGAACAAAGAAAAGATCCGCAAATAGCAAAAATCATCATTGCGTTAAACGGAAATCCGAAGGAAAAAGAATACCTAAAGTATAAGCAACAGAATTATATACTACAGGAAAATCTCCTGTGTAGATCTGTGACGAGGAAAACCCGCAACACACCGCAGTTGAATAACAACCAGGTGGTGGTGCCTATCTCACTCATACCCACTGTCTTAAAGTGGTTGCATGAAAATCCACTGCACGGACACCCACGGGTTATACCCTAATGTCACAGAAAGCCAAATCCTTATTTTATTGGCATACGATGCTTAGAGAATATAAAAAGCACATAGCAAATTGTCGCACTTGTCAAGAATACAAAGGGCACACGAAGACACCTGTCAGCCTAGGGGCTTACCCCGTGCCAAATCAACCCTTTGAAAGAGTACATTTAGATTTATTAACAGGATTTTACGAGTCAGACAGAGGAAATAAGCACCTCCTAGTAATTATAGACGCTTGACTCGATATACAGAACTGATAGCGCTTAAAACAAAAAAAAACCGCGTCGAGTGCGCTAGGAAGTTTTACGAGTGCTACATTTGTAAACATGGAATTCCACACATCATTATCTCAGACTCGGGCTGGGGAGTTCATAATCATTTCCTTAACTCCTTGTGCGAAATTCCTTAGTATAAAGAAAGTCAATACCATGATCTATCACCCAGAGTCTAATGGGCTAGTGGAAAGGGCAAATCGTAAGGTTTTAACATTTTAAGGGTCACCTTAGGGGGGGCAGATCCCAACTGGGACATTGCCATACCTGCGGTACTAAGCACACTTAATCACTCGTATCACGTATCTATTAAAATGACACCGCACGAGGCACTGTACGGTATCCCGGCCCGAACGCCTTTTTTCACATCTTAAAGCCTACAACTAATTTATCAAATCCTCTAAAGGATGTTATGGATGCAAGCATAAGTCGATATAATATAATTCGTAAGAATTTAGAAGAAGCTCAGATAATAATGAAAAAAAATCATGATAAAATAGCTAAGCCACTAGAACATATGCCGTGGGCGATCAGGTATACATACAAGTATACGTACGTAAAGGTTTAAACTATAAACTGACACCTAAGTTTGAAGGACCGTTTAACATTTTAGAAAATTTAACGGCAATAGAGTTAGGGTTCAAATGTATCCAAAACCCACTGATGTGAGAATAGTCCCCATTGGCACATATCAGAATCTAAAGAAAGGTAGATGGAGTGAGGGAAAAAATGGTTGTATTTATGAAACTTGTATAATAAATTATATATATATATCTATTAATCATATTGTATGTAAAACCTATTCTTTTACGCGAGTTATTACATCTGTTTTACTCATTGCAGGTTTTCAAAAATGAATCTGTTATTGTTAGGAGTGATATTGTGTATTCAGACATCTTGTTGTATGGAAAGAGTTGCTCGGACTAAAGACATAGAATTTAATCATGGCTCGATTATCGAGAGAATCGATGATGTATTCATCGTGTCAAGTAATATTGTTATAGAGGTAGATATGCACGCATTTTCTTACCTGAAGATGACGTCCTTAACTTAAAGAATGACCTGATGAGGTTTGGTATTTCCCTTAAGGAAATGCATGAACGTAATTTTCATGCAACTCAGAGATTTCACTAGCTCAAACGCTAAGCGTCGCGGAAATGTTGTCTTATGACATACAAAAATAAAACCGCCGAGGCAGAAGAACTCGCTCGTGACCTGCTGATGTGGTCTGTGCGGCACAATACTGTTGAGCGTCGCAACCCACGTTATTCTAGCTGACTAAACATTTTAGGATCAGTTGCGAATCTAGGTTTAGGAATCTCAAATCGCCTCAAGATAAATGATCAAAATAAAAGAATTGAGTTTTTGCAACACAAAACGGAACTGGCCTTATCGGAACTTAGCAGCCAGTTATCTTTCGATCAATCAAATAATGAATATCGTTAATGAACATTCAAATAATATCGATCAGGTCATGGAAGTTCAACATTTGCTGGCTACTTTAGCTTACTATAGTTCGAAAATAGATCATATCCGTGTGAAAATATCACATTTTATTGAAAAGTCAAAAGATTACGTAGAAGCAATTACGTTAGCAACAAAGGGTGTGTTATCTCCTCACCTCATGCCTATAAAAGATCTGACGTTAACTTTGGAAAACGGACGGGAGAAGCTAGGTTATATTCCTTTATTGGATGCCCATAAAGTAGAATTCTATTATAGCCTAATATCAGTCAGCGTTGAAAATTATAGAATTATGATCACGATTCCTTTTGATTCTTCCGATGCTTGGCAATCATACAAAATAGCACCGTTTCCTACTTTTATGACGAATAACTCAAATCCAGTAATATCCAATTTAACCGGGCATGTACTGATTTCTTCTGATAAGAAATCATTTACAGTCATTAAAGACTTAGATAAACTCACTCACTGTTCAGAAGCCATGAATAATAAAATTTGTACAGCTGACTCTTTTGAATTCTATCCTATATCAACGGATTCATGTGAGTTAGACATAGTGCTAAACGGCTCTCTCTCTCATACAAGCGAAGGTTGTCTGGGGAAACTTTATCCTTTTTTCGGTAATAAATTCAATTACAGGATGAATAATGGTTCCTGGATCCGTTATGATAAGGCCGGATTCGACGTCGTGTGTCCGGACACATCCACCGCCCATGCCCCTATCTTCGTAGCAGCCGATGGTTGTACGGGGACATCTACAAAACTATACCGTCAGAGGGGTCACACGATAATACGTGAGAAGGCGTATTTCGCGAACTACACGTGGGCTACAACGATCATCCCATCACTACCTCTCCCATACAACGGCGCGAGTTAGCTCATCGTCTGACGCAACTGGCTGAGATGACCCACGCGTCATCGACTTATGCAGGTGGAGAAAATCTTCGCTACTACATTCTGCTAGCCGTGTTCAGCGTGACGGCCATATTGGTTATCGCCGTCAACATCTTTGCTTGGCGTAGGCTGAGGCGTAAACAGAAGGATCTCCAAGGGAACGTACTGGCCCGTCTGGATGACGTACCGTTAAACTCAAGTCTTTTGCGTTTAGGGCCGCCTGAACCTGGCCATTTCAGTTCGTGCCTAGGGAATTGTCTGGAATTGTGTTGTGTGTGAAAAGCGGTCCGTATGCTGGCAACAATGTAGGACAAGAAAGACTCACGCCTTTGCATTTGAACAGTTAAAGTATCTCCAGGGCACCTAATAAATCATTATAGCCCAATATTATACATTAATATATGCCTAAAGGTATTTTTTCGGGCACCTAATAAACATATCAGCCCTATATATTGAATTTCTGCAGAATTACATTGTTATACTATTATACAATTATATTTATCTATTATAAAGAGTGACAAGTACTCTTTAACTATTATCCATGATCATGCTATAATCATTATTTAGTAACCATTATTCTTAATCAGGTTACACTAATCATGTATACATGTTTTGATTTTTACCATTTTATTATTTTTGGGTACATAATCATTATTATTACCAAACATGGCTCTATATTTTCCATGCATTTATCTTTGTTTATGAATATGTCAACAAGGGTATGTAACAGAACCTTTTTGTGCATTTAATCACTTAGTATGTTACGAGCACGCTCCTATGAACAATGTTTAAAGTAATTTTTTTGTTATTCAAGGCTTGAATAGGTAGCAGACCGAGCCTAATGTAAGAATTACATTGTATATAAACCAGTGACCTGGGGTCATGGCATTAGGAGGGTTGCTACGTGACCAAAGCAGACCTTAGATTACGCTATGCACTGTCTGCAGTAGCCTGATCTAAGCTCACAGCTTTGTCAACATTTTTATGTTATGATAACTTTGCACAACAACTTCCATGGGAAGCGGTTGACTGTTAACCTACGCCGGAAACTTGTAACTTCCGAGCGGCAGACTACGTATGTGTTTTTATATGAATTGCTTAGATAGCTAATGTTCCGCTATCGACGCGATGCTTTAGAATGGCAGTTCAAAGCCAAATCTCAAACATATCGGTCGTCCGACCGAGCTGCATCTCCTAGTATGGAGTTACAGAATAAAGTTGTTACTTTGTGCAACTAGCCTGTTTGAATCATCTCCTATAGACAAGAAAGAACATCTCTACTAAGATATCCAAGGGAGATGAGAGGAACCAAACATTACTTACGGATAACAGCCGTAAGGAAAAAACAAAAAGTCTATCGCCAAGCGATAAGACATTAGACACTTACATTAGTGCGGCGGTCTTCCCAAGTTATTCTCAAAATGTTTCGCAAGGACCGCTGATGGAATTTCTCAAGGGCTTTAACATGGCGTCGGTAAATTGTCCAGGTTTTGGAACCATAAAGAAGGGTAGGTAGGACTATTCCCTGATATACCTTTATTTTGGTGTTAACCACACAAGTCATGATCATCTAAAATTTTCTTGCGTAGTTTTCCTAGAGTAATGAAAGCAAATCAGCAGCTACAAGATAAACAAAAGAGATATCGTATATTTCTGCATATAAGACGACCTTTGGATAACACGAGGCCAAAAATCATGGCAAATTTTAATGAATTTATCTCATATCTGTAGTATAGGATGACTTCTAAATTACAAATCGTAATGTTTTTTTTGGAGTAAAGTGATTATTTGCAAAATCAAACAGTCAACTATGTTAATTAAAAATAATGATGACTTAGATAATGGTTGTTTTGTTTGTTGTATCCAATAGCAGTATTACTATTATCATATCGTTACTGTATTACATAATACATATAAAACATCATGTACATCATTTGCATTTAATATTGTTTACATTCTCAAAATCTCAGCTGATTAGTATTATCAATATCTTTATAGCCATTATTGTTAAAAAAGATATAATCGTAGTTACTTTTCATCATAAATTAACAAAGTCTACTTGAAAACATGCATTATTTTACTTCATTGTATAACCATTAAGTGGGTGTGATTTCTTCCGTTCCGAACATCACTTCACTGCCTCCTGGTAGTTATCTGTTTTATTCACCCTTGGCACAGAAATGGAAGACAAATAGAAACTTTGCATATTGTGCGAGCCCACTGCCAATAACTGTTTTGGTGAAACTGTGCGCATCATTAGAGGTTTGGATAAAATAATTGAGAGTAGTACTTCAAAAGAGGACAATGTAGAAAAGACTGCACACGTCGCTTGGAGTCCGCACCTAGAATCATGAATCAACTTGAAATGAAGCTTACAGAAGTTGAGTCATGTGAAAGAACCGAAAAGCTATGGGTACAGTATTTTAGGTGTATTACAATTGTGAAACTCTTTATAAGGGCAGAGCGTTGTAGTGATTGGAATCTTCACCTCTACAGTGTAAAACTCATGCTACCTTACTTGCATGCAACAGGACACCTGAATTATGCAAAAGTCTGCTCAAGTCTACAGCAAGATGCATAAACTGGAAAAAAAGCCATGAAACCAGAGGAGTTTAAAAAAAAGTTTGCAACAGAGGGATATTTCACAATTTAGAAGAGCTGACAAGTTCTGGTCAGGGATCTGGACCGATATGACAATTAAGAGCAAGTCCTCATGCGTTCCATCAAAACATCTGAGGTCTCACCTGAGGATATGGAATAACACCATCAGTTTATCGCTAAATGGGTTAAGTCATGCCCGCAACAGCCAGTATCATTAACGCTGTTGAGTGTGTTAGTGGAGTTACTGCTACCACTTCAGAACAGCATATTGACCTTCTTGAATCTCGGCAGACTCTTGATCTTACTGACATGAATATCTTCAAAGATTGGCTGGCTGTACACAACCCATACAACCACCCAACATCTATCCTAATCTCCATATCGAGTGGTATTGTTGCCAATGAAAAAGTGAATTGTGATGAAAAGCCTTAGAAAGTTGGAAGAGCATCAGTGAAAACAATGGAAGAAAAGCATTCAGATATTCACCTACAGCGAAGAAACAACATCAGGTCGTTGTCATCTGTAACAAAATCAATTATAATTAATGATACACAGATCACTGTCAATGCAAACCAGTTATTCCATCGAATTATATGTGTTGCTAAAAGTGATTCTGACCTTGCATCATATCTGGGGATATGAACTTGCACCTCAAACACCTTCCCTCTTTGGTGATTTTTCTATGAGAAAAGAAAAAAAAAATCTGCTCTTGTGCCATTGAGGCATTGGCACCCTGTGAAAATGTTCCTCCAGCTGGAGCAGTGTATATTTTAGATGGTGGGTACCTTCTTCATCATGTTGTGTGGCAACGTCCTGCTACATCAGTCAGATATGTTCTCAGTATACATCATTCATTAAACAGAAGTACAGGAACGCTCACACAGTACTATTCGATGGCTATGACACTCACAGTACAAAGACGAAGAACACTTTCGTTGAGGAAGGACACAGTCATCTAGAGTTATAGCTGTAGAAAGCCACATACAAGTCCCGGTGTCTCAGCAGTTCTTGGGAAATATTAAAAACAAGATAGGACTGATCTTGTTTTTAATATTTCCCATCTGGAAGATGCTGGCAGTAAGGTCCATCAGGCAGAGGCAGATGCTAACAGATTGATAGTAACAACAGTAACTCATTTCCGAGATTCAGGACAGGAATCAGTTATTGGGGTGAGGACACTGATCTTCTTGTCCTCTTAATTGCACTTGCTAAACCTCAGACTGATATCAAAATGATGATCCCAGCAAACAAAGCACATCCTGATAAAATATTCAGCAGTGAAAGAATTCAGAGCAAAATGGGGGACATGACTGACAACTTGCTCTTCCTGCATGCAATAACAGGTTGCAATACAATCTCTGCTCTGTATAGCAAGGGTAAAAGAGTTCCTTATAAAAGATTACAGGAGGATCCTGTACTAAGTCACAAGATGCAAATTTTTAATGACCCCCAGGCCTCTGCAGATGATATAGCTGCTGCTGAGAAGCATTTCTTCTTGTCCTGTATGGAGAAAGCCAGAAGGTAGTCTTGATAAACAAAAGCACTTTTTATTACTTAAGGACGATAGCTAAACAGCCTGTACTGCCAAATTTGATCTAGCTACACTTCCTCCAACATAAGCAGCAGCACGCCATCATTCTTATCATACCTTCCATCGAGTACAACAGTGGCATGGGATTACTCTAGACACCACTGACTGGAGTTGGAAGTTAGAAAATGACTGACTAAGATAAGTAACATCGCTTAAAGAGCCTGTACCACATTCCTTTCTTCTATTATAACTTGTAATTGTAGAAAAGGTTGTGAAACTGAACTGCGAGTGCAGGAGAAGGGATTTCCCTTGTATTCACATATGTGTGGGTATTGTGCTGGGCAAGGGTGTAATAATCAATGTTCTTTTGTTTTGATGAAGATAAAGAAGGAGATATAGATGATATGTAGAAAAGCATAGCGAAACTGAAAATGAAGACTATTCTCAACCCTTACAAAAAAGAAAAGGAAATAATTTTACAAGAAATAATAAAGAATGAGTTTCATATTTTTGTTTTAGCGTAGTTAATGCATAATCCCTTGTGCGTAAAAATGGAGTTTAATCAAGTTGAAGTTATTTTTTGTTCTTGTACAGCTGTATAGTTTGAACACTAATTTTTGATAATTTTTTTTCCACATTGTATTGAATTGCAAGTAGTTACCGGTTATATGCTCAGTTCACTACATAATTTTTATGGTAATTGTGGTTATGTGACCTAGAATTTATCCTCAACTAATTATAATGTCATAAGCATGTGATCTATGAAATGTCTTCAACAGCAAAATGTTGATGATTGTATGGTAGGAACTAGGTAATTGCTAATGGCACCAATTGAAGTACATGTATTCAAATGAAGATACCCCCGCAATGGTGCATCCTAGAAGTGTCATTTTGGTGTCATTTGAAAGACAAGAAGATTCTGCAGATTATTTATTTAGGTAAAAATTTTGATATACCAATTATTTCTCCAATAGCAGGAATAGGAATATTCCTGCCAACTACGAGTAACAGAATTTATTTTAAATAAAGGCCCATAATTTCACACTGATGTATTTAGTACAGATGAATTTTTTTCAAATAGCTTCTAAAACTACCATATAATACAAAATAATGTATATTTCATCTACCAATTTTATTTTTTTACCCTTTAGGAGGAATAAATGAGAAAACTGTAAAAACCAAAATGGCCGCCATTTCGTGGCCATAACACGAAAACCTGTCACTGGATTTTTTGGGACTTTTTGGATGAAGATAACATAAATCACCTCTACATATTCCCAAAGTTTCAGTTTGTCATTCTAAATTTTGAGGTTTGAGCTAAAATTGAGCTAATTGTACTGTACTATATGTTCCATGGTACTGCCTCCCTTACTTCCTGTTATAACATCCATCACAATGTTACAGATACATGGGCTCAGAGCCGACCCCTGGTGTAATCCTACTCTCACCTCAAAAACCCTCTCTCTTCCCAACACTGCTCCTCACTCTGGTAAACAAATTCTGGTACATCTCTTGTATTAATCGGGCATGCTTCTCTGGCACCATCATCTCCCTCAGACTCCTCCATACCTCATCTTGGGACTCTGTCATAAGCCTTTTCAAGGTCAATGAATACCATAAGTAGGTCATTTTGCTTTTCTCCAAATTTCTCCATTAGTTGCCTCAGGTGGCTATGTTAAAGCAAGGAATCTGTGAGATCTGGCAACTCCTGCTTGTACGAGGTGATAGCTGGTCAGAGACCATGCACCGGACCTTGTGACGCTTCAGTCTTTTCTCCGACCCAGGAAATACAATAAAAAAAGAGAGAAGGGTGGCTAGAGGTGGGCAGTGAAATGTTAAGACCTCAGGTTTGTTAGCTATGAAAAATACAAACTGATTAAAAATTTGTCATTTGTTCTTATGCGGAACAAACCTTCGGTCCTAACAATAAGATAGTCTTATACTTGGTGGGAGGTACAAGTATCCTAAACTGGCTGGGAGTTAACCCACCTGACCATCCTTCCTAGAAGAAAGAGTTCTAAAGAAGGTGGCTCCATGCCTGTGAGAAGCTAGATAAACTGATATCATACAACTCAGCCGTCCAAGTTGCAACAAAATAATTTATGAGTAGATTCATTACATCTAGGGAACCAAAGAAAATTCTGACTGTTCATGTAACAAACCATATAGCCACAGGGGTTTGTTACTACTACTCACTCCCTCTTGCTAGAGAGCGAGGAGAATTCGCTACAGAATAGAGGGTTTGATTATCTCAACAACATAAAGCAAAACAGCTATCAGTGTGATTACCTTACTCACCTGTATCAGACCAGTCCAGCATATGACGTGTCTATTCCTTAACCTGCCCGTAGGAAGAAAAAAGGAACAAAAAGAAAGAAAGAGACCAGCCAACTCACTCATCCTCTCTTTCACACAATTATCATAGGTAAGATTTAAAGTTGCCCTGTGAAGGGCACTGGGTGAATTACACAACTTGTTGGGCAGCCACCATAGGACCCAAGAAAAACGTGTCCAAAGACCTGCGGGCAATATCTCTTGAATAAAAAGAAGTGAATGTGGATTGACGCAACCAGGTACCAGCGTTCAAAATCCTATGAACAGCAAAAGTTTTATTTCATAAAATGCTATAAAGTAAAGAATTTATGTGTATCTGACGTCATGTGCTTTAGCCTGCACAGACTCAATGACGGAATCATCAAGAGATGAGGAAGCCTTCTTAATTGCCTCACGGATCCAGAAAGAAATGGTGATTTTGGAAACCTCTTTTCTGGACTGACCAGTGCTAACACCAAGCCTACAACACCTAGGTCTTAGATGGCGAGTCCTTTCAAGATAACATCGTAGGCCTCTGACAGGACATAGCAAGAGCTCTTGCAGATCATTGTCTACAAAGTCATTCAAAGGTGAAATGGAAAAAGTAGCAAATCTATCGTCATGCACCAAGGGATTCTGAGTCTTGGCCATGAATTCCCGGACAAACTCGAAGGTCACAGACCCCCCAAACGCCGGTATGTTTCACATCATAACTTTGGCCATGAAGCTCCCCAACCCTGTTCGAAGAAGCCAAGGCCAACAGGAAAACTGTCTTCAGCGTCAAATCCCTGTCTGATGATCGACGCAAGGGCTCATATGGAGCTCGAGTGATACTTCTCAGGACAAGCGAAACATCCCACGCTGGAGGCTTGAGTTCCCTTGGAGAACAGGTCTGCTCGAAACCCCTGAACAAGATCTCCCAGGATGAAGAGATGTCCACGCCTTTCAGACGTAACACCAAACCTAATGCTGCTCTGTAGCCCAATAGAAGAAACAGAAAGGCCCTTCTCATCCCTGGGGAAGATAAAAAAAATCTGGTATATAAGCTGAACAGAGGTTTTGAGTGGAGAGAAACCCCGTTGACGACACCAATCATAGTAGACCGCCCATTTCCCCCTGTAAACTGCGGAAAAGGACTTTCTGAGGTAACTGGACATATGTCCCCCTGCCCCCTGAGAAAAACCTCTCGCTCGGAGGAAATACTTGATAGTCTCCATCCATGAAGAGACAGTGATTCTACTGACTGGTGAAACCTTTTGACATGAGGCTGACAAAGAAACTGCTGCCACGAGGGAATCTCTCTTGAAACCTCTGACAAAAGGAACAGAAGGTCCGGGAACCATTCTGTTTACAGCCACAGAGGAGCCATCAGGCAAAACGGAGGGAAGGCGTACACCTTGAGATTGTCCCAAGGTTGTTGGAAGGTGGCCCCAGCTAGAGCAAGAGGATCTGGAACCACCAAACAGTAAACTTCCAGCTTCCTGTTGAAGCGAGTCGAGAAGAGGTCCAGCTTAGGCCTCCCCAAAACCTGAAAGAGCCTGTCCACCATGACCTGATGCAGAGACCACTTCGTACCCAGGATTTGGTCCCGACGACTCACCCTGTTGGCAACCACATTCCTCATGCCTGGAAAGTACCTGGCAGAGCTTCACCGAGTTGTTGATTGCCCACTGGTGTAACTCAACCGTCAACGAATGGAGGTGACGAGACACTAAAACCGCCTTTTTGTTCACATAGGCGACCACCATGGTGTTGGACCTCAGAACCACCGAATGGACCCCTCTACCATTCTGAAACACTCTCAGACCCAGAAAAGCTGCCTTCAGCTCCAAAACGTTGATGTGTAACAGCTTGTCTTCTGCATCCTAAACACCTGACACAATGAGGTCCCCTAGATGAGCACCCCAACCCGTGAAAGAAGCATCTGGAAACAGAAGAAAGTCTGGAGGAGAAGAGCGCAGAGGGATACGCACCAAGAGATTCTGGTCATCCAAACACCAACGAAGGTCTTGCCTTACCTCTTCAGACAGAGGAACTCTCTGAAGAGGGAATCTCCTGCTGAGAACCAGAAGTCTTTCAATCGCTCATTGCAGAGACCGAAGATGAAGACAACCAATAGGGGAGGGACCAGCTTCTCAAGACAAAATCCCAGGACTTGCCACTGGTGAGCTGTCTGTTCTAGTTGTGATAAGAACTTGCGTGCGACCATCTGCAACTTCTCCAACCTCTGGTCCACAGAAATACTCTTGACACTGCTCTACATAAAGTGCTTTCTAGCTGGGAATGAGATTTGACTTTCTAGCTTTACTATGTATGCCTAGCTCCCAAAAAAAACCGAAGATGATCTCGTGTCCTGCGACAGTTTCTCCTTGGAGTTTGCTAAACCAGCCAGTCATTGAGGTACCTTAGCAGGTAAATCACCTGAGCATGAGCCCATCTCGTGATGAGGGCAAAGACCCTTGTGAACACCTGACGTATGTGGTCAACCCGAAGCACAGGACCTTGAACTAGTGTATCTGCTCTCCTAGAGTGAAGCGAAGAAACTTCCTGGACAAAGGGTGAATAAGGATCTGGAAGTAAGCATCCTTTAGGTCTATTGACAGCAAGAAGTCGTTGTCCCTTACTGTTGCTAACACTGTCCCGCAACATCTCCACCTTGAACCTTGTCTTCCTAACAAAATTATTCAAGGTAGAAAGGTCGATAAAGGTCTCCAGTTGCCTGTCACTTTTGGTACTAGGAACATGCAACTGTAAAACCCTGGAGAAGGACGCTTTACTTCCTCTATCACACCATTGTTCAGCATTCACAACACTTCCTCCCAAAGAGGCTAAGAAAACTTCAGAGAGTCGTAAGCATACATCTGATTGAGACGGGTCTGTCCAAGAGACAGGGGAGAAAAGTTGAAATGGTAGTAGATATCCCACCCGCAGAACATCTACCACCCATTTCTCCACTCCATAACTTTGCCACTTGGCCCACTGCCCTACCAGGCATCCCCCTACTTGTGGCAGAGGAGAGGGAGAGGCGCCCACTCTATTGACGACCCTCCTGCCCCTTAATAAAAAAGTCAGATATGGATGTTTAAGGTAAAGCCACAAATACCTAGGTAGTCTGGTTAGCCTGGTGTATGAAAGTTCTGTTAGGAAAGTTAAAGAGACATTAACACAGTGAAAGTTAGAGACAAGAAACACATTTACCTTTTATTCACTGCAATAAAACTACTGTAAAATCAATGCTTCCTGAAAAATAAGTTATAGGTAATAAAGAATAGAAATTTTAAGCACTTACAATTTGAAGAATGGTAGTACCAAGTTGCAATGTAGGAGGACATGCGGCAATCCATGTTCATGTACCAATAGGACGGCCTCAACACTTCTTCGCATTCCAATCTTGTCAAATTCCTCTCTCATTCTCTGAAACCTTGCTGGAACACTTGGGTCTCTTTCAAATAACGGATCCTTTGTCCCAAATGTATAATTTGTCAAAGGATACCTTTGTAAAAAAAAAAGAAAATAAAATACTGGTTAGTAACACAAATGAGTTATGTTTGCTTCTTGACCTGAACCCAACTGTATTCCACAGACCTACTACAATTTCTTTAAAGATGCCTAAACAGCACTGCAATAATACATCACAATTCTGCTTACTTACATACACTGTGCATAAGTTGTGAAGTAGAATCCTCTTCATAGTGGAACTAAATATTTTTTTTATAATAAAATAAGGTTATGTATATCTATTTACCAGTAGTATATAGCTATTAGTTTTCCACACACAGCAGTCTAATTCAAATTTCCCGGGTAGCACTTTGATTGCTCAATGTAGCCTACTACAGTGCCGTCCCCCTATGGCAATACTAGGAACGACTTAGCTAAGCACTTCTCCTGTTTTATCATAAATCCATCGAGGGAGGCAGGTGAGCTATGATCATATAATTAACTGGTTAGGTATATACAAAATCTAATTCTTTTTTTTATAAAAATAGCATTTTTAAATATGAGACTTAACCAGTAATAATATAGTGATTCCATTGGAAGGAGTTGGGCTAATAGACATATTCTACTTCAAAGCATTCAGGCATGTATGAATTTGAAATAGAAAACTTGCTAGCATTGAAAAACAACACTTGATGCTCCTATTAGAACCCTCTTACGCCGAATGGACGTATTAAACGTCGAGGCAAAAATGTCTCCCGTATGCCGAATGGACGTATCATACGTTAGACTCAAAAAAGTTTTTTTTTAAATTTGCGGAAAAATACTTATAGGCCTGCCAGCCGAAAACTTTTGTATCACGCGCCTTTGGTGGGGGATGCTGGGAGTTCATGGATCAAGGCGTTGTTTTGTTTACAATCACTACGCAGGGAGCGCGCAAGCGCGTATTTCTTTCTTATTGCACTAAAAAGTATCAATGACACATCTCTGAAATTATTTCGTCACTTTGACATAATTTTTGCACCATTTTAAATTATCCTTTACATGAAGTATTATATGAAAATGTGCGCAATTTCATGTAAAATACAACAAAAAAATACTCATGATTGTAGCTTTTATCAGTTTTGAAATATTTTCATATAAATAACGATAAGTGCAATAATTTCAACCTTGGTCAACTTTGACTCTACTGAAATGGTCGAGAAACGCAATTGTAAGCTAACTCTTATATTATAGTAATATTCAATCATTTGCCTTCATTTTGCAACAAATTGGACGTCTCTAGCACAATATTTCGATTTACGGTGAATTTATGAAAAAACTTTTTCCTTACGTTCGCAGCGGTAACTCTTCCGATAAATTTTTTCTTCGTGCGATTGTCCCTAATGTTTTGCACCATTTTAAATTTTGCCCGTTACAAAAAGTTTTATATATGGAAATGTGCGCAATTTCATGCACAATACAACTTAAAACAACCCATGGTTGTAGCTTTTATCAGTTTTGAAATATTTTCATATAAAATAACGTTAAGTGCAAAATTTCAACTTTCGGTCAACTTTTTTGACTCTACCGAAATGGTCCGAAAAACGCAATTGTAAGCTAAACTCTTATATTCTATTAATATTCAATAATTTACCTTCATTTTCCAACGACTTGGAAGTCTCTACCACAATATTTCGATTATGGTGAATTTATGAAAAAAAAAAAAATTTCCTTACGTCCGCGCGGTAACTCTTCCGAAAAAATGTTATTGTTATAATACAATTAAGTTTGTTCATACTTACCTGGCAGATATATATATAGCTGTATTTCTGACGTCCGACAGAATTTCAAAACTCGCGCACACGTAGTGGGCGGCCAGGTGGTAGTACCCATTCCCGCCGCTGGGAGGCGGATATCAGGAACCATTCCCATTTTCTATTCATATTTATTCATGACCCTTGTCTCCTGAGGGGAGGAGGGTGGGCACTCTAATTATATATATCTGCCAGGTAAGTATTGAACCAAACTTAATTGTATTATAACAATAACATTTTGTTCATGAAACTTACCTGTCAGATATATATTATCTGAATCCCACCTTCGGATGGTGGGTAGAGACAGACTAGGATTTTTAGGAAACTTAAATTAAATAAAAGATTAACTTATTGGTTCCTTACCTGATAGCAAAGTAGACTCTGTGATTACTGTCACTTAAAGCCTGCTTATGCTTTTATCAGAGTTGCCAGCCAGGTTTGGACCTGTAGTGCTGGTGCACTCTGGATGCTCTGTCAACGGGACGTGACCACAATGTGACAAGATCATCTAGCCAAACACATAATGGCAGTAACACAGCAACCGACCACCACCTGACCAACTAACCAAAAAAAACCCCTGACATAACACTAAGAATGGGATGATTTCCACAGAAGATCTCACCATCAACCAAAAACACAATAAAACTAACCTAACTAAGCTAAGGGATAGGGAGAGAGCTACCTTCAGCCCCAAAACTGTGTCTGCCGAAATGTAAGGCCCCAAAAAACTACAGTTCTCGTAAATCGTTCTCACATCCCGGAGGTAATGTGAGGCGAATACGGAATTGCTCCTCCAGAAGGTGCTATCAAGAATATCTTTGATAGACATATTCCTTTGGAAGGCAAGAGAAGTAGCTACGGCTCTGACCTCGTGAGCTTTCACTTTAAAGAGGCTCAAATCAGTCTCTGGCAAGATGAATGAGCCTCTTTAATGACGTCCCTCAAGAAGAAAGCAACAGCATTCTTCGACAACGGCAAATCTGGTCTCTTCACCGAGCACCAGAGATTACCTGAGGGACCTCTTATCTCTTTAGTCCTATTCACATAGAACTTGAGAGCCCTGACAGGGCACAGGCTCTCTCTGGTTCTTGACCAACGAGACTCAATATTCCTTTGATTTCAAAGCTCTTTGGCCAAGGATTAGACGGGTTCTCGTTCTTAGCCAAGAAAGATGGGTTCAACGAGCAGACAGCGTTGTCTCCCTTGAAGCCCACTAGGCTACTGAACGCTTGGATTTCACTAACTCTCTTCGCCGTCGCCAGAGAAGCTAGGAAAAGCGTTTTTCTCGTCAAGTCCTTAGAGAAGCTTCATGGAGAGGCTCAAAGGGACTTAGCATCAGATGTTTCAAAACCACATCGAGATTCCATGAGGGCGGTCTTGCCTGGGAACTTCGGTTGGTGGTTCGAACGACCTTAAGAGATCGTGCAGATCCTTATTGTCGGAGAGGTCCAGTCTCTGTGGCGAAAAAACGGCAGACAACATACTCCTATAAGCCCTTGATTGTAGGAACTGCTAATTTCTGCACATTTCTTAGATAGAGTAAGAAATCTGCTATCTGATTCACAGAGGTCGAGGAACGAGGAAATTCCTTCCTTTTTGCACCATGCCCTGAAGGAGGACCACTTAGACTGGTAGACAGCTCTTGAAGAGGCTCTTCTGAGCATTAGCGATTGCTCTCGCAGCTGCCTTTGAAAAGCCTCTCGCTCTGGCCAACTTTTCGATAGTCTGAACGCAGTCAGAGCCAGAGCGGAGAGGTTTTGGGTGAAACCTTTTGAAGTGAGGCTGTCTGAGTAGATCTCTCCTCCAGGGCAACGTTCTTGGGAAGTCCACAAGAAGTCATGCACCTGTGAACCACTCTCTTGCTGGCCACATTGGGGCAACCAGAGTCAACCTTGTCCCTTCTGAAGCTGCGAACTTCCTCATTACGTCCCCCATGATCTTGAATGGGGGAAAGGCGTAAAAGATCCAGGTCTGTCCAGTTCCAGAGCAACACGTCCACTGCAATTGCCCCTGGATCCAGAACCGGGGAGCAATACAGAGGAAGCCTCTTCGTCCTCGATGTAGCGAACAGGTCTACTAGAGGACGTCCCCACAATCTCCATAATTGTTGACAGACTTCCTGGTGCAAGGTCCATTCTGTTGGTAGAATCTGATTTCGTCGACTGAGAAGGTCCGCCCTGACATTCTGAACCCCTGCCACGAATCTTGTCAGGATCTTGATGCGACCTTGCGTCTTGCCCATAGCAGAACTTCCTTCGCCAGGAGAAAAAGGGATCTGGAGTGAGTTCCTCCCTGATTCTTTAGATACGCAAGGGCTGTGGTACTGTCTGAGTTGACTTGAACAACCTTGCTTGACAGTTTGTCTTTCGAAGAACTGCAGCGACAGGAATATCCGCTGCCAGTTCCTTTACATTGATGTGCCAGGCTACCTGTTCCCCTCTCCAGGAGCCTGACACTTCCTCCCCCCCATAGTGTTGCTCCCCAACCGGAAATGGAAGCGTCTGAGAACAACACTAGGTCGGGGCTCAGAAGATTTAAGGAGAAAGCCCTCTCGTAACTTCTGAGGGTCCGAGCCACTTGTTGGAGATCCTTAGGATCGCATTCAGGTCCTCTTTCGACGTCCATTCTTCTGCAAGGAAAAATTGAAGAGGCCTGAGGTGCAGTCTTGTCTTAGCGAGACAAACTTTTCTAGCGAGGAAATGGTGCCCAGCAGACTCATCCACTCCCTCACCGAACAAGCTTCTCTCTCTAGGAAGGTTGCGACTTTCTCTAACCCCAGTCGCTGACGTTCCTGGGATGGAAACGCCCGAAAAGCCACTGAATCCATCTGAATCCCCAGATACACGTGGACTGTGTCGGGTCAGATGCGACTTTTCGGAGTTGACCAAAAGACCCAGAGACTTTGCTAGGGCTAACGTAAACTGAAGGTCCTTCAGACACCTTCTGCCTCGACGACGCTCTGATCAGCCAATCGTCGAGGTATAGGGATATCCTGATCCCTGACGAATGGAGCCACTTCGCTACATTCCTCATTATCATTGTGAAAACCATCGGGGCCGTGCTGAGACCGAAACAAAGGGCTCTGAATTGCCAAACCCTGTTGTCTAAGACGAATCTCAGGTACTTCCTTGAAAGAGGGTGGACGGTTGGGGACGTGGAAGTACGCGTCCTGCAGGTCCAGACACCATCCAGTCGCCAGGTTCTCAAGGGCTTCACCCAGCACCGACTGAGTCTCCATTTTGAATTTTGATCTTTTTTCTACAAAAAAGATTGAGCCTGCTCACATCCAGGACCGGCGCCAACCTGACGACTTTGCTTCGGCACTAGGAAAATCCTGTTGTAGAAGCCCGGTTGACTCCAGGTCCAAGACTTGTTCCACCGCTTTTTTCGACCTCTGGTCTAACAGATCGAAAAGAATACTTTTCTTCTCTCCCTGATAAGATGGAGAGAGGTCTCTGGGAGTTGATGTTAAAGGAGGAGGATGTAAAAAGGGATCTTGTACCCCCGCTCTACTATCTGAGAGTCCAAGGATCCGCCCCTCTCTGCCTCTAAGCCTCCGCAAAGAATTCCAGTCTGGCCCCGACTGGCGTCTGAAGGACGAGATCTTCATTTGGTGGTTTTTGGGTTTGAATGAAGCTCTTCCTCTCGAAAAAAACCTCTCCCTCGAGGAGCTGCTCTCGAGGGGGGTGCCCCGCGAAAGGGTTTGACTTTCTTCGGGGGTTTGTTTTGCTGAATGCCGAAGTGGAAGGAACTGCTGGACGTCTTGAAGACTGTACCAAGAGGTCCTGGGTCGCCTTCTCTTGCAAACTCTTTGCAAGATCCTTTACCATAGCCTGGGGGAAGAGATGGTCCGAAAGAGGCGCAAAGAGCAATTCCGCTTTCTGAGCGGGAGATACCGACTTAGCGGTAAAATTGCAAAGAAGAGCTCTTTTCTTCAGGAAAGCAGTTCCAAAATGAGAAACTAGCTCCTCCGAACCATCCCTGACGGCCTTGTCCATACATGACAACACGCTGGACAGCTCCCCAGACTGAGAGAATCAGGACTTCTAGACTGAAGGTCTAAAAACTCCCAGACACCAGTCTAGGAAATTAAAGACATTTAGGGTGCGAAGCAGTCCCTTCAAGTGGTGGTCCGTCTCCACAGGAGTCCAGGACACCTTAGCAGACGATAAGAGAGACCTCCTCTGAGCGTCCACTAAACTGGAGAAGTCACCCAGAGCGGATGAAGGAACCTTTACTCCCACGTCCTCCTTGGTTTCATACCAAATTCCTCCTTTCCCGGCGAGTCTAGAGGGCGATGGGCGAAAGTGGTCTTGCCCTGATCCTTCCTTCTAGACATAAAGTCCTTGAAGCTTCTTAAAGCCCTCTTGGTCGACAGCGATGTCTTCATCTCGACGAATTCAGGGGTTTAAGTCTAACGGTCTTGGAAGACGAAAGTTGAGAGGGAGGAGACCTAGGGGCTGCCGGCTGGAACTTCTCCCCGAAGGATGAACGTAACAGCCTGACAAGAACCTTGTAGTCCGAGACAGCTGAAGCTACCGGCTGTTCTTCTTCGACGGAACTCCCTGGACTACTAAGTTCCCCTTCCTCCCTAAGAGGAACTGGAGAATGTCCATCAGGAGAGGGAGTACGTCCAGCGAGTCTCAATCCTGAACAATGACTTCCGTTGGTTGGAAGTACCGCTACAGGTACGGAATCGCCCTTACGTCGATCCTTAGAAGGACGGACATCTTGTGAAAGAGGAGCGTCCTTAGAAGCACGGGCGGGAACTGTCTTAACAGACACGTCCCTACGAGAGGAATCGCGAGCTTCCTGACGAGAGGCGCCAAAAGCGTCCTGCTTAGCCAAGCAAGCGTCCTGCTGAGCGTCCCTCAAAAGCGTCCTGCCTCGCTCGAAAAGCGTCCTGCTTCGAACGGCGAGCGTCCTGAGGAGCGTCCTCAAAGGCCATACCTGTCGATAACGGCAAAGGTCCCTGCCTGTCGAACGCCGAGTGAACTGCGAAAGCGTCCTCAAAAGCCTTGTTAGAGAGCGCCAAAGCGTCCCCTGCTTAGAACGCCGAGCGTCCTGCCGAGCGTCCTCAAAACCTTACAGCTAAAAGCGTCCGAGAGCGCGAAGCGGTCCTGCTCGAACGCCACCGCGTCCTGGTGAGCGTCCTCTCCTGAGAGAGCGAAAGATCTACTCGGAGAACGAGAACGGTGACGATCCGGAGGAGGAGAGAGAGACGAGCGAGACGAGAGAGAATGAGGCTGCTTCGTCCTCTTGACGGGCAGCCGAACGTCCTTCCTACGCTTAGGCTCGACTGCTGCTGGGCGAGTCCTCTGAGCCATCAGCGACGTAATCTGGTCCTGAATGGGACACTAGGATATCCTTCGTAGGTGACGAAGGAGCATAAGAAGGGGCAGGACTGAGCCTGCGAGAAGGCGAGGGGCGAGGGGACGCCTCCTTCCTTCTAGCAGGTACAGCTATCTGCCTCTCAGGTGAACACCGCCTGCGTGGAAACCAACGTCCTCGTCGGTAGAAAGCCTCCCTCTCTTCTGAGGAGGAAAGGCGTCATAAGCATCCTCTGACGAAAGCGAGACATAGGACGTGAAGCGTCCTCAAAGCGAAAGGTCCTTTTCAACGGACGCGAGTCTCTCCGAGCGCTCCACCCCTTGCGCGGGGAGGACGCTTCGGAGGACGAAAAGCAATCTTTCAGGACACGCGCTCGTGCGCGCTCCTTGGCAGCCTGGTATTTAGCAACAAGGCCTGCCGAAGGGACGCCCAGATCGGTGGGAGCCCCGTAACCCTCTTGCGGCTTTCGACATCCCACTCCCCTGAGTCCTGGGAGTCCGATAGAGTCTAGGGCCTAGAGGCATTATGGGGCCGATCTGACGCCCCCTCCACAACACTAGGGGCACTAACACAAACTTTCACAGGGCCAGTTTTCTAGGGCCAAAACTTTAGATTCGAGAGCGCGAATAGACTCAAGAATCAGAGAAAGGGTGTTACCTTCTCCAGACACAGCACTGGGGCCCGAAGGCAACAAAACAGGATTAGGTTTGAGCAAAATCTACTGGTGTTAGAGGAGGAGAAATGTTTTTACTTTCCTTACCTTTAGTAGAACTGCCCTTGGAGGAGGACCTCCTGACTCTATCGCGCTCCAATTTACATCGATAGGTCTCATACATCTTCCATTTATCATCATCCAAATCCTTGCATTCATTGCACCGATCATCAACCAAGCAAACATGCCCCCTGCAATCCATACAAACTGTGTGAGGATCAACTGAAGGTTTAAGAAGCCTCACCTTACATTCACTCCTCACACACACTCTGAAACTTCCAGTACTTGATCCCGACATCATGTACACAGAAAAGCCAATCCAAAATCAAAAACCAATCCACTATTACGCGTGCCAATCCAACAATCCAGAAGTCGATACCAAAAGTCAATCCAGATAATATTAAGCGAGATAATCAAAAATCCTAGACGGAGGTACTGTAAACAGTGCAATAATTTCAACCTTTGGTCAACTTTGACTCTACTGAAATGGTCGAGAAACGCAATTGTAAGCTAAAACTCTTATATTATAGTAATATTCAATCATTTGCCTTCATTTTGCAACAAATTGGACGTCTCTAGCACAATATTTTGATTTACGGTGAATTTATGAAAAACTTTTTCCTTACGTTCGCGCGGTAAACTCTTCCGATAAATTTTTTCGTGCGATTGTCCTAATGTTTGCACCATTTTTAAATTTGCCGTTACAAAAAGTTTTATATATGGAAATGTGCGCAATTTCATGCACAATACAACTTAAAACAACCCATGGTTGTAGCTTTTATCAGTTTTTTGAAATATTTTCCCCCCCCATATAAATTAAGAACGTTAAGTGCAAAAATTTCAACTTTCGGTCAACTTTGACTCTACCGAATGTCGAAAAACGCAATTGTAAGCTAAAACTCTTATATTCTATTAATATTCAATCATTTACCTTCATTTTCCAACGACTTGGAAGTCTCTACCACAATATTTCGATTTATGTGAATTTATGAAAAAAAAAAAAAAAATTTTCCTTACGTCCCGCACGGTAACTCTTCCGAAAAAAATCAAATTTTTTTTGTGCGATTGTCGAAATGTTTGCACCATTTAAATTAGCTGTTACATAAGTTTTATATATGAAAATGTGCGCAATTTCATGTAGAATACAACTAAAAATGATTGAAGGTTGTAGCTTTTTCTTTTCTCTTTTTTGAAATATTTTGCATATAAATCATGATAAATAGAAAAAAAACCACGTTGGGGTCAAATTTGACTCTACCGAAATAGTTGAAAAACGCAATTGTAAGCTAAAACTCTTACGGCCTAGTAATATTCAGTCATTTATCTTCATTTTGAAACAAATTTGAAGTCTCTAGAACATATTGTGATTTTATGGTGAATTTTTGAAAAATATATTTAACTTCCCTCCGCGCGCCGATTCGCGGCCGCAAGTCTCCGAAATGCGTACATTGCATTATCCTAATATTTACTCCTTTTCATAATGGCCGTCTTATAGAGTTTCATATATCAAAATGTGCGCAAATTTATGAAGAATACAATAAAAAATAATTGAAGGTTGTAGCTTTCCCCATCTTCGAAATATGTGCATATAAAAAAAATATATATAAAAATTTTGACATTCGTCAACCTTAACTCGTCCGAAATGTCGAATATGCAATTCTAATCTAAAACCACTTACATTATCGTAATATTCAATCATTTTTCTTCATTTTGAACAAATTGGAAGTCTCTAGAACAATATTTAGATTTACGGTGAATTTTTTAAAATAACATTTTTTTACGTCCGCGCGTTACGAATTCTTACATCATTTTGTGATAATATTTTTCCGGTGTTGCTTTTATTGTTTTACAATGTATTATATATAAAAATGATTGTAATTTAGTGTACAATACAACGAAAAAAAAGTAACTCGTTAGCTTTGACCGTTTTTTGCACAGCGTGATTTGAATACAATTATGTATGAATTTTTTTTTTGCTACCATATATTGCATTATTTACATATGATAATGATATTATTTTTCATTTCTGATGATTGAACACTAAACTTCAGGCAATGAACCAAAAAAACAAAAAATGAGCCAAAAATGAACTCTTAATCTTCAAAACTAAGCGCTCTGTGATTTTTTTGAAAAAAATTATTTTTTTTTCCGCTTCTGCGCTCACTCCAAACCGGCCCCGACATACGGGAGAGGTTTTGATTTTTAGGTCTTCGGCGTAAGAGGGTTAAGAGAGCTATGCAGATTAATACTGCCTCTGGTTGGCACTCATCTTAACTCGTAGTAGTGTGTGGTGGCAGAGCCAAGGGTCACCTCCTACTTAGGGAAACTTTGCAGCAAGGGGAATGCTCCTATAGCTAGCAAAGTACGACAGGTGCCCGACCTTGCCATGGGTGCAGCACCAAAATAAAACAACCAGAAAAACACTGACACCTACACTGAAATAAAGTCAGGACCCATCCACTGAGAGTGGTGGGCGCTCCAGGTACACTGTACCCCCTGGCTCTCCAAACTCAGCACCTTACTGAAAAGGTGAAGGAGATAACAGGAGAACATCCTGTGCTTCCTTCTGCGAAGATCGCTTACGCCTCCATACATAGCAGAATGGGCGTAAAGTGTAAATGTCTGAAAACTAAGGAAGTAAGGCTGTTCTTACATCCTTAGCTTCTTACGGCTGCTCTATGAGCAAAAGCCCATGCTGGCATAAGGCCAGCATAATCAAAAGCAACAACCTTAGCTTCGCTTCAAAGTAGGACAAAAAAACATTACACAACACTGAGTGTGTCTCAAACATGAAGTCCATATAAAATGGAAGAAAAGACATTTAGACAGAGGAAGAGAGATGGGTTCGGAGAGGAACTCTTCTCTTTGCACAGAAAGCAGAGCTATCAGGGCAGGCTAAGTCTTCCAACACTCACTCCAATATGGGGTAAACAACTACGAATTAGATAAAAATATAAGGAAGACAAAAAACCATTGTGTTTGTCTGAAAAATCATTCTGAATCATCACAGTGACAAATGATCAATTGTGACAAAACAGAATACTTACAGACTTCTGTTGTATCGCGGAGTAAACAGAAAGATGATAATGAGTATACATAATGAGATACAATCTCTGTCCGATGATTCTCTTGATAGCAAATGTGGAGTACAAAATAGGAATCATAAGCAAGAATCCAGAGCCCAAAGACTTAAGTCTGTGATGGCTGGGTAGAGATTCAAACTAGAAGTTAACCCCTTGACAGAGGAGAAACAATCCTAAGACGAACAAAAACTTAGTGAGCAGTACTATGCTTCTCACTCGACTCTTTAGGCTACGTTGCCTGGTAGCACATTCCATCTTGGAATGCATTACGTAGTCTTATAGAGCTATAGTAGAGTACACGACAGATACCCCCCAAGCATCTACATGTTAACCGAAACAAGAAGAAAAGAAACCTCCTTATTCATGATAATGCCAACCCTGTGGTGTTGTTGCCAAAACAATACCAGTCATCTCAAAATCAAAATCGGAAACTCTTGGGAGGCCCGAAAGGCTGTCCTGAGTTTCAGGTTAATTAAGAGAAGGTACTATTCATCTTGGTCACACACCAGAAGAATTAACTTTGAGGTATGCGCCTATTACTCAGACGTACAACTGATAACAGACGCAAGGCCCAAGGAAAATATACAAGTATATTCATAGGATCCTGCAGATCCAGCATCAGCCTAATTCTTCTTCACTTCAAAGAAGACAAAAGAATATAAGGACAGGAAGCAGACCTCCTTCATTCTCTAATGAAGATAGCAAAGGTGAAGCTATCACGAAGGGAAGCTTCTACAGTGATAACAGGACACCAAAGATGACTAGTTCTTGCCGAATGTTTTGTTCCAAAATGTGAACACTACAGAGATCCTAAGATTGAACCATGCACATAGGCCCTTGCATCCAAACTCTGGGGAGTATACTCTGTAGAGTTCTTCTTATTCCCTCGTCCAGCCCCGTGTAACCCACCCAAGAAGTAGAGGGGAAAAAAAGAGAGGAGGATGACTGTTCTTGCCCGTTCTTCTCAAAACTAGTGGGAGGAGGCAGTAACGCACGCAGTCATCAACTTGCGGTAATGATAGTACATACTCCAAAGACTTAGGAAAACGTATTCGCCTCAGCGAAAAAAAGCTTCTTGAAGGGAGAGCAGAGGTTTTCCTACAACTGGTTCGTTTGTGGAAATGCAAGAGAGTCGAGTAGAGTTCACTGTGCCAAAAGTTGGCAAGAACTTGCCACTTTTCACCACGCATCTGTCTTCGTGATCGAAACTCCCAAAGAGGACTACATAGAGAACTCCTCCTCGACTCTCATGATGTCCTGTTCAAGTGTTGGTTAGCAAAAGATCCCCTAGGGACGATGAAGATGAACAAGGAGACTGTGTCTTAGGCTGTCTGACAGGTAGTGCCAGACTACCAACAGCTGGTGGCAGGTGAAGTGTGGAAAGCACCAAGAGAGCTGGAGCTAGGGAGTGTGACGCCTCAGATGGCGCAGAGCACCTGGATGGGGACTGGCACTCAATAAAACCCCGATACGAGATAGATCTGAGCACCTAGGCACCAATAAGTGGTGCTCCTCATGAGAATCAGTACCATTCAGATGAGCATCTAGGACAAAAGTATTTGAGAAGGCTCAAATATACCAATGCAAGAGCAGAGTTCTGATCAACTTCCTCTTCAGCGGATGACAAGTATGTATTTCCACCTTTAAGAGCATATGTGTGAAGGCAAACAAGATGGCCACACCTGGCTGCAAACGCGCCTGGGAGAGGACGATGCTTTCGAACGTCTAGACGCTAGCACAGGACATTCAAAATTAATACTAATTAATTAAGTAAAATAAGTGACTTTTCTTTAATGCAATGACTCCTGAGTCACCACTCAACTAAACACTTTCCCAGTGGCATGCAGTCAAAACCTATAAATGCATGACAATTTGAAAGAGTGGGAAAAAAAAACCCCATCAGACTCCCTTCAGTCAAATCAGCTGAATCACGAGTCGAAAATCGAAATGAGAGTCGCATCAGCTGAGTCATGATTCAACATCGATTGTGAGTCAAATCAGCTGAGTCGACAAACATTCATTGTGGGGATCGGACGAGCATGACTGCAAGGGGACAAGGCTTCATCGGACTGAAGAATACCTCTTCAGAGGTCAAGAGACCCAAGAATGATATTGTTATGATACAATAAAGTTTTATACATACTTACCTGGCAGATATATACTTAGCTATTGACTCCGTCGCGCCGACAGAATTTCGAATTTCGCGCACACGCTACAGGTAGGTCAGGTGATCAACCGCGCTGCCGCTGGGTGGCAGGAATAGAACCATTCCCGTTTTCCATCAATTTTATTTTTTCTAAAACCCATCTGTCTCCTGAGGGGAGGATGGGTGGGCAATTAATTGTATATATCTGCCGGGTAAGTATGTATAAAACTTTATTTGTATCATAACAATATCATTTTTATACATTCAACTTACCTGTCAGATATATACTTAGCTGATTCACACCATTGGAGGAGGGTAAAAGACAGCTAATAACTGATTTAAACAGAAATCACAACATTCGTTGTAGGTAATAATTAAATAAAACCTTGGTTCCTACCTGTTTAGACTGAAGACTTCATGATTAATAACCAGGAGTCTGCTTAGTCTCAAGAGCCTCAGCGAGAAATTGATCTATTGCTAAGAGTTCTTGTAGGTCTGCCAAAGGGGTCTTATCCACTTACTTGGCCGATCCTGTAAGGGCTATGTCAAAGGGTTTCAATCCACTTTTATGACAAGTACCTTTTTTCTAAGGAGCACAATACTGATCCCGATCACCTTAACTAACACCCATGTTATTTCTAAGATTGCAAGGAATCATCCCCTAACCCCTTGCAAACAACCAAAAAACTCAAACACAATTATCTCACACATCACTTAATTACGAAAAATATAAATTCAAAATTTAAATTTTTTTTTTGTACAACCCCGCTTTTAAGACCCATTCAAGGCCTCCTACTGGCAAAAGGAACGGCCGCCTGTGCGACGCCAAGTGCTCATGCCAGCAGAAAAACCTTGATACTGTCTCAAAAGGGAGGTTCATGCACGGATTTTAGACAAAGTCTTTAGTACAACTCCGCTTATAAGGCACATTCGCAGTTCCTTACTGACAAGGGTAACGGCCGCCTGTGCGACAACTAGCACCCTTATTAGTAATAAACCAAAAACCTGCCTCAAGGAAAGGGAAGATTTACGTACGATCAAAGACACAGTCTCCTATAGTATAGCCCATCCTGTAAGATAAACTCACAGTTTCCTTACTTACAACAAGGCAACGGCCGCCTGTGCGACATCTAGCCATTATGTAAGAAGAAACTTAGAGCCTAACTCAAAGGTACGGTTTTTTCATAAACAAATTTAATCTTTTCAGTTAAGGATCGGTTAGCATCCCTATTCCCAGCACTGTATCCGCAGACACGAAAGGACCCAGAGAGATGCACTTTTCATAGGTAATCCTAACATCTTTGAAGATAGTGAGATGCGAATACCGAATTGCATCTCCAATAGGTCGCATTAATAATATCCTTCATAGACATATTCTTCTGGAAAGATAATGACGTTGCCAACCAGCTCTTACCTCATGAGCTTTTACTCGCAGTGACTTATAGGAATCGTCTGCACATACACTGTGAGCTTCCGTAATCACACTTCTAACAAAATATGACAACGCATTTTTGGACATTGGCCTTTTCGTATCCCGCAGTGCACACCATAAACTTTGTTTACATGCCCAGTTCAGCTTTCTTTTTAAGATAGAACTTAAGAGCTCTAAACTGGGCATAAAGTTCTTTCAATTTTGTCTCCCACCAAAGTTGAAGACTTTTCACTTCAAAACTCCTTGGCCAGGGTTTCGAAGGGTTTTCATTTTTTGCTAAAAATAAAGTTTGGAAAGCACAGATAGCCGCGTCTCTTTTAAAAACCCACTCGGAATCTAGGCATGGATTTCACTGATTCTCTTAGCGGTAGCTAAGGCTATGAGGAAAATACACTTTCTCGTCCAATCTCTGAACGAGGCACAGTCGGGAGGTTCAAACTTTTTGACGAGAGGAACTTGAGTACTACATCCAGGTTCCAGCTTGGAGGAACTGAGGATATAGATTTAGAGGTTTCAAACGATCTTATTAAATCGTGTAAATCTTTATCTTCTGCCAAATTCCTCTATTTCTAAAATCCTCTATTTCTAAAAACCGCCGAGAGCATGCTTCGGTATCCTCTTATGGTAGAAAACTGAAGGATGAGCTTCCTCTCTCAGAAATAACAGGAAATCTGCTATATTGGTCACAGAGGTATCGGAGGAGGACAGTTTATTCTTCCTACACCATCTTCTGAACACATCCCACTTCAATTGGTAGACCCGAATAGTTGACGATCTTCGGGCTCTAGCAATTGCTGTCAAAGCTTTGCCTGAAAAGCCTCTCGCTCTGACCAATCTTTCGATAGTCGAAAGGCAGTCAGAGCGAGAGCGGGGAGGTTTTGATGGTACCTCTCGAAGTGGGGTTGTCTGAGATCTATCCTGTTTGGAAGAGATCTTGGGTAGTCTACTGTCCATTCCTGTACCTCTGTGAACCAATCTCGGGATGGCCAAAACGGGGCGATGAGTGTTAGTCTCGTCCCTGTTGATGCTACGAATTTTTTCATCACCACTCCTAGCAGCTTGAATGGAGGGAAGGCGTAAGCGTCGAGTCCTGACCACTCCAGTAGCATGGCATCCACCACTATCGCTCTCGGGTCTTCGACTGAGGAGCAGAAGTTGTCTATCCTTTTTGAAAGGAATGTCCGCGAAATAAATCTATTTGTTTTGGCCTTCCCCACCCCAAGGTTCCACAGACTTTGAACAAACTTGCTTGTGTAAAGTCCACTCCGTGGGGAGAACTTGGTTTGTTCTGCTGAGCCTGTCTGCTCTCACATTCTTTTCTCCTTTCACAAACCTGGTTAGGAGTGTGATGTTCCTCTCCTCCGTCCATGACAGCAGGTCCCTCGTTATCTCATAAAGGGAGAACGAATGCGTCCCCCCTTGTTTTTTTATATAAGCCAATGCCGTGGTATTGTCTGCGTTGACTTGGATCACTTGATTTTTTACTTCTGATTCGAAGAATCTCAGTGCCAGGAACACTGCATATAGTTCTTTGGCGTTTATATGCCAGTCCTTCTGTTCTCTCTACCATCTGCCCGACACTTCTTTTGCCCCTAGAGTCGCTCCCCATCCCGTCTCTGAAGCGTCTGAGAACAAGGTT
This sequence comes from Macrobrachium nipponense, assembly GCF_015104395.2. Taxonomy (NCBI): domain Eukaryota; kingdom Metazoa; phylum Arthropoda; class Malacostraca; order Decapoda; family Palaemonidae; genus Macrobrachium; species Macrobrachium nipponense. The sequence continues at coordinate 153,812,309 of NC_087200.1, forward strand.
AGGTTTGGGCTACCGAACCATTATAGAGACACTCCCTCGTTCTTTTTTAGCGGAAGCAGCCACCACTTCAGGTGTTTCTTCGCTTCTAATGTTACAGGAAAAGTGTCCGACAGACGTCCCTTCTTCCAAGTCCACGATTGTTTTAGGAAGAATTGTAGTGGCCGAAGATGAAGTCTTCCTAGGGACACAAATTGTTCTAGGGAAGAAAGAGTACCTAGAAGGCTTAGCCACTCTCTGACTGAACTCTTCTCTTTCTTTAGAAAGGACGTGACTTTCTGCATCCCTCTCAAAATCCTTTCTAGGGACGAAAAGCCCGAAAATCCCGAGAATTCATCTGAATCCCCAAATAGGCTAAGTCCTGACAGGGGATCATCTGCGATTTCTTGAGATTCACAAGTAGTCCTAATGAATTCGTCAATTCGAGTGTCTTCCGTAGATCCTCCAAACATTGTTTCTGGGATTTTGCTCTTATTAGCCAGTCGTCTAGTAAAAGAGAGACGTTTATGCCCTCCAGATGTAGCCATCTGGCCACGTTACGCATCAGGTACATCCAGTCTCCCTTTCGCAGGGCTGAAAGCACCGAGGCAGAAGTCTCCATCGAGAACTTTTTCTTTTCTACATAACGATTCAGGGTGCTCACATCCAAGACCTGGTCTCCATCCCACCCCCCGAGCTTTTGGTACTAAAAATAGGCCGTTGTAAAAACCCCCCGGGGAGGAAGGATCCTGAACCTCCTCTATTGCTTCCTTGTCTCCATCATGCTTTTGGTACTAAAACCATAGGCCGTTGTAACCCCGGGGAGGAAGATCCTGAACCTCCTCTATTGCTTCCGTGTTCTTTCATCGCTCACCATCTGAAAGAAGTCTCTCTCAGCACAGGGTCCTTGTACTTCGCCGACAGTTCCTTCGGAACTTTTGACAAAGGTGGTTTGTCCTGAAAAGGTATGATGTAACCCTTTTCCAAGACTGCTAACGTCCAAGGGTCGGCTTCCCTTATTGCCCAGGCTCCTACAAAGTTTAGAAGTCTGGCCCTACAGAAGTTTGGAGGATTTTGCTGCTACTTTGTTTTCTTAAAGGACCCGAAGGAAACCTTCCTCGCTTCTCTGTCGTCTTCCTTTTTGTTGGGGGTCGAGAGGCAGAACCTCTCCGAAAGGGCACTACCGGAGTACGAGTAGTCTTCTTAGCCACTGAAACCACACTGTCTCGCTTTCTTGGTAAACTGAACGAAGAGATCTTGGGTCGCTTTTTCTTTTTCAGCCAGTGACTTCGCAATATCCTTCAGCAAGAGAGAAGGAAAAAGATGCTCCGATATAGGAGCATACAAAAGGGCTGTACTTCTGTGAAGGGGACACGGCTTTGGTCAGGAAGAATGAACTAAAACAACGATCTCTTCTTCACTACTCCCGCACCAAAAAGAGAGTCAATTCTCCTGAACCGTCTTGAAACGCTTTTATCCATACAGGATAAAAGGAAAATACTATGTAGAACTTCGGGTTCCAAAACGTCAGGTTCTTTCGCCTTTTTGGCCAGCACTCCAAGGGACCAATCCAAGAAGTTAAAAACTCTAATACATGAAAAAGCCCCTTAAGGTGCTGATCCAATTCCGACATGCTCCAATATGCCTTCGCTGAATTCAATGCCTGCCTTCTTGATGCTTCGACTAAGCTAGAAAAATCAGCTTCTGCTGATGATGGTAGCATAAGATCCATCGCTTCTTCCGTCTTATACCAAATTCCTTTTCCTACCTCCGAGTTTACAAGGAGGAGAGCAGAAAACTGTTTTCTGAGCCTCCTTCTCATCCAGTTGTTTAAAGATTGAAGAGCTTTCTTCATTGAAATAGCTGGTTTCATTTTTAAATACGAGGACGACTTAGGAGTTGTGAAAACAAAGATCTCAGAGAGGGAGAGCTGCTGGGCTTAGGGAATCTCCAAACTCTTGAAGAAGCAAAGACGCTAATACCTTGTAATTGGATACGCCCTCATTATTCGGGGCTTCTTCCTCCGACACGTCTTCCAACTCCATCATGGAAGGAGAGTGAGGTTCTTATATAGGAATCTTTTTTCCCTTAGGAGAGATACTCCTAGAAGGAGAGAGGCTAACCGATCTAGAAGCTCTCTCCTTCCTATCCAATAATTTCTCTGAGACCTTGAAGTAGATGCCTTCGATGTACAAGGTTCTCTTTGTGGAGTTCGATCCCCTTTATCCTGAATCGGGCTCTTATTTGCAGGAGAATCGCTATCCGAAGATATTACATGCCTCAATAAAGATCTCCTCCTAGCAACTTCCAGCTCAAACTTGCATTCCCTTATCAGCTGGCGCCTTGCACCTGGTTGTCTCCTCGCGCGCGGCTGGCACCTTGCGCCTGGCTGGCGCCTCGCGCTTCGTTGGCGCTTCACGCTCGGTAGTTTCCTTTAACATACCTTTCCTACTCTCAAAAGGTAGTTCTTTATGAATATCACCATCTTCCTGTCCTGATGTTGGTTTGCGCTTGACCAGAGCCTCACGTCTGGCTGGCACCTCGCGCCTGGCTGGCGCTTCGCTCCTAGCAGGCACTTCGAGCCTGGCTGGCGCTTCCCGCTCGCGCCTGGTTGTCTCCCCATGAACTCGTATTTCGTGGGTCTGTGAAAGACAGACTCTTCATCCGACGAGGAAACTTCTTTCCTAGGAGGTTGATAGTAAGGTGTCCTCGATTTCTTCACCGGAAGATATTTATCCTTTCTTCTGGGAGGATCTCGGGAAAGAACCCCGACCAGGGAAGCAATGGACTCCTGCATATCTTTCAATATCTTAGTCGTTTCCTCCCTTTGATCTAGATGAGAGGATACTTTCTCCATTCCTCGACGACTTAGCGGGAGAAGGCAAAACTTTTGCTATCTTATTCTCCGTCGGGGAATCCTCCGAAAAACAAAAAAGTTCTGGACTCGAATTAATCCCAGTTTCTTCCCAGATCCTCTTCAGCGGACGAGAATGATCCGCCGATCTCCATCCTCTTTTGGGTGACGAATTCTCGGATGACGAAAAACATTCACACAGAATGCTTTTTCTAATGCGTCTTTGGCAGTCTGGGATGTCACAGAATCTGCCGAAGAGACGTCTGACTGGTGGGGATTCTCCATAACCTCCGTACGGCTTTTGACATTTCTTCTCCTCTGGGCTTGGGAGCTTGAAAGAGGTCTAGGCCTGGGAGCGTTGTGAAGCCAGTCAGACGCCTCCTCCACTTCACTGGGGACATTCACATCACTTTCCACAGCACTAAAATTTTGCTTACCTTCTACGGCAACCATTTTACGCTCCATTTTCATAAGCGCTGCTTTAAGGCTTGCGATTTCCGAAGCAGAATCAGTAGGATCTGCATTAGGAGAAAATCCTGAAACATTTAGAAGGAGCATTCATAATGTTAGAAGAGGGTACAAAATTACTCACCAATTCACTCGAAGAAAGAGAGCTAGACTTGGTTTGGAAGAGGACTTTCTTAAGCGGTCTTTCTCTAACTTCTTCAAATATGAAGTTAAAGACTTCCACCCTTCAGCACTCAAACTCTCACATTCACGACAAGTGTTATCGATCGAGCATTCATACTTTTCTACATATTCTACAGACAGTATGAGGATCAACCGAAGCTTTCGGCATCCTCACCTGCACCCTGCATTCACACACATTCTTACTACACTTCCAGAATCAGACATCATGATGAAGAATCCAAGACAAAATCCAATAACGGGTCAGTAGCGTATGCCAATACAACGATCCAATACGTCACCAGGTCCAAAACGAAGATCAATTGCAATCCAAAAAATGAAATCCAGCCGGAGTACCACCAACAACGATGTTACCAGTATGGCCGACAGAAAAATATGATGGAAAACGGGAATGGTTCCTATTCCTGCCACCCAGCGGCAGCGCAGTTGATCACCTGACCTACCTGTAGCGTGTGCGCGAAATTCGAAATTCTGTCGGCGCAACGGAGTCAATAGCTAACTATATATATGACAGGTAAGTTGAATGTATAAAACTTGGCAATTTATGGCGCCAGAAGCACCCTTATGGCATCATTATGTCGCCATAAATCACTGATTTTATGGTGCTCGGCAAGCGCCATAAAACCCGATTGCCAATAACCAGGGTCTTGCTGTACACGTTTGACTGAGGGAAAAAAAATGACAATTTGTCGAAAATTGCATTTTTCCTAACTATACAAACCTGAGGTCCTTTAACAATAGGAAGTAGCTAGCGGCAGCTGGAACGGTCGTAAGCTTCGAACAAGGGGAGAACGGTAGTTAACTGCTTGTCCGACAGTCGCGCGCCGCGCGACTGGGAGGTCAACAAATCACTTTTGCTTTTGGCCCATGCAAAATACGCAGAGTGAGGGGTGGCATGAGGCAGGGACTATATGTAAAGGACCTCAGGTTTGTATAGTTAGGAAAAATGCAATTTTCGACAAATTGTCATTGTTCCGATACGTAATACAAACCATCGGTCCTTTAACAATAGGAAGACTCACTTCTTGGTGGGGGAGGAATCTGAGTCTATTTTGATGAACAGACTGGTGTTCGTCCATCCCTGGAATGCCTCCCTGGTCGTAAGAGCGAGGGAGGGATCCAAGCCTCTGTCCGATTGATCGGGGTGTGCACCGCAGGATCAATGGTCAGACCTCTGGGCCGAGTACTAAGAGAGAGGCAAGCATCACTCTTCGTACCAGCAAGCAAGAACTTGTTCCTGTTTGCAAGAGGCAACATAAAAGTATGGGTTGTCTCAAGCTGGCATCCACTTCCTCCCCCTTGTTGGAGGAAGTGGTGGATATACGCTCCTATCCCTAGTGAAAGGGATAGGATGGGGCTCTGTTGAGTACTCCACCTGCATCTTGTCCTTATCCAGCAGGGTGACGACCGTGTCCCTCTAACCACAGGTAGAGGGAAAGAAAAAGATGGGAAGAGGAGCCAGTCACATCTCATTCACCATCCATTCTTACGGTCACACCAGGACTCGATGCTGTTCAGCCTGCGAGGGTCTGGGTTCGCTACACAACGTGTTGAGCAGCCACCACGGGTCCCAAGGAAAAAGATCCAAGGACCTGTGGGCAATATCCCGAAGGTAGAAGGAGGGCATGTGGTCTGGTTGGACCAGACCCCTGCCTTCAGTACCTGCGCCAAGGAGAAAGTTCTTGTGGACAAGGCAGCATCTCCTTCGCATCGAAGGCGGTGAAGTCCATTAGGGAGGGGATTGTGAACGACTCGAACCAATCGTCAGGGACCGAAGGGTTTCTGAGTCTTCGCTACGAAGTTCGGTACCGAAATCGAGCGTCACGGATCCCCTCCCCTGGGTGCCTGACTTCGCAGGAGAAGTCATGCAGGTTCCTCAGAGGAAAAGAAGGAAATAGTCGGCATGACCTACCCTCCTTCTCTACTTCGGTGATGTCCAGTACCCATACTGGTCTGTCCTTGTTAGCAACGAAGTCTCTCGCATCCTCCTATCCCCATGCAGCGAAGTTCTCGGTAGTGGATAGGACACGACACTCCATGGTGGGTGTCAATGGTAGGGTACTGTGACAAGCTATTAAAACGAAGTAATGGTTGCTGTGTAACAACGAGAACTAAGTCAACAGCGTAATTCGTAACTGACTCGGGCGCTCTGACAGCTGCCGACTGACTGCGTTCGGTAGGAGGCAAGTTGTCAAAGCATCCGAGTAAGTCACGTGACCTTCGCCTTAAAAGGGTTATGACGAGAGACCAAACAAATGATGTATTTGTTTGCACCAATGCCGGACAGCGAGGTGATGATTCTCTTAAGGCATGTACCAAACAGGCGAAAGTCAATTGCCTTCTAGAGACCGAGGTCCCTGAAGGTAAAACATCTCATGTTTGTTGAATCTCAGCTAAGGAGAAACAACACTATGTACCGTTGAAGACGAAGGTAGATATTGAATGCAACCTACGTCTTCACATATGAATCGAGAGAAGGATCTCAAGATTCATAACCTGTGCTTACAAATGACTGAAAACGCTAACCGCTATTTCATTGCTGTCCGGTGAGAAGTCGTAGTTGCAATGAAAGCGGGGCGTTCTTCGGTAATGAAAACACAGGTGAAAGCCGCCTGAAGAACTGCTTCTCATGGGCTGAACATTTGGAGGTAGAGCTGTCAGGTCGGAGAGTAGGCGATGTCTTCTGACATCTTGTATTCTTGTAGGGTTGAACAATGAACAATTGTACACCTACGAATACGAGATATTTTGAAGACAAACTCAGATGTCTGCAAAATCATTCGCATTATCGCAGTGCGATGCAGCGGGAGACTTGTACAGACTTCTGTTACCGTGCGGTAAACAGAAAGATGAAAGAGTCCAAGAGATATCTCTGTTGAAAATTCTCGCAATGTCGAAGGCGATGGAATCTAGCGTCACCGCAGTAGATGGTCCTTCATTATTGCGAGAATCCCGTTAATCAGAGACCTAAGTCCATGATTGTTAGGCAGAGATACGGTTCGGTAGTCAATCAAGCAGGGGAGAGAGAGACATACATGACCGTGAATCTCGGAGGCCCAGCTGATACTGAGATGCTATCAAGCAGTTCAATATGCAGTGGTTGAGGCCTGCTGACCTGTCATCCTGAGTTGCCAGGTAATCCATTATTCCACGAAGGAATGGCTTTTCGGCTAGAACTTACCGAAGCATAAAAAGATATGCCTCGGGCAATTATATTGTTTAGGCGAAAAACGCAATTTCGGTAAATATAAAAGTTGAAATGGTGTTGTCGTGACAAAACCAACCAGTAAGTATTAAAATTGAAACTGAAAACTCCCTGGAGGTTTGCAGCAACCTCGAGTTGCCGTTCAATTAGAATACTTCTCGTCTAAGTCGCAATCCGTAGAATAACTAGGATATGCGCCCCTACCTCGGACAATTCAACTGCTTAGCAGAATCATGTCGCGAGGTTAATATACGTAGTAGTATTTGTAGGATTCTGAACAACGATCTCCATCCTAAATTCTTTCCTTCAAGAAAACAAAATAAGGATTGGAGATCGACCACCTTCGTTCTTCTATCAAAGAGAGTGAAGGAGAATCTTCCTCGAAGGAAAGCTTCAATGGTGAACAGAATACTAAGACGATAGTTCAAGCCAAACTGGATATTCCCGTCCGATCTCCTCTATTCCAGGTTGGTCGCCTACTGTGAGATAGTTTCTTCCAGCAGCAGTCTTCTTCACAATGCTAGAAATTCCAGGAATTCGAGCATAGGCGAGGTTCCAGGGGCCCGATTATCGTGTTTAACATATCGGGGATTCTCGTCTCGCTCACTTTGGACCGTGGTCTCGCGTAAGTGTTTGAAGATTGTAAAAAACTCGAACACTCTGAATGCGCTAGAAATTCCGTAGAATTCTAAGCAGTCTGCGAAACCCCCAAACCCCCACCGAATTCGTCAAACGATATCGGCTGGTGGTCCTCTCGATTCCCGTAGAAATCGAGAATGGAGCAGGATTCCTCCTCAACGACCGGGGCTTACGTCAGGTAGGACCCGAAGGTCCCCCCGGTAGCGCAGTCCCCGAACGTGGGATCCTACAAAGAAATCTCTGTAGGATCCTTCCCCTTTCCCTCGTAGCCGTAAGAGAGAGGGAATGGGGAAGGAATTGGATACTCGCTCGCCTTCCCAGTGGAACTAGCAGATGGAGAAGAGTAGGAGCAGCCATCGCCTTGCGGCGATGGCCTCTCAGAGTCTGGGAAAACGTATCGTCAGGAGAAAACGTTTTCCCGCGGAGGGTTACGAACTCTCACTGTAGGTAAGGGTCTGCCGCCACTGTGAACGTCGTCTGGGTGGGGCTGATCGACACCTGACAGGAGAGAGCCGAACCGTCCTACCGACTCATTCCAGTCCTCGTCGAGGTCGAAACCTCTCAGGGGAGGACCGAAGGAGTATTTAAATACGGTGTCCGAAGACACGTAGAAAACGCCGCTGTCGCAGTAGAGGAGGTGGAAGTAGCTTGATCGACCGGCCAGAACTGAGAGAGCCTTCTTGTCCGGAGACGAGAGACACTGGTTCGAGACAGAATCGGCAAGCTCCGATCGCGGCAGACCCACCGTCGGTTTGGGTTCCCTCTCGGGCCCCAAAACGACTCGAGCAGAGACGTGGGCTCTGCTGATGGGAGCGGCAATCCTTCCGCAGGGTCATTATGCTGACGAATCAGCTTAATGACTTCTGCAAATTCCTCTGTATCTCGGAGTAACCGCGTCTTGCGGAGTAGGACCGTCCAGTCCCTCCAACAAGAAAAGATCCCTAGATACTCCTCCTTCAGAAGGAGGAAGAGCGGCAGACCCCTGACGGTCGCTCCAGCTAATTGCGCGTATGTCCTGGTCGGTCCTAGAACAGATGCCTGGTCCATACGGCGTCATAGCGGGGTCGCGAGCGGCGCACCTCTCGCGATCACTCATAGGTACCTCGCTCCTCCCGGCGTAGCCCGAGGAGGTTGAAGGTACAGGAGAGGCAGACCTGACGCTCCCCCCTAGCTCGCTGGCAGGACCAGCGTGCTTGGAGGGCTGCTGCTGATCGTCAACCCGCGGTGGCGATCGAGCAGCATGCCTAGCCTTGCCGCTCGCCTGAGGCGAGAGGCTTGGCTGAGAACGTTCGACGCTGATCTCTAGCGTCAGGCGAGCTGTTGCTGGTTACCGTCTCCGCCCGGTCCCGATGGGAGCGGCGTCAGGTGACCTGCTAGGCTCGCTGTCACGGTGAGAACCGGCGAACGTCCTCTCGGCGCGTCGAGCCGCTGGTACCAGCCGTGGCTGGTACCGACGGCCGCTGGGACCCCTTCCTCGCCTCAACCCGTTATGGGAGAGCAGACCTGACGCTCCCCCCTCGCTCGCTGGCAGGACCAGCGTGCGTGGAGGGCTGCTGCTGATCGTCAACCCGCGGTGACGGTCGAGCAGCAGGCCTAGCCTTACCGCGCCTGGGCGATTGGCTCGGCTGAGAACGTCGAGACCGATCTCTAGCGTCAGGCGAGCTGCGCTGGTCACAGTCTCCGCCCGGTCCCATCGGGTAGCGGCGGACGGGTGACCTGCTAGGCTCTGTGTCGCGTCGAGATCCGGCCAGCGTCCTCTCGGCGCGTCAAGTCGCTGGTACCAGCCGTGGCTGGTACCGGGCCGGCGCCGGGGACTCCTTCCTCGCCTCAAACCCGTGGCTGATCAGCGACCGTCACGTTAGCCGAGCAGCCAGTTGATCGCTGCGAGAGCGTCCACTGGCCTGGCGAGAGTTGTGTGCACGACTCTCGCCAGTCTTCTGCCCCGCGCCGCTGTCTTGACGGCGAGCGAGCTCGGGCGTCAAAACTTTTGGCTTTTTTGGTTTTTGGGGACGGTCTTCTTGGAAGAGCGTCCACCCTCGGTGCTTCTCGCGAACGAGAAGCGGTCCGAGACGGAACCTGGTTTAGCGGCAGACCCGCTAGCACCAGGTGAGGACGCACCAGCCGAGGCTGGTGCCCTCTGGTCCCCGTCGACTTCTTTGCAGAAGAAGCGACGGGCCCCAGTTCCCGAAGGAACAGGAGGACCAGCAGAAGAGCTCCCCAGCTCGCCTGAGCGAGCCGGGCCCTTAGAAGATCCCGAAGGAGTCTTCTTAGGGGGGAAGGAGGCAACCTTCTTCTTCTTCGGCTGTTTGGCCTTAGAGTTCGAAGGGGAAGGAGAGGCAGCGGACGACGAAGAAGACGACGAAGACGACGACGACACCTTCTTCCTCTTCCTCTTCTTCTTCGCCAGGCTCCGCAGGACAGACGTTCAGGTCTTCCATCCAGGAGGAGGGAGCCGGGGCAGTTGCCGAAGCAACAGGGCCCGACTGCACCTGTCCGGACAGACCTGAGACTGTGACAGCATCACCAACAGCAGGAACAGGTCCAGGAACAGCAGGAAACATCTGAAAGTGAATGAGCAGCAGGCACCTGATCTGAAAGGGAATGAGCGGCTGGGACAGTAAACAGGTACGGCAGGCACGGCAGGTACCACAGGAGAGACAGGCGTCCTGTCGGCAGCTACCGTCATCCTCGGCACTGGCGGCAGGTCCAGGGGGGTACTCTTTGGCAGCGGCAGTCCGGGGTCGGCAATACAAAGAACCCAGGTGGCGGTGGCACCCGTCCTGTTGGCACGGCAGGAATTGGTTCTGGATTGCAGCCGTGGGTGTTACCGACATGACATGTGGTGTGTACACCAGGTGCGGTGGATCTCATATGCTGGGTGTCGAGATTGTGGTTGTTGTAGTGGTACCGTATCATGAGTGACCACTGCCCGACCCCGGCAACGCTGAATCAAACCCCTTGCAGTCCCAGCGACTCCCACACCTGTTCCAGGTCGTCCTCGCTGATGGCAAACCTGCGGAAGCAACAGTCAGGGCCGGGTTAGTTAGAGGGGCTTCCTTCCTCGCGCCTGGGGGGAGAGAACCCCACCCAGAGCGGACGGAAGACCCCGAGTACAACTGGACGTTCCGTTACCAAAGGAGTCACTGGACTTTCCGGTGACTTCTTGTGTCCTCGTACAGCACCCCACTGCGCCTCTGACGAATGCATACACGTTTACACAGGGCTCGTTGCGGGAGCACTCTCGCCCCCGACAACGAGTACAAACCTCGTGAGGATCTACATCTACATCAAGGTCGTCTCCCACGGATGTAGCACCTGCGGTAACCTAGATAGATTAGTAAGAGGGGTTCCCTCACGCACGGGGGGAAGACATGCCCCACCCCGAACGCAAGAGACCCCAAATACAAAATACAATGAAGAAGCTGAGCGCGGGGCAGGAAGGAAGACGAAGAATCGGCTACAAGGGAGTCGCGGGAGAGCTTTCCGACGACTTCCTGGCAGACCTTCGCTTCCCCCACCCCCGCAACAGCAGTGAAAAGTAATATGAAAATGAAACAGAATACTGCCCTTGCGATTCACTTCATAGAACTTAAAGGAGAAAAGATCAATTCCCGGGTAAGAACGGAAACTTGATCCAATTAAATTCATGCAATCAATAAATGAAAATGAAAAGAATATTGCAATTGCGAATCCACTTTCATTGACCAATTCTAATTATAACAAAATTAAAAGTTCGTGCCGAGCGCAATCACACTCTCGGTAACGAACGCACAGGGCAAAAATATAATGAAAAAAGTACTTACATTTTTCAATTACACCCTTCGCCAAATACATGACTCGGCGCGAGCGCGCCCGCCCTCGGCACCGAGACATAATTCAAGGGTTCATAATTAAGTAATGAAAATGAAAACAGTGTACTTACAGTTTCATTTTCAAGTCAAACAAACCATTAGTAGAAACACAACATAAACAAAGCATACGACGATGAAGCGGGCAGAGAGCGATGACGAACACGTCCTTCACACCCGCGGCCGAAGCAAAAGTGATTTGTTTACCTCCCAGTCGCGCGGCGCGCGACTGTCCGGACAAGCAGTTAACTACCGTTCTCCCTTGTTCGAAGCTTACGACCGTTCCAGCTGCCGCTAGCTACTTCCTATTGTTAAAGGACCGATGGTTTGTATTACGTATCGGAACAAAAAAAACTTACTACACATCCACAAGACAAATTTTCAATGGCTGTCTGCCAATACCTGTGAAAAGCTATAGTTCAACCAAGGCAACTGCCAGGGACAACCCCCTCAGACTCCCTATGACTACTAGTATGTCTTTTCTGGGTGCGGAGGAGCAGGAGAGTGACTTTAAGTCTAGGAGATCCAAGGGGCCAGATAGTCACCTCCTCTAACACACATCCAGAAAGATACCTTTCCAGCGGCTGTCTGTTGATACATAGGACTGACAACAGGTTTGACTGAGGGAACGAATACCTGTATGTAACCCCCAACTTCCCTTGGACCTCCAGTATGTCTCTCCCTGGATGAGAGGGAGTGGGACAGTGACCTTTGTCTAGGAGGATCGTGGACAAGTAGCCGCCTCCTCCACTGCACAACACTTCACTGTTAAATTGATAAATTCATGATAATCAAAATTAAATGCTGGCAAAGGCATGGGAAGGAAGCAATGGAGTCAGGCACAGGAACAAATTACAAAATAGGAGGGGTAGTAGGAGAGACTGGTGTTAGGTTTGGGAGGCGAGGGGAGTCAGTTGGCGACAGATGAGATGCAGGCACCATGGTAATCTCAGTTACTGATTACTTTTTCTCTCCCAAAGACCCCCGTAGCCAAACATTACCACCATTCTCTCTCTTTTACTACTTTTCAACCTCCATACTTTGTCTCTGCACAGGAAAGTAACGAGTATCACAGGCACAGGTAAACTAATCTGCTGGCCTAACTGCAAACGTTTGGCCAAAAAGAATGACTTAACATTCACAAATTACTTCAAGGTAACTATATTTACCGGCGACTTGCGACTATACTAATAGCCTATGGCTGGTAAACTAAATCCCAAAAGCAGGTATAACCTAAAGGAATGATGCAACCTTTAAGAATTACTTTAAAGGTAATTATTAACCGGTAACTTGCACGTAGCCTAATCCCGATAAGTAAATAATAAATGCAAAGGTTTTGGGGATACACTATGAAATAACATTCTAGAATTATTGCAAGGTAATTATTTACCGGTCTACCTAATAGCCTATGGCCAGTAAAAAATCTAAAAAGCAAAAGTTGGGCCTAAAGAAATTATATAAAATCAAGATTACTTAAGGCAATTATTGAGTGATGGCTTGTGCATAGTGTAAGCCCAGTAAGTAAAACATATATGCAAAAGTATTTGGCCTAATTGAATGGTGTTACATTCAAGAACTATTCCCAGAGAACACAAACATCCGGCTTGATGATAATCTGAATTAAACCAACAAAAGACAAGACTCATCCTGCTCGAAGACTATAAATGCATTCAGGTGGTTGTGTAACACTACCGACATCCGGTGATATAACCGGAAAATAAGAACAAGCTTCTGTAAGCACTTGATGTTTAGTCTAGCATGGCAAAAAACAGAATGAAGTGCTTAGCTAAATCATTCCTAATGTTGCTGTTGGGAGACAGCACTGTATACCTACACTGAGCAATTGAAGCGCTATCCGCAAAATTTGAATTAGGCTGCTGTACATGGAAAACTAATAGCTATATAATTATTGGGTAAGTTTCATATACAAAATATAAATACAAAACTACACACCAAACAATAAAATCTGGGAAATTTAGCTTGTACACTGACCAACTCACACAATACTATACAGTGAACTAACCCCGTAGGAAGGGTGTGCCGCAAAGCATCTGAAGTGGTGCACTATAGCAATACTTAACGTTCTTTGTAATGTCCCTTCAGTCGCCAGCTACAACCCTTTTCATTCCTTGAACTTTACCTTCCTTCATATTCTCTTCCTCCCATCTTACTTTCCATCTTCTCCTCGCAATTGTTTCAACCTTATTTTCAGCACTGAATGACCTCATAGGTACCAGCTTTTGGCCTAAATTTTATATTCAATTAAATTTATACAGCAAACCCATATAAATGACAGCTCAGTTCTAAATACAAGGGCTAAGAATATTTAGAAATGACTTAATCCCTTTATCTATTTATCATCCATTTCTTTCATTCTCTTCCAAGTTAGCTGTTGCATCTTTAATCTTTCATTCTCTTCCAAGTTAGCTGTTACATCTTTAATTTTTCCCCAATGTTCATATCTCATTCAAGAATAAATCCTCATAAAAGGCCTATAAGCCAATTTTTTCAAATAATAACAACACAAATGGCAAGTGCATTGAAAAAGAGGAATCTGAATCTACAGATCTGAAGGAAGAACGAAAGCCAATTAAATATCGAGTGAATAAGACCCGTCCAGCGTGATGATGGTGGATCGTCCGTGATTTTTTACCCTAATAACAATCAAATAAACACTGTGGAGTTTCAGTTGTGATGGCAGTAAGGATAAAACCACCGATTACAATGTAAAAATAAATTCAGTTCAAACCATGACCCCGGGAATAACAAGTTTCATACTTTCACTAATATAGGCAGCAAAATGTTGTTTTATTGTGCTGATTACAACAGCAATCTTGAGTAAGATCAATAAACGTTACATATATACGCTAACATTATTCAAATGAGTGCTGGGAAGGCTGGGAAAGTTGGTGTCCATCCGTGACTAGACCCATCCAGCCACACGATCGCCGCCATATTGGATTTCAAAACTGCCTTGAAAACACATTTTACGAAAGCGTGACATGCTTATTTTAGTTTGTATGGGGCTTTCATATATATATCACATATGTGACAAAACTTCTTAATCTTTTGGAATGGTATGCTTAGAGTATGAAGTTTTTATGATAAAACAAAGTTTAATGTATACTTACCTGGCAGGTAATATAGATAGCTATATTCTCTGTCCACCTGGCAGAAATTTTTAAACAAAAATCGCGGGCAATCGCTAGTAACCTATTAGTAGTTCAGGCAACCACCACCCCGTTACCGTGGCGCTAGCGCTAGGAACCGTTCCCAATTGGGGCCAGTATTTTCTCTGAACCCTGTCCCCTGAGGGGAGGCGGGTGGGAAATTAATTAAATATATACCTGCCAGGTAAGTATACATTAAACTTTGTTTTTATCATAAAACTTCATTTTAATGTATGACACTTACCTGGCAGGTATATATATAGCTGATTGACACATTTGGAGGTGGGTCAAGGACAGCAACATTCTTAGAGTATAAAAACATATTATTAAAATATTAATAAAAACTCCAGGTTCCTTACCTGCTAAGGTAGCTGACTTCATAGGTCCTCCTGCCTCTAAGCCTGCTTAAACCTTAGTAGCTCTCAACAAGGAAGTGTCCTGTATGTTGAAGAAGCTAAGACTGGAACTGACAAACTGACGTGACCAATTTGTGACAGATCCTTACAGCCCTATTATGCCACGGCATTCAAGCTAGTAAACAGATCATTTACCTAAACACACACACACCAACACCAGATAATACTAAACACGACTGAGAAAAGTACCGCACCCTTTTCTCAGACGACCAATAAACACAAACACCATCACCTATTAAAATCAAGAAGGTTATGGGTAGTAACTCCTTTGCCCAATACTGTACCCGAGGACACGTATGGACCTAGCGTCTGACAATTATCGAAGGTTGTCTGAACGTCCCTAAGATAATGACGCAATATTGAATTAGTTCTCCAATATGTGGATTCAATAATTTCCTTGAGGGCTAAATTCTTTTTAAAAGCTAATGAAGTCGCCACTGCCCTGACTTCATGAGCCTTCACTTTCAAAATACCAAAGCTCTGCTCTTCACACAACATATGAGCCTCTTTAATTAACTCTCTCATGAAGAAAGCTAGAGCGTTCTTCGTCATGGGTCTAGTGGGGTCTTTAACTGAACACCACAGAGCATCAGACTTCCCTCTGATAACTCTTGTTCTTTCTATATAACATCGCAACGCTCTCACTGGGCAGAGAACTCTTTCTTGCTCGTTACCCACCAATTCAGCTAGACCCAAAACTTCAAAGGATCTTGGCCAAGGATTAGCTGGATCCTCATTCTTGGCCAAGAAACCTTCTTGGAATGAACACACTGCATTGCCGTGTCTCCATCCCACCTTCTTCGATATGGCCTGAAGCTCACTAACTCTTTTAGCAGTTGCCAATGCTACTAAAAAGATAGTCTTCTTAGCAAGATCTCTCAGAGAGGATTCCTCTAACGGTTCGAATTTGCTAGAAGTTAAATACTTC
This sequence comes from Macrobrachium nipponense, assembly GCF_015104395.2. Lineage (NCBI taxonomy): Eukaryota > Metazoa > Arthropoda > Malacostraca > Decapoda > Palaemonidae > Macrobrachium > Macrobrachium nipponense. The sequence goes on from NC_087200.1 coordinate 153,827,993, forward strand.
AAGACCACATCCAGGTTCCAAGCAGGAGGCCTGCCTTCTGATTGTTTCTTCGTCCCAAACGACCTAATCAGATCTCTAAGGTCTAGGTTATTCGAGATGTCTAGATCCCTGTGTCTAAACACTGAGGTTAGCATACTCTTATAACCTTTGATTGTTGAAACTGACAAGCGTAAATCCTTCCTCAAATATAGAAGGAAATCTGCGATTTGGGTCACAGAGGTACTGGATGAAGACACTTTCCTGTTCTTACACCACTTCCGGAAATTGTCCCACTTCGACTGATACACTGTGATTGTGGAGGTTCTTCTGGCTCTAGCCACTGCACTGGCCACCTCTCTAGAATATCCCCTCGCTCTGACCAGACGTTCGATAGTCTGAACGCAGTCAGACCCAGAGCGAGGGTATTCTTGTGAACCTGTTCGAAGTGGGGTTGTCTGAGTAAATCTACTCTTAGAGGAAGAGTCCTTGGCGTATCTACTGTCCATTCCAGTACCTCTGGTGAACCAACTTTGGGCCGGCCAAAACGGGGCTATTAAGGTCATCCTCGTTCCTTTGCTCTCCCTGAACTTCTTCATCACTTTCCCCAGCACCTTGAACGGAGGAAAAGCGTACAGATCTAAGTTTGACCAATCCATCAGGAATGCATCGACCGCCACTGCTTCCTGGTCTGGAATCGGAGAGCAATATGTTGGTAACCTTTTTGTTCTGGCTGTCGCAAACAGATCCACTACCGGACGGCCCCACAACTTCCACAGGCTCTGGCAAACCTCCATGTGCAACGTCCACTCCGTCGAGAGAAGTTGCTCTCTTCTGCTCAACAGGTCCGCACCCACGTTCTTCTCTCCTTGTATAAACCTGGTGAGTATCACGACCTTTTCCTCTTCCGCCCAAAGCAGAATTTCTTTTGCCAGATTGTAAAGGGGAAAAGAATGAGTTCCCCCTTGTTTTCGAATGTATGCCAGAGCCGTGGTGTTGTCCGAGTTGACCTGCACTGTCTTGTTTCGAATCCACTCTCTGAAGTGCTTCAAAGCCAAGAAAATTGCCATCAGTTCCTTCCTGTTTATGTGCCACTTTGTTTCGTCCTTGTTGTTCCAAAAGTCCCGACACCTCTTAAGGGCCTAATGTCGCTCCCCAACCCCCGCGTTTCCGGGACGCGTCGGAAAAACAAGACGAGGTCTGGGTTCTTCTGCTGAAGCGACATCCCTCTTGCTAACCTGCCTGGAGTTAGCCACCACTTTAATTCCTCCTTACTTCGGCCGGAATTAGAAACTGGAAGGAATCTGGTTGCAATTTTCTTGGCCATGAATCCTTCAGGAAAAACTGAAGAGGTCTCATGTGCAGTCTTCCTAAAGAAATGAACCTCTCTAGCAAAGAGAGTGTGCCCAGTAGACTCATCCCACCCCTCTTCTTGCAGAGCATCGGTCTTTCTTTAGAAAGTCCTGCACCTTCCGAATGCATTGGGTTGGGCTTGCCTTTCGGGGGACGGAAAAGCCCGAAAAGTCACTGCCGATATCTGAATCCCCAAATAAACTATCTGTTGTTGGGGCTCCAAATGGGGACTTTCCCCATATTCACTACCAGACCTAGGTCTTTTGCTAAGTCCAATGTTTGACTCACGTCCTCCAGACATTGACTTCTTGACTGGGATCTTATCAACCAGTCGTCCAGATACAAAGACACTCTGATCCCTCTTAAATGTAACCATCTCGCCACATTGGACATCATCCTCGTGAACACTTGAGGGGCTGTGCAAAGGCCGAAGCATAGGGCCTTGAACTGAAAGACCCTGTCCTGAATCACAAACCTTAGATACTTCCTGCTTCCTGGATGAATCGGAATATGAAAGTATGCGTCTTGTAAGTCCAGAGTCGCCATCCAGTCCCCTGGGACGTACCCGCTGCCAGTACTGAATCGTTCGTCTCCATAGTGAACTTGGTCTTTTCTACGAAAAGATTCAGTTGACTTACGTCCAGCACTGGCCTCCAACCTCCGAGGACTTTGCAACCAGGAACAGACGGTTTGTAAAATCCCGGAGATTCGTGATCCAGAACAGGTTCTATGGCTCCTTTCTCTAGCATGGAAGCTACTTGCTCCCACAGAGCCGCTTTCTTCTCTAAATCGTTGTAATTTGCCCAGAGGGCTCTCGGAGATGTTGCGAGAGGAGGTCTTTTCAAGAAAGGAATCTTGTATCCTTCCCGAGCTACGTTGACAGCCCAGGGATCTGCCTTCATTTCTTGCCAAACTTCCCAAAAACTTTGAAGTCTGGCTCCCACTGTCGTCTGGAGGACTGAGTTCTCATTCTTTAGAGGGGGTTTTGGCTCCTCTTTTCGCGGGTACTCTCTACCCCTAAAGGCGGGTCGAGCAAATGTTCTTCCTCGAAAGGGCTGTTGCGACGGCCTAGTATCCTTTGGAGTCTTCTTCACCAACTTGGTTGGTAAGAACTTCTTAACTGAAGACGAAAGATCTTGAGTGGCTTTCTGCGAAAGAGAGAGCTATATCCCTAATCACCTCTGAAGGAAACAGCTGTTTCGAAAGAGGAGAGAACAGTAACTCCGATTTCTGAGAGTTAGAAACTCCTTTTGAGGCGAACGAACACAACAGCGATCTCTTCTTAAGTACTCCTGCTGTGAATAACGAAGCCAGCTCATTCGTTCCGTCTCTAAGAGCCTTATCCATGCAGGACATAATGCTCTTAGCTGTTTCTAAGTCCTGCGAATCCTCTTCTCCTAGGGAATTCGCTAGCGCTCCCAAAGACCAATCCAAGAAATTGAAGACTTCGAAAGTCCTAAAAATCCCTTTAAATAGATGGTCAAATTCTGAAGACGTCCACCAGACCTTGGCCGGACTGTTAACGCCTGTCTGCGTGAGCTGTATTACATACTGGAGAAAGTCCCCCCCCTGGGAGGGGGATGGCAGGTACTCCCAGGCCTAGACTTTCTCCAGTAGCGTACCATACTCCTGATTTAGAAGCCAACTTAGCTGGAGGAAAAACAAAAGAGTATTTTCCCGCTTCTTTCTTCTCCTTCATCCAGTCATTCACCCGTTGAAGGGCCTTCTTCGCCGAAATTGACATCGTCATTTTCAGGAAAGAGGACTTCTTTGGAGTCTAGTCTTGGAAAACTGTGATAAGGGGGATAACGGAGCTGTCGGTTTAAATTCCCCTCAAAAACAGCAATAAGACGTGAAGTCAGAACCTTATAATCTGAAGAAGGTTCCGTATTCTTTTCTTCAATTACTTCCAACTCTTCTTCTGCTGAAGAAATGTCTTGTAAGTCCTCGTCGTATTGACGCTTCGTTGACGGACTAGCGTCCTGCCGCCTGCGTCCTGCGGCTACCGAGGTATCGGCGTCCTGCCGCCTCTCGATGTCCTGCCGCCTGCGTCCTGCGGCTACCCAGGCGTCGGCATCCTGCCGCCTCTCGATGTCCTGCCGCCTGCGTCCTGCGTCCATCGTAGAAACGCCTGCTTCCTGTCGCCTGCGTCCACCATTGGTCCCGCTTCCTGACGTTTGCGTCCTGCTTCTTCGGAAACTTTTTCCTCCTAGAGCCAGTGCGCCCTGCGTCCTCGGCGAACGCGTCCTTGTCTTCCCTTTTAGAAGACTTAATGGGAAGGAAATCGTCCTTACGCCTCGAAGATGGTTGTTCAGTAGCATCCCAAGACTTCACCAGCACTGCCAACTTGGACTGCATTTCCCGTAAGAAATACTTCGTACTATCCTCCTGCATGGTAGACGACGAAGGATGAGGATTACGAGCTGGACTGCGACCTAAAGGAGAGCGATCCTGTACTCTACCGACGGAGAAATACGAGGGGAGGATACATAAGAAGATGGAGGCGATTCTCCCATGGAAAATAAAACCCATGCGAGACGGACGTATATCACCAGTGCGTCCTGCGTCCTCTCTAGTACGAAAAATCCTTTTCCTCTTGATCGGCACTGCGTCCCCGTCTTCCGAGGATGACAACACCTCAGGACTACTCCAAGCCTCACTGTCTTGCGCCTGTCTCTCGATAGCAGTTGACGTCCTGAACGTCCTCTTGAGTGGGCGAGACACCACTGCATACCGACGTTCTCGCTCGGAAGTCGAACCTTCCGAGGACGCACACTTCCCAGTTACGCCTTTCTGCGGCGAACTGCAACAGCCTGGGAACTTGCAACAGGACTGTTCGAAGGGACGCCTGACCGTGACAAAACCTCTCTCGCCTCCCTTCGACTGTCGACATGCCTTCTCCCTTGGGTCTGGGAGCTTGACAGAGGTCTAGGTCTAGGAGCACGAGAGAGACGATCAGACGCCCCCTCCACTACACTTTCACTGACATCGAAAGCACTAACTTTATCTGTAAGTCGCTGTATCTGGTCGCCCATGGACGCAAGGGCAGCGAACACTTTCACAATATTTGTATCGTTCGTCTCCTCCGATACAGCAGCGGGCGCAGGAGATACCTGGGGAGAGGAAATACAATCACTCCTTTTACTCGAAGAATTTGATTTCTCACTACGAGAAACAGATCTCACTTACGATCTTTCTCAAGTCTATCAACATATTTCATAAAGACCTTCCATTCCTTCTCTGATAAATTCTCACATTCAGTGCATCTATTCTCCCAAGTACACACATTCTCCCTACACTTCTTACAAACTGTATGAGGGTCGACCGAAGCTTTCGGCAATCTTACCTTACACCCCTCTTTTACACACACTCTAAACATACTTCCAGAGTCAGACATCTTAAAGAACAATCCAAAGCGAATGCCAAGCTAACGTTTCCGAGTACAATACCAAAATCCAAGATCAGTCAGCAACGAGAATGAAAATTCTAGCAGGGAACACCAACAATGTTGCCGGTTCGGCTGGCAGAGAAATCTGGCCCAATTGGGAACGGTTTCCTAGCGCTAGCGCCACGGTAACGGGGTGGTGGTTGCCTGAACTACTAATAGGTACTAGCGATTGCCGCGAGTTTTTGAAAATTTCTGCCAGGTGGAACAGAGAATACTATAGCTATATATATACCTGCCAGGTAAGTGTCATACATTAAATGTAATTGTATTCTTGTTCACCAATTAAATATCGAGAGAATAGGGTAAAAACCGCATGATACAGGGGTGGACCATGTACGATCAACGTGTACAACCCCAAAAAAAGTACATTATAACGCGTCCTGACATCAGAGAAGGGCATCAGTCGCAACTTGGTGGTGAGAAACGGAGCTAAAGACCTCTACTCTCCTTTCAAAGTAAGTATTTTCTCCAAAGTTAGAAATTAAGGCCAAATTTTAAGATTTAAACAGAGGGTAGTGAAATGGTAGTACAAGGCAGTCCAAATCTCACCAAAAGGCGTTCAACATTTTGACTTACAACTCAAAATATTTAGAAGATTGACGCCATCACAATGTTTACGGAGTCGCTTGTGCCAATAAACTTCCCATTTCCTGTGATAAATCCGCACACCACTTGCACCCACAGACGCTGGGGCACTTTCATCACAACAATCGGAACACGGTCCCTAACCGGCTTGTTTGTTAGTAAACAACTGTTTTGGTAGAAGACGACGAGAAAACGTGCACTTGGATAATTTTTTAAATAAATAGTAAAACATCAATATTTTACATATTTATGATGATTAATTTGAAAATATTCGTTACTCAAAAAGTAACTTGATTCTGACTCAAATTTAAATAATTATTTTTTGGAATTAGAACGTTCGTTTAAATCCTGTATTATGACGTCACGACATCTTGGCTTTCGTACCTATTGTAAATAATTGCTTTACTCAACTTTCTTGCAGAACAGTTTACCAGTTATTCATGCAGATTATCAGCTATTCATGTAATTGTTATAATCGCAGTGCGCATATATATCTTTATTATTTACTTTTTGGATACATGAAGATGCTTTACTGCCGGATTATCGCCGTAGTGTGACGCAATCGTTTTCGGTCCCTGGGCCTCTGTTTTCGCACCATAAGAAATTATGGGGCCGAATTTGCAATGACCAGAAAGTCGTTAAAAGAGGAAAGTTAGCATTGAGGGGCATATGTTTTGATTGAGAAAAATACAAATTTATTCAATAGCTAGCTTGTAAAAAATACTTGATTACAAAAAACTTGATTGACAACTAAGCAGCATACCTACTATGGGTTTCAGCGACAGTGCAAGCACGTTTTTGGGCAATACCTATTTCTGTAACGAACACCCGTATCAGAACGAGATTTTGCTAAAGTGCATTACACCCAGTGCTGTAATTTATGAGGGTATCGTGAATCACTACACCCCTTTCCTTCTTCATTCCTTCGCCTTCCTTTCTCTCTCTCTCTGTTGCCATTCGGTATGTGCTGACCCTCCAAACTGGGTATAAGACTACACACAAATCGTTGAAATTGGTGAAATTAGGCTATGTATTGAAAGTATATATACATAAATATTAAAGCAATTTTATCATTATTGCATTACTATGACAACTAGAATTCATGGAAACAGTTTATAATAATGAATCGACGTATGTGTGAAGCCTCCACTAATGTGGCAACGATGATTTTGCCATTCTTAGCATGCAAACATTAATTTATTTCTGGCATATGGTTATTAAAGAAATTCAAAATACTAATATAGACTGAAATCAATGAAAAGTGCTAGCAAAAACAAAAAATAAAAAATGTATATAATCCACTTATCCGTAGTCGTTCCTCTATGGTTTTCGGCAGCCAGATGTACGAAAACGTTAGAAACATTTGATTGTATCTACTTTAGAAATATCTGTAATTTTTCGGGGTAATTTGGTTGCAAAAAAGGGATAATATACATGAATTAAATTAAAATTTTTAAATAACAAAGTAAATTTGAACTAAATAACGAGTAAAGTAAACAATTTAGGGAATAAAACTTTGCAGTTTCGTCGTCTGCTGTTCGTAACTGTGTTTGTGGCGCGTGCGCTTAGGAAACAGGAACAGCAACTTGTTTAAAGTGCAATGTGGAGTGAATTGAGACCAAAATGTGTATAATAACAATCAAATAAGCACTGTGGAGTTTCAGTTGTGATGGCAGTAAGGATAAAAACCACCGATTACAAGGTAAGAATGAATTCAGTTCAAACCATGACCCCGGGATTAAAAAGTTTCATACTTTCAGTAATATAGGCAACAAAATGTTGTTTTATTGTGCTGATTACAACGACAATCTTAAGTAAGATCAATAAACGTTACATACATACGCTAACATTGTTCGAATGATTGCTGGGAAGGCTGGGAAAGATGATTTTCGTCACTGATCAGAACCTGCACATCCCACGGTAGCCGCCATATTGGATTTCAAAACTGCCTTGAAAACATACCTGTTTTACGAAGAGCGTCGCATGCTTATTTTAGTTCGTATGGGGCTTTCATATATCACATTATGTTGACGAAACTTCAGTCTTTTAATGGTATGCTTGGAGTTGTAATTGTATTCTTGTTTCACCATTTAGGGTAAAAAACCGCATGGTACAGGGGTGGACCATGTACGATCAATGTGTACAACCCCAAGAAAATTACATTATAGCGCGTCCTGACACCGGAGTAGAGGTCTTTAGCTCTGTTCTCACCAACAACAAGTCGCGTCTGATGCCCATCTCCGATGTCAGGACGCGTTATAATGTACTTTTTTTGGGGTTGTACACATTGATCGTTCATGGTTCACCCCTGTACCATGCGGTTTTTTACCCTAAAATATCGAGTGAATAAGACCTATCCACCGTGATAAGGGTTGGTAGTCGCTGGTTTTTCCCCTTTTTAGTTCGTATGGGGCATTCATATATCACATTATGTTGATGAAACTTCAATCTTTTGAATGGTATAATTGGAGTTGTAATTGTATTCTTTTTTCACTATTTAAATATCAAGTGAATAAGACCTGTCCACCGTGATAAGGGTTGGTAGTCGCTGGTGTTTCCCCCTAAGACCCGGCCAGCGTGATGATGGTGGATCGTCCGTGATTGTTTACCCTAAATATTGAGTGAATAAGGCTGAGCCACGCAATGACGATGGATCGACTGCTGTGTTTCCCCCTATTCTGTACTTGGGGACAGAACTCTTATTTCAAGGGAAAGTAGAGGTCTTGAGGTGTTGCTTCCACGACCAATAACTCGTGACTGGTGGCCATCTCCGGTGTCAAGATGTGTTAAAGTACTACTTTTTTTGGAAGGTGGGTCAACGACTGAACACGTCTGACTCGGTTGTCTATTCGGTTTTATCCTATACCTAGCTAGTGGGTACTGTGCACTTGGAAAAAAAATATATAGTAGGTAGTACCTCAGCTGCAATTAAGGTGTCATACATTAGCAAATAGAAAACAAAAATTTAATCATTAGTTGTTCCGGCTATACACACGAATCAACTCTACTCAAGCTACCTAGCCTATTGGTTTACTAGCTAGCCTAGCTAGCTGGGGAAGATTGAGCTTAGGCTCCCTTACATCAATCACAACAATCAACAACAAAACAGAAACCTTACAAACTCCTTACAGGCTAATTGTCCTGCTAGTCCCTGGGGCACTACTTCCATTATATTTTGCACCGTAAGAAGCAGGTTGTGAATTTTTAGGCCAACCAGAATTTGAAGAAGACCGTTTCGACGTCGCCATGTTGTATAGTTGTTGTTGTAAACACTGGCTTCGCCGCAAACAAAAACGTTGATTGGTCGCTTCTTCTTCTTCAAGAAAAAAGGGGGTGATATCCTTTTATTAATTATTTGATTTGTAATCCTATCTTATTATTGCGTGGAAAACTTGTCCATAAGAAAGGGAATCACCGTGCTTTTTCTTATCTAATATGTTCCTGATTTTAAACTAGAAATTATTAGTTAATCATAAAATTCCTAGCAGTACCTATTATTTATTTCATAGAAAAAATAGATTCTGCCTGAGAAGATGACCATAAACAACATATAGATTCAAATGCAGTAAAAACCATTGTATTTGTGCTCACATAAAATTTCACTAATTAATTAAAAGAAAATATTATGACTTATTTAATGGCCTAAAAGGATTATTCCCAAAGAAGGAATTCAGAATTGTTCTATGATTTTTACAAGTTTGGCAAATGCACAATTCCTTCCGCCTCTTTACACTTAACAACAGATTACTATTTATGCTACTGGATCTTCTGAAATAATAATTTCTTCTATACATACATTTCTCTCAGCCCATTAAAGGCTGCAGACATAGCAGAGTATGGTAGTATTTAGTCTGTTCCTGGGTATACACTTCATACAAATTACCTTTCCCGAGAGTCAAAATAACTGTTGGAGCAGTATGAGGCATTATGATTACTACATCTAAATCTACTGAGATTCTTTCTATCACATCAGTCCTAATTCATCAATGCATTTACTTAAAACCTATTTCTTGCTTAAGTAACCCATATTTTGAGCCAAAATCTTTTGGTATATCATATATATATATATATAATCATATATATATATGTATATATATATAGTATATATATATATAAAATAAAATGGATTTTGGCTCTCTCTCTCTCTCTCTTCTCTCTCTCATCTCTCTCCTCTCTCTATATATATATATATATATATATATATATAGAGAGAGAGAGAGAGAGAGAGAAGAGAGAAGAGAGAGAGAGAGAGAGAAGAAGAGAGAGAGAGAGAGACTTACCCTTACCTAACAGACCTTACATCTTGTTCGGGTTGCCCCAGGCCCCTCAGTGTGAGGCACTCTAATGTCTACCAGAGAGTTGCTCAGTGCATCTTCCGGTATATTTTGCATCTTCCAATCTTGGATGGTTTGGGACGCAGCTTAGATATTTGTCGAGCTTATTCTTAAACACATCTACGCTCACTCCTGATATATTCCTCAGATGAGCTGGCAACGCATTGAATAGACGCTGCATTATCGATGCTGGTGTAGTGGATTAATGTTCTGTGTGCTTTCCTTATTTTTCCTGGTATAGTTTTGGGCACTATTAATCTACCTCTGCTTGCTCTTTCTGATATTTTCAGCTCCTTGATGTTTTCGGCAATTCCTTCTATCTGTTTCCATGCCTGAATTATCATGTAGCATTCTCCTCTCCTTTCTAGACTATATAATTTTAAGGATTGTAGTCTTTCCCAGTAGTCAAGATCCTTAACTTCTTCTATTCTAGCTGTAAAGGACCTTTGTACACTCTCTATTTGTGCAATATCCTTTTGATAGTGTGGGTACCATATCATATTGCAATATTCAAGTGGACTACGAACATATGTTTTATAAAGCATAATCATGTGTTCAGCTTTTCTTGTTTTGAAGTGCCGTAACAACACATTGTTCCATTTTTGCTTTACATTTTATCAATAGAATTGCTATTTGATCATTGCATAACATGTTCCTATTCATCATCACACCAAGGTCTTTAACTGCTTCCTTATATGTGATTGTCTCATTATTAGGTCCCCTATATGCATATAGCTTTCCTTCTCTGTCTCCATAATTTATTGATTCAAATTTATCAGAGTTAAATACCATCCAATTTACCTCTGCCCAATCATATACTTTGTTAAGGTCTCTTTGTAGTGCGTTCCCATCTTCATCACAAGTAATTTTTCTACTTATTCTTGTGTCATCGGCGAAACTACTCACTACCGAGTCCTTAACATTACTGTCTATGTCTGCAATCATAATAACAAACAGTAATGCAGCTAACACCGTACCTTGTGGCACACCGGATATTACCTTAGCTTCATCCGATTTCTCATCGTTTGCAATAACTATCTGTTTTCTGTTGTGTAAAAATTCTTTTAACCATCTTCCTACTTTATCCATTATATATATTATGTTTTCTAATTTTCTTCGCTAATATATTATGATCTACCTTGTCAAAAGCTTTTGCAAAGTCTAGATAAACCCCATCTGTTTCATTTCCGCTTTTCATATTTTTGTATGTTCTCACGGTGGACTAACAGTTGGGTTTGTGTACTTTTTCCGGGTACAAAACCATGTTGTCCTATATTAAACAAATTATTTTTTATTAAATGTTTCATAATATTTTTCTTCATTACCCTTTCATAATATGTGATGTTAGACTCACAGGCCTATAATTACTTGCCTCTAGTCTTGATCCACTTTTGAAAGTAGGGGTAATATATGCTAATTTGAGCTCATCATAAATCTTGCCTGTATCTACACTTTGTCTTAATAATATTGCAAGGGGCTTTGTGATAGAATGAACTACTTTCTTTAACAAAATAGCAGGGACACTATCAGGCCCAGCTGCAGCTCCATTTTTAATTTCATTAATAGTCTGCACAATATCAGCTTCATTAATATCTATGTCTGCTAAATATTCACTATTTTCATCCCTTACTTCTATATCATTATCTTCATTATCAATTCTAGGGGTGAATTCTCTCTTATATCGTTCTGCCAATGTGTTGCATATTTCCTTTTTTTTCATTCATTAATCTCCCTCAATTCTTAGAGGAGCCATTTCATTTTTTTTTTTATTCATCTTTTTCACATACGAGTACAATAGTTTGGGGTTTTGCTTGATATTTACTAGGGTTTTTTCTTCCAAGTCCCGTTTTTCATTTTCTTTTGATTGTATAATCTTTTGTTCTGCATTTTCTATCTTACTTTTTAGTTCGATCTCTTTCCATGCATTTTTTTCTTTTGCAAGTATACAAGACATTTCATATTCTCACATGACGACAGGAAAGACTAGTAATTATTAAGAACTTGATATTTCAATTGCCCTACTCTTGGTACCATCAAACTGTCTTTCCTGCCGTCCAGTCTTTAAAGTATGGGTAGTTTTGCTAACTCCTCCTACTTCCATATGCTTTACTCGAGCGAAAACGGCGACGAGGAGCCAGGCAGCCCGGCCGTCAGGCAGTCTCAGAGAGAGAGACACAGAGAAGAGAGCAGAGACCTCACTCACCTGGGAAGGTTCCTACAATTTTGATTCGTCCGACATGCGTCTTAGGCTAAAGGGCCTTTATTTTTTGAGATCCCTGGTCTACGTCATCCTCTTGAGAAAAATCTGCCAAAATCCATCTGCAACGCCTTTGTGCATGGTACGACAATGGTGAGTACCAAGAATATATAGGGCTTATTTTTAAGGTTATCATTGCGAACTCTTATTGCCTTGTGTTGCCTATTCAAGTTTTCCTGTCTGTCATTTTTTCTTATGAAGATTCGTTATAGTTTTTTGTGGTCAATGTTTTATACATCGTCATTCTCTTGTCCTTTCAGGTGATTTAGCTCTCGGACTAGTAACTCTAGCTTATTCATAAATTCACCTTGTTAACACTTGGGTAAGAGAATCGTCTAATACATTAATGTTTCGAGTGGTTATATTTATGACGGATTGTCTCCCATATTACGACCGAGCAAAATTTATATTAGGTTTACCGTTCATTTCAGGATGGTGTTTGGTTTCGGTGTATCGGCCCTTTTATTTCCTTCCTGATACTAATGTAAAACCTCAGTTGCTCAATTGTAAGGTAATTTTAAGTGGGTTATTATTCCTATGGGTATATTTTTCTACATAAATGACCATGACTTTTAGATACTAATCTTCCTGAATATTTCTTTACAGACAGCGAGCGAAGCAGAACGAAGGAAACGCCCTACGATCTACGTGAATTGCCCTGTTCTCCTACCAATTGTTTGTAACTACGGTACTACGTCATTTTAAAGGCTTATTTATGTAATAAATATCATATAATTATATTTTTCCTTCCAACCTTTATTTCAAACACAGATTTTTATGGTGTTCTGCTTATGGCGCCCAACGTGGGGCAACACGAAGAAAGGTGCTTAATGATGGTGCAGATGATCCAGTAGAGAATTGACCACGACTGGGGCTCCCAATAGTCTCTCATATTTCTATTTGTAGGACATTGATATTTTCCTTTCCAGGATATTAACATTTTATTGAAATAAATATAATTTTCTTTTCAGAAAATTAACATTTTATTGGTTTGCATTTGTTATACTTTCGTTATAATGGCTAACTTACAGGTACAGATCGGACAACGAAAAGTCATTCGGAGAAAAGTCACCGAACAATTCAATAGGTCTGACACCTATTCTGCCCTTACACAAGAAGAAAAGTTAGCTATTAAAGGTCTTCTTGTTAATTATAGAAACAAGTTGTCAGAGCTAGATGATCAAATCGTCTTGAAGAAATTTCCTGACATATGTGATGAAGCAGAGTTAGAGCCAGAATTAACAAGTTGCCAGGATTATCTAGACAAAATTGAGCATTGTCTACCATTACTTGAGATTTCAAGGAGTAAGAATGATTCTAATAATATTCCCGACGTGGCCCGCAGTTTACTGAAACAGCCAACAGCTCCTCTTCCTAAGTTTACAAGCAAAGAAGGAGAAGATTTCTTGAAATTTATAGCAGTTTTTGAGGCTACAACTATAATGCATTTCAGTATCCAGACAGAGATTTACTTTTATTGCTGAGCAACAGGTAGACGGTCGAGCAAAGACTTTATTAAGTTCTCTGGAAGTTGATAAACAGCGTTATGTAGATGCCAAAGAACTATTGATTTCCGCCTTTGCTTCTAAAGGAGGTTTGTAAAAACAATGCAATTAGGAAAAATTACGGAGTTAAGTCTAAGAGAGGGTGATGATCCCTTCACATTTATTTCCATCCTCCGATCAGTATGCGAAGCAGTCAAGACTTTTAACATTGGAGCGGATGAATTTGTCAGATATTTTGCTTGGCACGGCTTAAATGGTCGCTTTCAGCGTCATCTTATTAATATTACAGGAAAGACTCATCCTTCCTTAAATGACATTATTTCACATTTCTTTGCAGCTTGCGAAAGGTACGAAAGTGACGGGAAAGGTGTTGAAAGCTTGAAGTGTAAAGCTTCGCCTGTCAAGACATTAACACTCCCTCTTCGTAAAGAGAGAACTACCAGCATGGCTGCGGAAGCAGTAACCTATGATAAAGACAAGTCTTCGCCTCAATGTTCCTTGTGTTCTGCGGTTGGAAATACTGATAAATTTCACTTTATTCATAAGTGCCCTAATTTTTTTTTCTTTACTCCTACAGATAAAGTGCATATTTTAAAATCTAGAAATGGATGTGTACAAAATGCGGCCAGTTTAACCATGTTTCCGGTAAGTGCCGTTTTAAATTAAAGAGACGCTGGTTCAAATTGTAACAGCTGGCATATGACTTACCTGTGTGATAGGAGTCCGTCACCAGGCAGAAACTCTAATAATATTAATAACGGCAATTCCAAGTTGGAAACTTCTCCTCAAATAAGCAGCTGTGTTGCCGTCCTTCCTACTTGTCATGGTGATTCCATTTTACCCACCTTTTCAGTTTAAAGTTGGGGGGGGGGACTGTTTACAGAGGACTGAAGGACAGAGGTTCGCAGAGCACGTTTGTCACTAAGAAATTGGCGGAGGAGAATAATCTTAAAATCATTAACTCTAAAGTAAAGCTAAAAGTTAATGGGTTTAATGGCAACAAAGAGTATTTTACTGAAATTGTTGAAGTTCCTGTTACGATCGGAGATAAATCCTTTATAATTTATTGCTTGGTTGTACCAAACATTAATGTAGCATTGAAATTACCTCTGCTTGGTAGATTAGTTGATAAATTTCAGGCACAAGGTGTTAAACTAGCTGATCAATTCCTTCATAAATTTTCACATGAAATTGATAATGTTCAGCTCATTTTAGGTACAGACTTCGCTTATTGTATTGCAGGAACAGATACAGTTTTTGGAGGAATAAATTCATCGATGTATACTGAGTGTCATGCAGGTATTTTGCTGTCTGGTAGCATTGATTTAATGATTAAGAATATTGATAATTTAGCTGATACGAGAGTGCAAACCTCGGCTGTTAGTAACCCATTTGAGTGTAGTTCTGCTATTCATATCCAGAGTAGTTCCTTTTTGCTGAACTCTAAAGTTGATATTTTTGCCGATGATGACATTAATACTAACTTTGAAGTAAACTGTTCATTTTCTGTAATAAATGAAAGAGGTATGCTTATGGAGAAACCACTGCAACAGGCCACTGATCAACTTCTAGAGTCTGAATGTAATTATTACTTAAATTACGATCAGAATTTCTACAATGATGAAAGTATTGAACTTAACAACCAGTTGGTCGAATTTACCATCAAAACCCTTCGTCGTAGGGAGTCTGATGGACGTATTATCGTTCCCTTGTTGTGGAATGGGAAAGTTTCCCATTTACTTTCAAAGAATGAAAATCTATCTAAGTTGATATTAAGGTCTAATCTCAAGAGACTTAAACGACATCCAGAACGTTTGCAGCTCGTTGACCAAACAATTAAGGAGCAATTGAAGGCAGGCATAATTGAACCCATTTATGATTTAGAGGTGTTTAAAAGTGAGAACCCTCAACATTCTTTTTTACCACACATGCCTATCTTTAAACTGGAATAAGGATAGTACCAAATGTAGGATTGTATTTTTTGTCCAAACCCTTAGGGGTCTTCTAATAGTATATCTTTGTCACATAACAGTGCATGTATTCAGGGCCTACGTTAACCAAAATTGTCCTCTTCCTTTATACAGCTTAGATTTGACCAAAAGTTACTCACATTTGACCTTAAGAAAGCCTTTAATATGTTATCCTTAACAGAAACTGATCAGTCTAAGTTGTTATTTTTTTGAGGTACAAAAATGTGAGTCAAGATGATTTTTCCTTATTGGCTTTTAAGAATGTAAGATTACCTTTTGGCCTTGGATGTAGTCCCTTTTTATTAATGATTTCATTATATTACATACTTGTGTTACAACCTTCAGAGGATTCTCGAATAGCAAATTTAAAGAAATCTATCTATTCCATGATTTATATGGACAATGGGGCTATTACTGCCAATACTTCAGAGGAGTTAGATTGGTCGTATAAACAGCTTTCGAATATATTCAATCCCTATAAATTTGACGTTCAGCAGGTTGTAACTAATGACTCAATTTTACAGGATGAAGTGGACCGCGAAGCCGAGGCAGCTACGCCTTTACGTAACAAGTTGTTTGGTTTAAACTGGGACCGATGTTCCGACGAAATTTTCACTAAACCAATTTTCTTGATCCCAATGCTAATTACTAAAAGGTCTCTTTTACAAACAATTGCTTTACAGTTTGACCTTTTTGGTTTTAATATGCCATTGTTTAACCGCTGTAGATTGTTCATGCATCAATTACAGCGTCAAAAGAATTTACATTGGGATCAACCATTAACGCAAGAATTGCAGAGAGAATGGATTAATATTTGCAGGCAAACCAACAGAGCTCCTCCTTTAAAAATTGCTAGGTGTGTTGGTCCACGAGATGGCAGTTATGATATTTATATTTTTTCAGATGCAAGTAAGGACATATTTGGTTGTGTACTCTATTTACAGCATATTGAATCCAATCGCTTAAGCTTTATACATGCCAAAAACCGACTTGTAAATAAGCAACTCAAGAGTAAATCCATGCCCTCTCTGGAACTTAACGCAATACATTTAAGTGTTGAGTGTGCTCTTGATATTTACAAAGATTTGTCTGGATCTGTTTGCTTAAAAACCCTTGCAGGTTAATAATATTTACGTATATACTGATTCTCTGTGTGCCTTACATTGGCTGAACTCTGCTGCTTTGAAATTGGACAAATTAAATAAACATTCTCCATTTGTCGTAAACAGACTTCATAATATACAAAGAATGTGTGAAACTGTTCCAATAAAATTTTGCTTTATTTCAGGAAAAAACAATCCTGCGGACATAATCACCAGATGTGTGTCATACAACCAATTGCAAAATTCTTGCTTTTTTTCAGGACCAGATTTAAGTATAAATGAAGTTCCAGAATTGTCAACTACTATACCAGCATTTGAGATGCCCACTGAGGTTCAAGCAACTCCTTCCACAGCTCGAGTTATTGAAGTTGCTTACAATCTTATTGATATTAATAATTATTCCAATTTCAGGAAACTTGTATTGATTTTTCGCAGAATTTTCTTAGTGGTGCACAAGTGGAAGCTGAAAGCGAAAATTGCTTGCTCACCAGTCGCTAATTACTTTGCCCAGGCTATAAATTACTTGTTAAACACTGAACAAAGGAAGCATTATCCTGAGGTATATTCTTACCTACAGCATGGTCTTAATTCCAGAAAAGACATTCCTCCTATTATAACGCAACTTAATTTATTTTTAGATTCACAGGGTCTTCTGAGAGTTAAGAGTAAATTCAGAAAATGGAATTATGGCTTAAGTGGAAATTACCCTTTATTATTGCACCCAGATAGTCATTTGACCAAACTAATTATTTGGGATGCACACCTCAAATTATTACATTCAGGATGTTATTCTGTATTAACAGAGCTCAGAAAGCATTATTACATCCCTAAACATTTCTCAGTTGTGAAAAAGGCTCTTAAAGAGTGTGTTCATTGTCGTAGGTTTAATAATCGTTATATAAGGTTAAATCAGAACTTTTACAGAGACTTCAGAGCAGATCCTCCTACGGTTCCTTTTTCTAACATATTTATGGATTATTTAGGACCCTTCAATACGAAGGATGGAAAAGAGACCCGTAAGGTTTGGTTACTATGTATCACCTGTACTTGGTCTAGGGCAGTTAACCTCAAAATTTGTAGGAGTTTGAATGTTGCAGAATTTTTAAGAGCATTTCAGCTACACTGCTTTGAGTACGGGATTCCTCAACTTTGTATTAGTGATCTTGGAACTCAGTTGGTGGCAGGAGCTAATACCATAACTTCCTTCATTAGTGACCCTCAGACGCAATTATATTTTGAGGAAAATAATGTAAAACCTCTCTCCTTTCAGCAATATTTCAAAGGCTGCAGTCAATTGGGATCATTAGTAGAAGTCTGTGTAAAAATGGTAAAAAGATTAATGTTTGGAGCAATTAAGAATTTTGTATTGACATATGTAGACTTTGAATTTCTTGTCTGTAATATTGTGCATCTCATTAATCGACGACCTATAGCCTTCAAAGAAGCTGTTCGTGCTGAGACTGACCACGTGCCCGAACCAATTACGCCGGAACAGCTCGTGCGAGGCTATGAATTGACTTCTCTAAACCTTCTCCCTAATCTTCAACCTCTTTCAGTTGAAGATCCAGAATTTGACCCTGATGATCCAGCTATTTCTCAGAATTACCTAAAGTTGTGTAAAATTAGGCAGACATTAATAGAGACCTATCATAATGAATTTCTAGGTACTCTGATTCAACAAGCAGTTGACAGAAAGGGGCGGTATCGTCCCGTTTCTCATAAATTACTAAAGGTTGGCGATGTTGTATTAATTAAGGAGGAACATACCAAAAGGAATAATTATCCTCTAGGCATAATTCTAGAAGTTTTTAAGAATGATTTGGGTGAAGTTACCCATGCTGTTATTAAGAAGGGAAAAACAGGCCAGACATCAAGGTTGCATGTAAATAATAATATTCCAATACTAGAAAACACAGGAAGTACTAATTCAGCTAATCCTGATATTTGTAATTCTGTTACTTCGTCCTTAAGGCCCAAAAGAAAGGCTGCTATATTAAGCCAAGAAAGGACAAGACAGATGCTTTAATCTTTATTCAGTATTTGTATTTTCTTGTATTTAATTTATTATTTTTACATTCCTTAAAAGTATTTTTTCTTTACAATTGTCCAGTTACATATGTTTCAGGATGGAATTTTTTCATTTCTGAAAAAATTCCATCTTCGCCCCTGGACTATACAAGACATTTCATATTCTCACATGACGACAGGAAAGACTAGTAATTATTAAGAACTTGGTATTTCAATTGCCCTACTCTTGGTACCATCAAACTGTCTTTCCTGCCGTCCAGTCTTTAAAGATGGGTAGTTTGCTAACTCCTCCTACTTCCATATGCTTTACTCGAGCGAAAACGGCGACGAGGAGCCAGGCAGCCCGGCCGTCAGGCAGTCTCAGAGAGAGAGAGAGACACAGAGAAGAGAGCAGAGACCTCACTCACCTGGAAAGGTTCCTACAATTTTGATTCGTCCGACATGCCTGTCTTAGGCTAAAGGCTTTTATTGGGATCCCTGGTCTACGTCATCCTCTTGAGAAAATTCTGCCAAAATCCATCTGCAACGCCTTTGTGCATGGTTCGACAATGGTGAGTACCAAGAATATATAGGGCTTATTTTTAAGGTTATCATTGCGAACTCTTATTGCCTTGTGTTGCCTATTCAAGTTTTCCTGTCTGTCATTTTTCTTAGGAAGATTCGTTATAGTTTTTTGTGGTCAATATGTTTTATACATCGTATTCTCTTGTCCTTTCAGGTGATTTAGCTCTCGGACTAGTAACTCTAGCTTATTCATAAATTCACCTTGTTAACACTTGGGTAAGAGAATCGTCTAATACATTAATGTTTTGAGTTTTTATATTTATGACGGATTGTCTCCCATATTACGACCGAGCAAATTTATATTAGGTTTACCGTTCATTTCAGGATGGTGTTTGGTTTCGGTGTATCGGTCCCTTTTATTTTCCTTCCTGATACTAATGTAAAACCTCAGTTGCTCAATTGTAAGGTAATTTTAAGTGGGTTATTATTCCTATGGGTATATTTTTCTACATAAATGACCATGACTTTTAGATACTAATCTTCCTGAATATTTCTTTACAGACAGCGAGCGAAGCAGAACGAAGGAAACGCCCTACGATCTACGTGAATTGCCCTGTTCTCCTACCAATTGTTTGTAACTACGGTACTACGTCATTTTAAAGGCTTATTTATGTAATAAATATCATATTTAATTACATTTTTCCTTCCAACCTTTATTTCAAACCACAGATTTTTATGGTGTTCTGCTTAGCAAGACCTTTTTTCCACTTTATGATTTTCTGTAACAAAATCCTTCTGTCTCTTGGTATGCATGACTGATGTTTACTTTTCTACTTCGGTATATTATCCACTATTTTCTCTGATGTTTACTTTTCTACTTCGGTATATATTTATCCACTATTTTCTCTAATATTTTATATAATATCTCCGTATTTACCTTTATATCTTCACTTACGAAAATGTTATCCCAATCTTTGTTTAATTCTTTATTTATTTCTGACCATTTATATTTTTACTGTAAGAAGTTTTATTTTCCATATCCTTACCACTTTTTTCATTTCTTGCTTATCTGTTTTCACTTGCTTTGAACGGACTGTTGATTCTATGACGACATGGTCTGAAATACTCGCATTATAAACTATTATTTCTTTAACATAATTCATCTCTTTCACAAATACTAGGTCTAAAATATTTTCCTTTCTTGTTGGTAGGTGATTTATTTGTTGAATGTTGTATTCTAGTAGCATATCAAATAGCTTTTCGAATTGCCTCTTATCTTCTGCACTACTATTACTCCTTTTTTTTATGTATAAATACAACCACAATCTCCTATTCGTTGTTTCCAGTCTACGAAAGGAAAGTTAGTCTCCTTTTGATTTCTACATATATTATCCAATTTTTCTATTGTGTCAAACTTTAGTATTGTGGGGTCTATATATTACTATGTTCATTAATTTTCCAGACTCAAATTCTACCGCTATTAGTTCACATTCTGAGTTACTATATTTCTCATATATTTTTTTCCTTGTTTTTTGTCTTTCCATATATCGCGGTTCCCCCTTGATTCCTATTTTTTCTATCTGATCTATAAGTTTGGAACCATTTCATTTGATCGTCATTCCCAGTCTCTTGGGAATACCAGGTTTCACTTATATTTCATTCATTATTTTTTTTTCATTTTTTTTTCAATGGAGGGTTAGTTCTTCTAAGTACTCTATTTTTCTTTTTGAGTTACTCGTAACTAAACCCTGCGCATTCATCACTATGATGGTTCATTTAATATGGGTAATAATAAGGATTTTCCACGTCCCGTTCCTGTTCTGGTATGTTGTTCTTTCTTCATTTCCAGAAATTCTGACATTAAAAAATCCAACTTTTCTATAATATTTGATCTTCTTTCATCATAATTATTCATTTTGTGTCTGAATCTGCAATTTTCTCCGTATCTGCAATATTCCCTAGCATCGTACATACAGTATTTATCTCTTGAGCTGTATCTTGGAGTTGATGCTTGGAAATTCTTTGCTGGCACTCCATATCGCCGTGATGGCTTGCTTTTTTCCTTCACCTGATATTCTTTGTTCCTCTCTTTGTTTCTTTCTTATTTTGGATTTTATTATTTGATTATTTAATTGATTTTGATTCATGGCTACAGGGTGCATATATTTGCATTTTTTGTCGAACTTACATCCTTTTCTTTCTTTTAGGTTTTTGCTTATTTGCTTATTTCTGGGTGTACATGTCTGCAATCATCCTCATAGCCATCTAGGTATGCACATTAACCATAGATTTCATAGTTGTGACATACCTTGGGATGTTGTAGTAACATCTTTCTCCGAATCTGCAATTCCCTCTTTTCAAAAGGGTGCAGACTTTGTCTTTCTTGTCTATTTTTTCTTCTTTCCCATCAGTGTGCAGATCTGGGTAGAGAGAGAGAGAGAGAGAGAGAGCTTTGCAGGTCTCTTAAATATTTCCGCATTTATATCCTTTGGATGCGTTGCTTTGGATGATTCAAGCTGTGCAATGTCAACAGAAGCTCGAAATTTCGAAGACGTTGCATATGTCCTTAGAATGTTAACAAGATATAAATATCTGAATCTGATCAGATGAAAGTAACACAACATTGAATAGATAACTTGTTTTATGATCCACTGGAAGTGTTCTAAATGCCTTTAAGGATTTGGAAGACTACTTGGAGACAGAAAAATAGCTCCTAAGTACAGATTGGAAACGAAAATCCTTGTTATGAAACATCAAGAAGAGGAGTACCCTAAGGGGAGAAATATGCTCAATCCTGTTTTGTAGGACAGAAAAATACTAAATACAGATTAGAAACGAAAACTCTTGTTGTGAAACATCAAGAGGAGGAGTTCTCCAAGGAAGAGAGATCTGCTCAATCCTGTTTTGTAAATACTTATATGGATTGTGTTATTAACTACAGAGACATAGGGTTACAATTCAAGCTGTTTGCAGATAACACCTGAAGTTATTTCTCCATAAACGACGTAGGGAATGCAAATGTTCTTACTAGTTTTAAGGAATGGATGACACTGAAGCAACTAAAACTAAACGGAAGTGTCGCTGAGAAGGAAATTAAATCAGGAAACCGCGTTAATAATCTGCTGTGTATAAATAGCAAACCTCTCCTCATTACCAATATAGTGCTACAAGGCTCGTGCCACGTGTGCTGCTGAACTATAGTTGGTCTCTCACCATTCACATCTACATTGCTTTGAGGATTACCGGGTACCTATCATATTAGAAATACTGACAGTTAAAACGTTGAAAAATATCTTTGTGAGCGTTCTATTAAAAATTAACTTTCGATTGTCATTAAAGAAGTGGACTAACAACTCTATCTGACGTAATCAACATAAGATCCAACCCAGGAAACTGCAAAAACGGATAGATTATTGAGGGATGAAATACCAGTACTATTTTGGGAGTAATGACTGTGGAACGGTCTCCCCAGCTGAGGATGTTGTGCAACTGGAACTTCGGAAGTTCAAGGGAAGATGCAATGCATTACCCATTACCACCATAATACATTTCCATTTGTATTTCAAATATTTTTCACTTCTCTTCATTTATTAAATTGTTAATTGATCTGGTTTTCTAATAAATGATCGCCTCTTCCTGTATTTCCTACCTCCAGTTGCTTCTTTCGAATGAGCACCATATTCTTTGGAAGCTTGAATTTCAAGTCAATGACCCCTGTGGGATTGTTGCATGTGAATAGGGTTCATCTTCTATTTTTAATAATAATAAGATTCGATTATGTGTTTGCTGACAGTCATAGTCATTTTATTGTCATTGTAACAACAGTAAACAATGTTACAAAGCAATGTTTTCGTTTCTGTCTTTGTCTTCTTCAGATACTAATAAAATTTTAAAATACAAGTTGTGACAAAGGCTAGGCAGATTAAAGCCTGTTTCTCCTAATGGGAAAATTCAATCAGTTGCAACGCACTGTGGATATCCCAACGGTAAATTACTTTTTACTTGTTAACGGCTTATTGAAGTTCCGCGCCACTTCCATATCTCTCGAAGGACAGTTAATTAATCAGATGTGTTTGATCACACTGCAAATTCAACATTCACTGTTTGATCTTCTCTATCATAACATTGATTAAACAAAAAGGTTTTAAGTTTCTTTTTGATAGACTTCAAATCCTCAATTTGCCTCAGCTTAGGAGGAAGCTTGTAGTATAATCTAGGAAGAACGCGGCTCTGCCAACTTGGAACCATCTGTAACTGTACCAGGTCGATTCATTAGTTCTATAAACTATAGCAGGTCCCTCAAATACCGAGGAGAGCCGGTCTTAACAACTCGATGGGTCAAAACACATAACTTGAATATTATTCTAGCCTTCACCGGAAGCCAGTTCAAATCAATGAAGACCGGGGTAATCTTGTCCCGAGGAGCAACACCTGTTATTAGTTTATCAGCTCTGTTCATAATTTTCTGCAGTTTATTAAGCTGTACGTCGGGTAACTTATAGTGGGTACCTACACCAAGTTACAATAATCTAGACAGTTTATAACACAGTTGATGACAAGATTCTTAATAACAGAACTCTCATCAAGATGTTTCCTCACAAAGGCTTTATTATTATTGAGATGATATCCAGCAACTTTTACTACATTATAAATTTGTAGACTCAGTGACACGCCACAGTCCAAGTAGCACCGAGAAGATGGTCCACGGACCCTATCAATTGTCTGGAACCAATTTTCATTTAAAGGCTACACACTTGATTTGCACATAAGACTCATTAAGTTACTTTCCTTACTGACCATCATAAGCTCAGTTTTATTTATTTATTTTTTATAATTTCAACTGTTTCAAAGTTATCCATTGTTAATATTCGATAGAGGTTCATTCTATTTGTATCCTCAATTTTTGTAACACTGAAATATAATTGTGTCGTCGGCATATAACTTTAATTCTACTCCAAGATTATGTAGTATATTAGACAAACTAATTGTATAGATACGGAATAGGACAGGACCCAGCACACTTCCCTGAGGAACTCCTGTCGTCAAAGGTTCATACGATGACACGGCATTTCCAATCTGCACGTAGTACGACCTATCTTTCAAACAGTCCTTTAAAAGCTCAAGTGCATCGATCATCTACAACTCCAATGGATTGGAGATCGAGAATCGTAAATCATGTAGGCTACAATTGTGTCGAAGGCAGCGCTAAGATCCAAGAGCACTAAAATACCACCGTACCACACTTATCTATCCGGCCGGGGGGGTACGTGGTCCGAAGTTCGATTCTCGGCTCAGCCAACGTGGAACCAGAGGAATTTATTTCTGGAGATAGATATTCATTTCTCGATATAATGTGGCTCGGATTCCACAATAAGCTGTAGGTCCCGTTGCTAGGTAACCAATTGGTTCCTAGCTACGTAAAAATATCTAATCCTTCGGGCCAGCCCCAGGAAGAGCTGTTAATCAATTCAGTGGTCTGGTAAAACTAAGATATACTTCTTGTTGTTGTTGGAGTATTAAGCTGGCTTTATGCCAGCACAGGCTTTAGCTAATGTACAGCAGCAGTAGGTCACTTGAATTATTTTTAGGTGCATTGATGATTTAAGGATATGAGGCGATCTTTTTATTTATGATTTCTATGGAATGTGCAGGTGGAATGGTATGGATTCAAAGGTGAAAGGAAAAGTGAATAGGCAAGGTTACAAACCCCTTTAAACCCTAAGGTACC
Source organism: Macrobrachium nipponense (assembly GCF_015104395.2). Taxonomy (NCBI): domain Eukaryota; kingdom Metazoa; phylum Arthropoda; class Malacostraca; order Decapoda; family Palaemonidae; genus Macrobrachium; species Macrobrachium nipponense. The sequence continues at coordinate 153,852,784 of NC_087200.1, forward strand.
CATTAGTAGAAGATAAAGATCGATAGTAGCGAGTCCTGGCGAGTCAGAGATAGCCAGTAATGAAATCGAAAAAATTTATAGTCGTAGAAAAACGGAAAAAAAGCGCAACTCTATGGAGTTCAAGTACCATATTTCACTTTACGAAAAAAAAAGCAGAGAGCGTCGATCGTTTAGGAATAGGGAACGACGAAGGAAAAACGAAATATTATCAGTTTTAGAAACAGGATAACAAAAAATAAGCGACAGCTTAAGCGGTAGTTAGAGTGACAGTTGAAATATTCGGTCGTTAGACGTGAGGCGGCCGAAAAACGGAGGGGAAAGGAGGATTGTTTAGTAAAAGAAAAAGCAGTTAATGCTATAAACAGCACTTTTCATGTAGCGGCGACCTTTATGTTTGAGATCTGTATCTAAAATCTTCTAACAGGAGGTCATCTGGGAGACTGATCTCTAGGTCCAACAGAGCGTGGACGAGCTCAGAGAACAGCTGATGACCACTGCCACTGTCGTTATTAAAGATGGCTCTATTTAAAAATGCCTCAAACTCCTCGTAGGTCAGCAGGAACTTCCTGATTTGATATTCTCCTACGAGGAAGTGTTCGTTTCCGACGTTTGCAGTTCTATTTTCTTGTTTGCAGGTCTGAGTTTCGCTGTTTTGCTTAGCTACAAACTCCTCAGTTTGTGTTCCTGCTTCTTTATACAAAACAGGAGCTACAGTCGGTGTCTCGGTCTGCATTTCTTCTTCAACTGCGTCTTCTGTCTGGGTTCCTGCTTCGGCACGAGCAGGAATCGACGTCTTCGGCGATGCAGGGGTTAGGGGGGTAACCTGAGGGGTTGGGGGAGTAGGGGGAGGAGGTAGAGGGGCGGGAGTTTGGCGATACGGAGAGGATGAGGGGGTGGGGATGTAGTGCCGGGATCGAGGAGGTTGGGAGGAAGGTTGGGTGGTTTGTGGTACAGGAGGTAGGTTCGTTCTAGGATCGAACCTGGGGTTGCTGGGAGGTTTCCTGGTCGGTGATGGTTGCCGAGGTCTTGCAGGTGGAGGAGGGATGCCCTTCGCCTTCCAAATCCTCTGCAGTCTGACTGGGCATCCCTTAAACCAAGCATGATGTTGCTGGCTGCAGTTAGGGCATCGGGCAACTGTGTGGCCCTTTTCCTTGTACTTTTTCAAGCACACTTCTGTTTCATGCTTTGCACTACACACTCCACAGATGTGTTCTGCTTTACACTCGTTCTTGTGATGTCCAAACCTCTGACACTTGAAGCATCTCAGAGGCTCTGGTACGAAGGCTTCGGTCTCATATGTGCCTAGAATTCCAAGGCTGACCCTGGCCGGAATTTGGCCCTTGAAAGTAGCTTCGATCTTGAGTCTCCTGTCCATCTTTGGCAGTACATCTCTTGGCTTCCATGATGTTGGGAACCTCGAGAACTCTATCGATCGTGATGTATTGGGGACTTTACAAATCATCCCCTTGTTAATTTTTGTAGCAGGATCAAGTAGCAGGCATAGGTTGTCCTTCTTGAGTAGTTTCAACAGATTTTATGGTCCCTGGGAGTAATTATAAACTCCCCCTTAAATTTGGTCTAGCTGTGAGGTTTGCAGCAGGATATTTTTTCTCAAGGGCCCTGACTGCAGCATATGAAGTCTGGCCCTCGATAACAACAGCTTTGAACTTGGGAAGTGCCGGAAATTCTGCAAAACTCGCCGTATTCGGTGTCGATGTCGTAGGGAGCTGGTTGTTGTCTGTCGAAATCGGTACAATCTTCTTCTTCTTTCTTACTGTGGCGAAGCCTTGCTCGTCCTCCAAGGGCGGGTCCTCCCTGGGAGTACCGGGCGAAAGGGGTCTCTTAGAGGCCATACTTGTCAAGATTATAGGTTGAAAATGACGAGAGTTACGTAACGCGCCTGTGCACGAAATTACGCAACCTGTCGCGAAGATATACTTCACCACACTGATCTGTAGTATTCATCATTTCCAGCAGGTCATTTGCCACTGAACACAACACACACAAACACACGGCAATCAGGAAAAACACCTACGGTATCTAGGTAGCCATCAGTTCGAAGATAGCATTTGCCATAACTTTTTTATATTATGAAAGATGACTGTGATACAAGCCTATATGAACTTAACAATTCCAATTTTCTCAGTATCGGGAATTTACATTCAGAGATGCAGCAATTTACAATCTTCAAAATTACATACTCAAAAGTCAAAAAGTTTTTAGCTGCAATTATTTCCGTATAGACACTGGATCCGATGAACAGTTTTTTGTTTTGTTTTCTTAATAGTTCTAGTGACATCATTAGTAGTTATTCTATTAAAACGGAAAACCTATGGCACCAGAGTAAAACGAAAAACACACTTGGAAAAAGAACATCTAACACAATTAAGGTCAACTTGCCATAGCGTTTGCTGCAGCATGATCCCTTCACCATCGTTCGTTATAAAGTTGCCAAATAGAACTCCTGTCGTTTGCTCCAAATGTTTTGGCTCATTACAGAATTGTATTGATTTCATAAATAACATGGCAAAATAAAGATGATTTGGATTTTAAGTTTTATTTCCAGCGTTGAACTGAATGATACAAACGTATGGTAAGATTATAGTTTTGTCTTACGTAATGTGAAGGGCCAGTGATTTTTTTTTATAATTTTAGTCAGATATCGTTAAACTGTCCCTTACTGGTTATAAGAATGTACTATTATAATTGCTAAGACAGATTGATCGCTAACTCTTGCGTGTTTGAAACGCTTGGGAGTTTTTCCTCAAACAAATAAATAACTTGGGCTATCATTCAAATAAAAAAATTTTAAGCTCGCTTTGGTGGACGGTTTCAGACTTAAGCATATTCAGTTTAAAATTGGCCGTGCCTATTTTTGACGCCAGCCATTAGCTCTGCCAAACATTCGTAATTGAAACCAAGTAACAAGAGTAGTTTTGAATAATCATGCCACATTTTTTTTCTCGGGTGGCTCAACTCGATGACTGGAACTGCAACTAGGAAAACTGTATCCCATGGGTAATACCTAGGTAGTTTAACATGGAACCCACAAAAGTTGGCTACCCCATAGCCTGGGCTACTTACACCCAGATAGCCCTACTTGTTTACTGCAACCATCCATTAATGAACCACAGCCTTTTAGCTATAGGCTACCTTGCGAACTTCATAAGGTAAGGTCCTTTTAGAATTTTTAATTGTAAGCAGACTTGCGACTCTCATGGATGGCTACCCCCTTCACTGTTAGGAAAAATGTACCTAGTACCTACCTACATCTATACCTACTAGGTTAGGTGACGCATCCCTCTATGATAGCCGACAGTAACACTCAGGCTATGATCCTTAGTGCAACTGCAAGGTTTTCCTCCTGTTAGGCTACACCTTTCAAACCTTTTAGCTACTGTCAATTTCCATTTCAGCGCTGAATGACCGCAGAGGTCCCAGTGCTTGGCCTTTGACCTAAATTGTTCCTACACGATATAGCTACTATAGGCTACAAACCTTTCAGTCTTTATACAGGAATTACTACTACTATTCAGTGAAGCAGGAAACTGGCCGTTGAACATTTTAACAAGGTCTATGGTAGTTAATCACCCCAAGTTCGTACAGAGTGGGAGGGGGGGGAAAACCCCAGCCTGGGTTGGTTTAGAGCGTCACTTTACTTTATTTTGGCCGCCCTTGTAGATGGATGTCATACACTGGCCTCTGCTCTGCCTGCTGTTTTGCTGTCACTCATCAGCTTTTACAACTTTATTTTTGTTGTTGTTGCTAATTGTATGATTAGGTATTCTTTGAGTACTACTATGAAAGCACCATACAAACTAAAATAAGCATGTGAGGTCTTTGTAAAATATGTTTTCAAGGCAGTTTTGAAATCCAATATGGCAGCAATTGCGTGACTGGCCATTCGTAAACGCAGGGGAGCCACCATCTTTTCCTGCCTTCTCAGAACTCATTTGAACAATGTTAGCATATATATGTAACGTTTATTGATCTTACTCAAGATTGCAGTTGTAATCAGCACAATAAAACAACATTTTGTTGCTCATATTAGTGAAAGTATGAAACTTCTTATTCCTGGGGTCATGGTTTGAAATGAAATTCATTTTTACCTTGTAATTGATGGTTTTATTCTTAGCCATCACAACTGAAACTCCACAGTGCTTATTTGATGTAATTATACATATTTTGGTCTTAATTCACTCCAAATTGCATTTGAACTACGTTGCGATTCCTGGTTCCTAAGCGCTCACACCACAAACACAGTATGGGCAGCACACGAGGTACACGGTTTATGAGGTGCAAAGCTTTATTCCCTTAATTGTTTACTTTACTCATTATTTACTTTAACTTTACTTGTTACTTCAAAATGTTTATTTAATTCATGTCTATTATCCTTTTTTTGCTACCAAATTAACTCCGAAAAATTACAGATATTTCTAAAGTAGATATGAGAAGACGGCAAAATGACTCATTGTTGCCAATCTAGTGGAGCTTCACTCACGCTGATGCATTTACAAACTGTTTCCATGAATTCTAGTTGTCATAGTAATGCAGTAATGATAGAATTGCTCTAATATGTATATATACTACAAATAGATACGTTAATTTCACTTATTTCCCCAGTTTTGTGTAAGTCTTATACCCAGTTTGGAGGGTAAACACATACCGATTGGCAACACTGATAAATAATAGGAGAGCATGAAGAATGCTGTAGGTACGTTCACAGCAAAACTGTTGATATTTGAGTCGGAAATCTAGTTACTTTTTCAACAACGAATATTTTCAAATTAATAATCATGAATATGTAAAAAAATTATGCAATTCATGACCTTATACTGCCGTTTAACTATTTATTTAAATAATAATCTTGTGCACTCTTCTTCTCCTACCAAAAAATCGTATTTTCCTTGGATAAGTCGTGGTTGGAAGTCATTGTTACGAATTTTGTGAAGAAAGTGCCCGAGCGTCTATGGGTACAAGTGGTGTGGATTTAGCCCATGGAATGGAAAGTTTATTGACACATGTGACTTAGCAAACATCGAGATGGCGTCAATATTCTCCGCTGCACATCGTTAGGGAGTTGATTGTACACCATGATTCCACTTTGTTCTAAGTGTCGCAACTGGTCTTCAGAACAATGGAGTAAGTTCTTGTTGAGGAGGAAATATCTTGAGTATCAGAAGAAGTTCTCCAAGTCATCATCAGAGGGTGAATCGCCCTTGGTGACTACCTTGGTGAGCAATCCTCTGTAGGCTTTCATTCCCCCAGTGAGGTTTTCTGTCCATGCTGCCCTTCCTGCGGGAATGGCTTCTCCCTCATCGTTTTCTCTCCCAGTGTTGGGAGGAGATTGTTGGTGGGAAACTGGAGACCAACACGATCTATCTCTTTGGCGTCCTGCGCCCACTGGGAGAGATGCTTCTCCCTCCATGTAAGAGGTGGCCCCCCACTGACTCGACTTTGAATTCTAAGAGACTTGGCTGTTAAGTCACATGCAAGCCACTCATGCACCTGCTCCTCAAGTGACACACCTCCGCTACAGTCACCACCTCCACGGTAACCATGGCAACGAATTATTTGATGACTAGGTGTTGGTGTTTGTATTCACCCCACCCTCACCACCCTGGCAGTAGTTCACAAAACTATTGCCCTAGATGTGACATCTGTCTCAGTAATCTTCCAACCTTGGGGAGCAGAGCCTTCAAGCCCTATTGAAGAAGATGAAAAAGAAGAAACCCAGGAAATTGAGGAGAAGCTTTAGGAAAACTCATCTTCTCATCATCTATCTCTTCTGTTTCAATCCCTTCTCCTTCCCCTTCCAAAGCCCATAAGCGGAGGAAAAGGAAGGGGGCTCTCCTACCTGGAAGAAGCCCCATTCATGGTCTTCTGAAGTGGTGTCTTTTTCCCCAAGAAAGACACTGGGATCTCTAGCTCGCTCTCCCTGGTTTACGGATTTGGCGGCCGAGTTGCAAGTCTCCTGGAGACTCCATGACTCGGGAGCAGAGGGTACCCGGAATACCCGACTCTCCAAATCGAGATTTACTCCTGAAATGGAGTGTTGTGCCTACCTCTGCTCAAAGATCTCCAGACTGAACAAAGGTCTTCCTCGTAGCCTCCATGCCCCACGGAAGACTCGAGTGTGCGGACCTCCAACAAGTCCAGTGTAACTCAGATAGCCAGTCCTTGGACTGGTTCAGTCACGCATGAGAGGAACGGGTCAAAATATACAGGCACTTCCCCTCCCCTAGTTGCTCTTGCAAGTATGCCAAGAAGGTCCCATGATTGTGCTGCAGACTCAAGGATCTGCTTACCTGGTTAAAGTTAAGTATATCTTAGTTTTACCAGACCACTGAGCTGATTAACAGCTCCTTTAGGACTGGCCCGAAGGATTTTACATGGCTAGGAACCAATTGGTCACCTAGCAACGGGACCTACAGCTTATTGTGGGATCCGAACCACACTTATTCGAGAAATGAATTTCTATCACTAGAAATAAATTCCTCTGATTCTGCGTTGGCCGAGCCGGGATTCGAACTTCGGACCACCGGATTGGCAGCCAAGTGCGAAAACCACCTGTCCATTGAGGAACTTGCTTACCTGGTGTACAGAAGAAAAGGTCCCCCTTGCAATTGTCTTTCTGACAAGAGACTTTGGCCTTGAAGATGGCTGCAGTAGGTCATGAGAATGGCACAGGTGCTTGATCAAAGGTATTTGATGGCTCTCCGCGACCTGCACACTGCTTGTGTTCACACAAAAGGGTCTGCTCGCCAGAGAGCCATTAAGTTCGGTCTGGGCACCATCACCTTCCCTAGGACAGCCCCTCGTCACATCCACGTGATAGGAGGGTCTCTTCCCTACCTCCTCTACCCTCAACTTCTTGGTGGCATCTGGGAAGCGCAGGTGGACAGGAGGGCCCGTGACTGATTCCTTGTCTAGTCACAGCACTGCCATGAGGACATACGAAGCAGCCAAGGTTCTTGGACCTGCCCGTTCATATACTCAAGAGGTTCAACAGGGGGTGGGAGGTTCAAGTGAGATTTTACCTACTGCACGTAGGTTTTCTGGAGAGTATGTTGGATCGGAAGGCCCGGAGGGTTGTCTTCCCTGTGACGCTGATTCTTTCCAGATTCAGAGGACCTTTTCAGAGATCATGGCACTGATTCATCAACACAATGATCTCAGGGAAGGGACAACAGTGCCCATAAATCACCCTTCCAGCCACTAAGATTTTTGGGGACCCTAGAAGGAACCCAAAGCCTCTGTAGGCTTGCTGTGGTCCTCGCTTGCCGAAGGTGTACTTTAATCAAGTGACTCCTTTGTCTCTGGAGAAGAGAGTTCCCTTCCATCTAACCGCTCAGCCAGGCTACTTTCCTCCTCTTCTTTCTCACCAGAAGAAGTACTACGTGACCTAGACAGCCATTGGTGACAAAACAGGTGGACCTGGACTTAGTTCGTCCTGCTCTGGGTCTTTTGCTGCAACACCATGGAGAGAAGGATGTAGTCTTTGCACAACAGGAAACAGCGGCCCTAAAAGCGACTGTTATGGCAGCCTCCTGGGCAGTCTCTTGGCTGGATTTATGGTCTATTGACTATTAACCCTTTAACGCCGATTAGATGTATTAAACGTCGATGAAAATTGTCTGTCGGGTGCCGAACCGACATATGGTACGTCAACAAAATTTTTTTTTTTTTTTAATTCGCAGAAAAAAAATAGTTATAGGCCTACTAGGCAAAAACTTTTGAATCACGCGCCTTGGGGGATGCTGGGAGCTCACAGATCAAGGCGTTGTTTTGTTTACAATCGTTACCCAGGCGCGCAAGCGCGAATTTCTTTCTCGCACTAAAAAGCATCAGCAACACAACTCAGAAATTATTTTGTCACTTTGACATAATTTTGCACCATTTTATATTAGCCGTTACATGGAGTATTATATATGAAAATGTGGGGCAATTTCATGTAAAATACAACAAAAATCAACTCATGGTTGTAGCTGTTATCAGTTTTGAAATATTTTGATATAAATAACGATAAGTGCTAAAATTTCAACCTTCGGTCAAATTTGACTCTACCGAAATGGTCAAAAAACGCAATTGTAAGCTAAAGCTCTTATATTCTAGTAATATTCAATCAATTACCTTAATTTTGCAAGAAATTGGAAGCCTCTAGCACAATATTTCGATTAATGGTGAATTTATAAAAAATCTTTTTCCATACGTCCGCTCGGTAACTTCCGAAAAAATCATAAATTTTTTTCGTGCGATTGTCGTAATGTTTGCACCATTTTAAATTAGCCTTTACACAAATTTTTATATATGGAAATGTGTTGCAATTTCATGTAGAATACAACTAAAAACAACCCATGGTTGTAGCTATTATCAGTTTTGAAATATTTTCATATAAATAACGATAAGTGCCAAAATTTCAACGTTCGGTCAACTTTAACTCGACCGAATGTTCGAAAAACGTAATTGTAAGCTAAAACTCTTACATTCTATTAATATTCAATCATTTACCTTATTTTACAACAAATTGGAAGTCTCTAGCACAATATTTCGATTTATGGTGAATTTATGAAAAAGAAAAAATTTTCCTTACGTCCGCGCGGTAACTCTTCTGAAAAAAATCATAAATGTTTTCGTCCGATTGTCGTAATGTTTGCACCATTTTAAATTAGCCGTTACATAAAGTTTTATATATGAAAATATGCACAATTTCATGTAGAATATAATTAAAAACAACCCATTGTTGTAGCTTTTATCAGTTTTGAAATATTTTCTATAAATAACGATAAGTGCTAAAATTTAAACCTTTGGTCAACTTTGACTCGTCCGAAATGGAAGAAAAACGCAATTGTAAGCTAAAACTCTTACATTCAAAGTAATATTCAATCATTTACCTTTATTTTGCAACAAATTGGAAGTCTCTAGCACAATATTTAGATTTAGGGTGAATTTATGAAATAAACTTTTTCCTTACGTCCGCGCGGTAACTTCCGAAAAAATCGTAAATTTTTTCGTCCGATTGTCGTAATGTTTGCACCATTGTAAATTAGCCGTTACATAAAGTTTTATATATGAAAATGTGCGCAATTTTCATGTAGAATACAACTTAAAACAACCCATGATTGTAGCTTTTATCAGTTTTTGAAATATTTTCATTTTCATAAAATAACGATAAATAGAAAAAATTCGTCCCTCGGCCAACATTAACTCGACCGAAATGGTTGAAAACTGCAATTGTAAGCTACAACATTCTAGTAATGTTCAATCAATTACCTTCATTTTGTAACAAATGGGAAGTCTCTAGCATATTATTTCGATTTATGGTGAATTTTGAAAACAGCTTTTTACGTCCGCGCATTACGAATTCACGTATCATATTGTGATAATATTTTCTCTGTGTTGCTTTGATCGTTTTACAATTTGTTATATACCAAAATCCTCTCAATTTAGTGTACAATACAACGAAAATATAATTAACTAATTAGCTTTAACCGTTTTGCTAACAGCCCAATTTGTATAGAATTATATAGGTATGAAATTTTTTTTGCGCTGTCATGTATTCCTATATTTATATATGATAATGATAGTTTTTTTCATTTCTGATGGTTGCATACTAAACTTCAGGCAATGACAAAAAAGGAGCCAATAATGAATTCAATCTTGAAAATTAAGCGTGCTGTGATTTAAAAAAAAAAAAAATTCCGCATCGGCTGCGCACTCGCGAACGCTGCCGGCATACGGGAGACACTTTCGGAAATACCTGCTCGGCGTTTAAGGGCTAACAAGATCACAGCTTCAGGGGGGTTGTATCAACCCTTCGGAGGACTTGACCTTTGGGAGACTGTGCCAATCTGGAGGTAGGGCAATTTCCTACCTGGCCCACCTGATGCCAAACCTATGGGCCAACTTGGTATTGGATAGGAGGGATGTAGGTCTCTCTTGGATTTCCAAGCATGTAGGCCTGGAGTCAGCTTTGACTCAGGAATGGACTGATGCGGGGCTCTTACCGCTTCTCACAAGAAAAGGTGAGCTGCGGTAAACAAGTGTTGCATCGATGACAACTGTCTTGTCTACCTAGTGGTGACAAAGGCCCCTGGCCCTTCAGTCAGACTGGTAGTTCCTTGCCCTTGAAGAAGTCCCAAGCCTTGAAGAGTGCTTGAGGAACAACCCAGTCTTTGTCTATCCCTGCTAAGAAGGCTCCTCAGTCTCGCCCCTTTCCCCCCACCCTTCCAGCTCAGGGAGAAAGGGAGCAAGGAACAGAAGGGAGGGAAACACTAGAGTTGATGTTCCCCTCCACTATCTGCTTCTGGCAGTGACACAGAGCAGAGACCTGGGTAGTGGATGTCCTTTGGGAGGGATATCTTCTTCCCTTCTAATCTCGGCCTCCCCTCACTAACTTCCTGGTCTGATTCCAGTCGTATAGTAGTCTCAACTCACTGAAGGACCTCACCCTTTAGGGGAAGATCACAATGATGTTGAAAAAAGTGCTGTGGAAGTTGTGACAGATTGATTCACAGGCTTTTACAGTGGAATCTTTCTGGTCATTAAAGAATCGATCTCTCTCCCTTGAACCGATTCATTCACATGCTCAGTTGCCAGGGTCAAGTGATAGGGACAGAATGGTCCCTACACATGGACATTGTGGAAAGGCTATTCAATCTTTTGGGGACCTCGTTGATTGATGTGTTTTGCCACTTAGCAAAACAGGAAACTCCACATGTTCTGCTCCCTAGTAATATGGAGGAGTAATGATAGTAGTTTATATTTGACGTCTCCAAGGTTGCGTGAGAGAGAGAGAGAGAGAGAGAGAGATTGGTGGAATAATAAATGGGAGTGGTTAAATGGTGGTTGGAAGCGTGTCTGTTGTGGCGCTCTGTTGTGTAGATCGGTGGCGGGAGTCTGTTACAAGAGTCGTGACCAGTAAGGAGTTCATTGAAGTCAGTGGTTTTTTGCAGCAGGTTATCTGTTGGTGGTTAGTTGATTTTGTGGTATTGGATTGATTTTGATGTTGTAAAGTTGTTGTGCGTGTGTCTGTCTGGTTGTGGTGAAGTAGAAGAGGTTGATAGGGATTTTCGATGTCTGTGAGTGGTGGTTAGGGTGTGTTTGTGGGTTGTTTGTGGGGTAAGTCGTGTGGTTGTTGTGTTCTTTCGGGCTGTTGGTGTTCTGCTCAGTTATTTGTCGGGTTGTAAGTTTTTGTGGGGTTGTGGTTCTCGGTTGGTTGGTTTGGTGTTTAGTTATCGGCAGTGGTTGTGTGTCGGCTAGCCTATAGCCTATCCAGCTGACAGCACAGCCTAGCCCGGAGTACCTGGAGTCAGAGGTGAGTACGTGTTTATGTTTTTTGTTCTGTATGTAGGTATGGGTCAATCCTGCTGTATTCTGTAGTGTAAAGAGGAAAGTGTGATTGAGGGTGGGTTTGGTAGCCAGATAGATTAAGTTTATGTGGGAGGGATTTGCTGCTTGCTTTTAAGCTTGTGATCCCACCGAACAGGGACTGCTGGTGTGGCAGCTGCAGGACGATTGACCTAGGCCAGTGTGTGTGAGTGTGAAAATTTGGGATGGAAGGATTGAGTGAGGTGGAGAGGCTGAAGGAGGAGTTGAGGTTGGAGAGGGAAGTGAGAGGACAGTTGGAAGTGGAGAATGTGAGAGGTGAGGGTGGAGTGTGAGGAGCTGAAGAGCGAGTTAGAGGAATGAGAGGAATGCTAAGGAGTGCGAAAGTGGAAATGAAAGAAGTGAAAGGAGCAGAAGAGAGAATGGTTGAGAAAATGGGCGAAAAATTGGGAGTAATGATGAATGCAGTGCAAGAGATGATGCAGGAAATGATGAAGGGATTCATGGGAGAGGGAGCTGTAGGAGGTAGGGCTACTAGGTCTTGTGATAGGTCAGAAGTGGTAAAGAAAATGGAAGAGCAAGTGGATGAGACTACGAGTGACGAAGGTGATTTGGTTGTGATAAGTAAGGGAAAGAAGGGGAAGACACAGGATAAGGATAAACCTGAGGACAAGAATAAGAAGGGGGCTGAGGAAAAGAAGAAGACTAAGGGAAAGAAGGCTAGCAAGGATGACGGACAGGATGAGACTAGGACTGAATACATTGGGGAAAGGGCTGAGAGTGATTTAGATAGTGGTGAGTGGAAACAGGTAGGTAGAAAGAAGGGTAAGAAGAGCGTAATCAGGAGCATGGATGTTAGTATGGAAGTTGATTCACTGTAATGGACGAGGTTGAGAAGGATCAGAATGGAAGTAACGAAAGAGAGTGAGAGTGAGCGGGAAGTACAAATGGCTGTGTATATGAGAGAGGTACCCCGGTGTGCACAATACGAGGAGTATGGTAGTAGGGACATAGGGAACTTTTTTAAGGAATATGAGAGGTATTGTGGCAAAGTATGGGGATAGCAAGAGAGTTGGGTAGCGTTTTGACAGGATTTTTGTTGAGTATGTATGGGGTAATGATGAGTGTGGGGAATGTGCCTTATGAGAGTGTGAAAGCCAGGATTGTGGAATAGGCAAAGAGGATAAAGAGTAATGTTAGATATAGGAGAAAAACATGGTTTTGATGAAGTAAGAATGAATGTTGGTGAGTCGTTGATGTATGTGTGCAGGCTGGAAACATTAACCAGGAAAAAGTTTGGGGACGAAGGGATAAATGAGTGTAAAGAGTTAGTGAGGAAGTTGTTGGCGACTGTGCCTGAGAGTGTGTATGAGTTTGTAAATCTGAAACGTAAGGAGAAAATGCGATGGACAAATGAAAGGTTGACGTGGAATGACATTTTGGAAATAGAGGATTATGAGTTGGATAGGTGTATGAAAGAGAGTAGAAGTGTTAGTGTTAGGACTGAAGTAGCTGAGGTAATACCAGAGTTTAAGAGCTATAGGGAGGCAGTTTTGTTTTAAGAAAGGGCCAAGGCAAATGACAGAGCGAGTGGTTGATAGGAGCGTTAGAGCCAGTAGCATAAGTATGGTTAGCCCTAAGAGAGATCAGAGTGCAAGCGTTGGAAGAGTAGGGTCGGTTAGTCATGAACGAGGAGCGCAGTGTTTACAGATGTGGAAAGCTAGGGCACAGGAAGAATGAATGTCGGTGGGCGTTGGGAGCTTGCTTCGGGTGTGGGCAAACGGAGGGACATTTAGTGAGCGAGTTTAAGAAAGATAGGGATCTTAAATGTTACAGGTGTGGGCAAGTAGGGCATATAGCAGTGGATGTCGAATACCCTTGTGACTGAGGTTTGCGGTAATTGCGGAAGAACGGGCATTATGCTAGGATGTGTAAAGAACAGTGGGCAAAATGTGTTGAATGTGGAATGGAAGGTCATGTGGCGAGTGTGTGTAGGCAAAAGAGGATGAGTCAGGTGGGAATTTGGGAACTAGGTACAAAAGGGATTCAGTTGGGTGGGGTCCTCTGGTGTGTGGGCTGTAAGAGTGATGCATGTGCATGAAGGATTGTTGCATGTTTGTAAAAGGATTGTTGTAAAAGTGAGGTACAAAGGGGTGTGTTTGGTTTGCTTTGATTGATACTGGGTGCAGTGTCAGTGTTCTTTTTAACCCTCTTACGCCGAAGCGGTAAAAAAAAAAATTGTCTCCCGTGTGCCGGAGGTGTTTCAGAGTGAGCGCGGAAACGGAAAAAATATTTTTTTCAAAAATCACAACGCGCTTACTTTTCAAGATTAAGAGTTCATTTTTTGGCTCCTTTTTTTGTCATTGGCTGAAGTTTAGTATGCAACCATCAGAAATGAAAAAAAATTATCATTATCGAATATAAATAATGCGATATATGATAGCGCAAAAACGAAATTTCATATATAATTTGTATTCAAATCTCGCTGTGCGCAAAACGGTTAAAGGTAACAAGTTACTTTTTTTTTCGTTGTAATGTACACTAAATTGCGATCATTTTGGTATATTACACATTGTAAAACGATAAAAGCAAAACAAAGAAAATATTATCACAAAATAATGCATGAATTCGTAACGCGCGGACGTAAACAAATATTTTTTTTCAAAAATTCACCATAAATCTAAATATTGTCCTAGAGACTTCCAATTTTCTTTCAAAATGAAGACAATGATTGAATATTACTATACTGTAAGAGTATTAGCTTACAATTGCAGTTTTCGACCATATCTGACGAGTTAAAGTTGACCGAATGTTGAATTTTTATATATATATATTTTTTATATGCAATTATTTCGGAAATAAGAAAAGCTACAACTTTCAAATATTTTTCGTTTTATTCTACATGAAATTGCGCACATTTTCATATATAAAACTCTATGAAATACCAAATATGAAAACGGAGCAAATATTCCGAGAATGGTACGCATTTCGGAGATTTGTGGCGGAGAATCCGCGCGCGGAAGGGGAAGGAAAGGAAAGATTCATTTTTAAATTCACCATAAATCTAAATATTTTGCTAGAGACTTCGAATTTGTTTCAAGATGAAGATAAATGACTGAATATTACTAGACTGTAAGAGTTTTAGCTTACAATTGCGTTTTTCGACCATTTCGGTAGAGTCAAAGTTGACCGAAAGTGGTTTTTTTTTCTATTTATCGTGATTTATATGCAAATATTTCAAAAATGAGAAAAGCTACAACCTTTAATTATTTTTTGTTGCATTCTACATGAAATTGCGCACATTTTCATATATAGAACTTTATGTAAAGGCTAATTTAAAATGGTGCAAACATTTACCACAATCCGCACGTATGATTTTTTTCTGGAAGAGTTTTACCGGGAGCGCGGACGTAAAGAAAATGTTATTTTTTTTCATAAATCACCATAAATCGAATATTGTGCTAGAGACTTCCAATTTGTTGCAAAATGAAGGTAAATGCTTGAATATTACTAGAATATAAGGCGTTTTAGCTTACAATTCCGTTTTTCGACCATTTCGGTAGAGTCAAAGTTGACCAGAAGGTTGAAATTTTGGCAATTATCGTTAGTTATATGAAAATATCTCAAAACCGATAAAGCTACAACCATGGGTTGTTTTTAGTTGCAATTTGCATGAAATTGCGCACATTTCCATATATAAAACTTTATATAACGGCTAATTTTAAAATGGTGCAAACATTACCACAATCGCATGTATGATTTTTTTCGGAAGAGTTACCGCGCGGACGTAAAGAAAAAGTTTTTTCATAAATTCACCATAAATCGAAATATTGTGCTAGAGACTTCCAATTAGTTGCAAAATTAAGGCAAATGATTGAATATTACTAAAATATAAGAGTTTTAGCTTACAATTGCGTTTTTCGACCATTTTGGTAGAGTCAAAGTTGACCGAAGGTTGAAATTTTTGCAATTATTGTTATTTATATGAAAATATCTCAAAACTGATAAAAGCTACAATCATGAGTATTTTATTGTTGTATTCTACATAAAAATGCGCACATTATCATATATAATACTCCATGTAACGGCTAATTTACAATGGTACAAAAATTATGTCAAAGTGACGAAATAATTTCCGAGATGTGTCACAGATACTTTTTAGTGCGGCAAGAAAGAAATTCGCGCTTGCGCGGCTGCGTAACGATTGTAAACAAAACAACACCTTGATCCGTGAACTCCCAGCATCCCCCAATGGCGCGTGATTCAAAAGTTTTAGGCTGGTAGGCCTATAAGTATTTTTCCACGAATTTAAAAAAAAACTTTTTTAAGTCTACGTAAAATACGTCCAGTCGGCACACGGGAGACAAAAAATGTCGACGTAAAATACGTCCAGTCGGCGTAAGAGGGTTAAGAATGGATGTGACAAGTTGTGGAGTGAGTGTGAAATTAGGAAATGTAAAGGGAGGTATGAGGAATAGGAAATTTGGGTATGCTTGTGGTGGGAATGTTGCGTGGAAATGTAGAAATCGAAGGGGTAGTGATGGATGAAGGTGACTTTTATAAGATCGAGGGAATGAGTTATAGTATATGTTGTTAGGGTACAGGTTCCTGAAGAAGTGTGGGATGGTGGTCCATCCGAGGAGGAATATGATTGAGTTGCATAGGAAGGGGAATGTATGTGGAAAGTTGAACTTGGATAGGGATGGAGGGGTAAGATGTAAAATATGGAAGGGAGTGCCGTTGGTTGCGAAAGAGTGTAAAAGTGCCGCGAGAAGTCGGAGAAGTTCTTAGTGTGAAAGTTGCGTGGTCTGATAGTCTTGGGATTGTCAAAGGTGACAAGTGTGCATATGTGATTGAGGGTGTGGATGCAAACAAGTTGGTAAGAGCGCGAGCGTGCTTGTGTACAACGGGATTTTGGATATGGAGAATTCTAGGGTTTTTGTAGCCTCATTGCTAAGTGTTAGGAAAAAGTGAGTGCGGGGTATACGTGAAGATGATTGTGTGGGGTTGTTATATACGTTGGTGGATGTGGATGATGAAAATATGTTATGGTGCGGCAGGTGATGACAGGTACATCAAAGAAAGTGATGAGTGGATGTATGATGATTGTTGGAGAGAAAGAATTGAGTTGATGAAAATGTAGGTGATGACGAGAGGGAGCGGTTGATGCAGATGTTGTGGGATAGGTGGGGTGTGTTGAGTCCGGGGTGACGAGGATTTCAGGGGATCTAAGCTTCCAGAGTTCAAGATAGTTTTGAATGATGATACCCCCATATATATCAGCGTCCACGACACTTCTGCACCTATTGCCCGAGAGATTGAGGAACAGTGCTAGGAACTTGAGAGAGTGGGAGTGATCGAGAGGAGCCAGAGTGCTTGGAATAGTCCCATAGTCCCCAGTACGCAAGAGAGATGGGGTTTTGAGATGTGTGTGGATTACAGGAAGGTGAATGAAGTGATTGTGAAGTAGCAATTCCCGATGATATGGTGTCTGATTGTATGTATAAGAAGCATGGGATGAGTGTTCATGAAATTGGATTTGGTAAGGGGCTATAATCAGATGCCTCTTGAGGAAGGGAGCAGGCATGTTACGGCATTTTCGAGTGGTAGCTGTCACTATCAATTCAAGAGGTTAAGTTTTCGATTGGCTAACGCGCCTGCTGCCTTCCAAAGGGCAATGAATGTAGTTTTGGCTGGCTTTGATAGAAGGAAGATGACTGTGTTTACAGATAACGTTTTGATTGCTAGTGAGACTGGTTGAGGGAGGAGTATATGGAACTGCTTGAGAAGGTGTTAGGACACTTTGGTTAAGTGGTTGGAGTGAAACGTGAAGCTGGAGAAGTGTACGTGGGTTAGACTGGGCAAGTGGAATTTTCTTGGTCATAAGGTGTTAAGGACAGTTTGGAAGTGGTTGGCAAGTGAAAGTGAAGCTGAGAAGTGTATGTGGTTAGCTGGGCAAGTGGAATTTCTTGGTCATAAGGTGAGTGCGAATGGCGTAAGGAAGAGTGAAAAGTTTGTGGAAAAAGTAAAGGAGTTTCCACATCCCTGAACCGTGCGGGAGTTTAAGGGTTTTTTGGGTTTGATTGAGTTTTGGAGGAAGTTTGTTAGGGATTGTTTGGGTATAGGGAAACTGTTGACTGAATGGACTGGGAAGAAAAATTGTGCTAAGCTGAGGTGGGATGAGCGAATGGTGGGAGCATTTGAGAGATTGAAAGAGGAGGCTGCTAGAGACGTTACCTTAGCTTTTCCAGACTATAGTAAAGATGCCAGTAAGCTTGAGTTGTATGCTGATGCTAGTAAGTTTTAGTATGGGAGGATGCTTGGTGCAGATGCAAGAGGTGAATGGGAGGGACAATTGAGAGTGATTGCATATGTGAGTAAAGCTTTTAATAAAGCCGAGCTGAAGTATTCGATGGTTGAGAAGGAGCTTGCGGCAAAATTTTAAGGGTTTTTTTGTGAAAGCGTTGAAAGTGTTTTTTGTATGGGGTAAAATTTGTCGTTAGGACGGACCTTCGGCCGTTAGTGTGTGTGATCAAAAAAGGAAAATGTGAATGCTAGGATCGCGAGGACGATTGAGGATTTGAGTGAGTTTGATTTTAGCTTAGAATATGTGCCGGGTGTAGAAATGTGATTGCTGATACGATGTCTAGGATGCATGGTAAGGACAGTGGTGTTGTGAAAAGTGACTGGGATCCGAATATGGTACCTGAGGGTTAGTTGTAAAAGAGAGGTTTGCAGGGAATGACAGAGTGTGTGAATGTTTTGTTTCAGCATTGAAAGACTTGGAAGTTAAGGGTCTGGTTGAAGAGGTACCCGGTAGTGTGAATGAGTTTCAAGTGAAGTTGATGAGTGATGTGCAGAAGGAAGTGGCATATGTGGAGGAACAAGGTGGGGAAGGAGAAATGTTGCATGAATTGTCAGCAGTAGCTGAGTTGTTTGGAATAAAAATGTTGTTGTATTTTGGATGGG
This sequence comes from Macrobrachium nipponense, assembly GCF_015104395.2. Lineage (NCBI taxonomy): Eukaryota > Metazoa > Arthropoda > Malacostraca > Decapoda > Palaemonidae > Macrobrachium > Macrobrachium nipponense. The sequence goes on from NC_087200.1 coordinate 153,871,081, forward strand.
ACAGACCGGTTGAGTATTGAGGAAGGTGAGTACACGTAATGAATGTGGGGTTTTGATGATTCAGTGTGGGGAACAGGGTTGTAATTGGTTGGTTACAAAAAGGGACTGTGAAGGGGATCTGAGTCAGAATTGTGGAAATGGGGAATTATCTGAGGATGAATGTGATGAGGAGTGTGATATGGATAACAAGGTGGACGTGGTAGTGAATGTGTGTATGCATGGGACTTGAGGGAAAATGGTGACGTTTGTCCGAGGAAATGATAGTGAGTACTGTAGTTTGGTTGACACAGGGGCACAAGTTTCCTTGGTGAGTGGATCAGTAGTGAGTGAACTTGAGAGCTGCGATTGGGAAGTGAAAAGGCAGTTGCACAAGTGTAAAAATACATGGGTTGGGTCAAGGAAGTGTTTTAGTATGGGAAGAGGCTCGGTTAAAGGTTAGGTTAGGAGATCTTGAAGTAATACATAACTTTATAGTTATAGGAAAAAATGATATGCCATCTTGCTTTTTAATAGGGATAGATTTTTTGAGGTTCCATGATATGGATGTAGATATAGGAAACGGAATTCTTAGAAAGGGGGCCAGACACTTAGCTAGGATTCAAGATGGTAATGTGTGTTTGTAGCAAACTTTGTGAGTATGATTGATATTGCTAGGAGTGAGAATGATCTGTTGAGTGAGGAAGAGATGGAGGAAATGCAAAATAAGTGCCTGGAGATAAGTGTGTTGCGACAATGCGTTTTGGGAGGAGTGCGTGTGGAAGACTGGCCAAGTGAGTGGTGTGCAAAAGCATAGTGTACTTTTTGCATCAGGAAGGGTGTATGACAGGGAAGTGTATGTGCTGGTGTTTTCTGTTGAGTCAGTTGTGAGTATGTGTTTGTTGGTGCATGATCGGTTTGGGCATATGGGGAAAAATAAATTGTGGGAATGCATGAGAGAGAGATTGTATGTTCTTGGCTTGAATAAGATTTGTGTGGATGTGGCTGTCACATGCGAAGACTGTGAGATGGGGAAAGTATCAGAGCGTGCATGCAAGTCCACCTGTGTTGCGATTGCAGATGAAAGAGCCGTTTGAAATGCTTGTGATTGATTGTGTTTCTTTGCCTTGGACTGCAAGAGGACACATGGGGATGATTGTGATGGTGGATCACATGAGTAAATTTGCCTATGTGGTTTCCCATCAAAGATAAGAGGAGTGAAACTGTTGCATGAATGGTGGGTCAAGTAATGTTGCCCATGTGTGTATGTAAGCTGGCAAAAATGTTGAGTGATAATGGACCTGAGTTTGTGGTATGGGAATTTGAAGAAATGTTGAAGGAATGGGGTATTGTGGATGTGTATTTTACTCCGTATAGTTCCCAGTGCTGAATGGGTTTGCTGAAAGGACTGTTAGGACGATGACTGAGATTTTGCGAATGATGAGTAAGGGCGACAAGGATTGGATATGTATGTAGGATTTGCAGGGTGGGTATGTAACGCCACACTGCAGAAGAGTATAGGTAGTCTCCTTGTAAATATGTGTAGAATTTTGGAAGGATTGTCAGGCCGCGGTTGGGTCTGTCAGAAGGTGATCGGAATTTGTGGAAGAAAGGAAGTGAAAGGTTTGAGAGTTTTAAGATTGGGGATAAGGTGTTGAAAGAGATGGTTGAGATGGTAAGAATGAATGTGAATAAAGTGAAGGAGAAATTTGAAGGGCCTTTAGAGATTTTGGAAGTGGGACCGAGTGGATTGAGTTATGCTTTGGGGAAATTGCGAGTAGGTGGGGGAATGGATGAGGTTAGGGCACACCTCCATACCCAACTCCGTAAGTGGAGGGAAGTACCACAGTGTGCTCGGGATAATGCGATGAGTTAGTGGTTGAGGGTGAATAAGTATGAACCGACTGTCAGTGAACAAATGGGTCTGAGTGATCGACAGTTGGCGTTGGTTGAGTATGGAAGAAAACAGAAGTGTGGAGAGAGGAAGTGGAAGGGAAAAGCGTGAACAGCATCGTAAGGGGGTTGGTGGTAGGGTGCAAACAGTTGATAAAGCGTGTGCTACGGATGACATTAAGGGAATGAATGATACTTGTAGTGTATGTGGGTTTGAGTTGACAGGGACAAATAAGACTTCTGTGAGAAGAAAAACCGAGGTACGTAGTAAGGAGGAGGTTGATAGGATGGATAAGTCTTTGTGGGAGTTTGACAGAAGTATGGATGAACTGAGTGGTTTGGTAGCCGAAATAGGGGAGATGTTGGAACCAGAGTTAGAAGATATCGGTGAAGAAGTGAATGGGATTTGGGAGGATGGTAGTGAGGGAGATAATGGGAGTTGAATGAAGTGGTTTGGAAGAAGTGAATGGCGATGTAACTGAAAGAGTGTATGATGGTCCTCAAACAAGATCCAGGGGGCCTGTATCTGAGCATCCTTGGGTGTTGCAAAAGGCAATTTAGTGTGAATGTTGCGAGAGTAAGGGACGTCAAAGGAATTGGGGACGTAATATGGAGGAGTAATGATAGTAGTTTATATTTGACAACGTCTCCAAGGGTTGCATGAGAGAGAGAGAGAGAGAGATTGGTGGAAGAATAAATGGGAGTGGTTAAATAGCGGTCGTTAGCGTGTGTCTATTTTTTGACGGTCTGTTTGTGTAGATCGGTGGCGGGAGTCTGTTATGAGAGTCGTAACTAGTAAGGAGTTTAGTGAAGTCTGAGTTGGTTTTGGCAGCAGTTATCCATTGGTGGTTAGTTGATTTTGTGGTATTTGATTGATTTTGTTGTGGTAAAGTTGTTGTGTGTGTGTTTGTCTGGTTGTGGTGAAGTAGAAGAGGTTGGTAGGGATTTTCGGTGTCTGTGAGTGGTGGTTAGGGAGTGTTGGTGTTGGCGGTTTGTTGTGCTGGGGTAAGTCGTGTGGTTATCATGTTCTTTCGGGCTGTTGTGTTCTTCTGCTCAGTTATTTGTCGGGTTGTAAGTTTTTGTGGGGTTGTGGTTCTCAGTTGGTTGGTTTGGTGTTTAGTTATCGGCGGTGGTTGTGTGTCGGCTAGCCTATAGCCTATCCAGCTGACAGCACAGCCTAGCCCAGAGTATCTGGAGTCAGAGGTGAGTACGTGTTTGTGTTTTTTTTTTGTTCTGTATGTAGATATGGGTCAATTATCCTGCTGTATTCTGTAGTGTAAAGAGGAAAGTGTGATTGAGGGTGGGTTTGGTAGCCAAATAGATTAAGTTTATGTGGGGGGGATTTGCTGCTTGCTTTTAAGCTTGTGATCCCGCCACAGTAACGACCCATGGGCAGCAGCAGAAGATGCCTTTCAACACCTGTGGGAGAACCTGGAGTTTTATGCCTTCCCGCCGTTCTGTTTTCTTCACTAGGTGATCAACAGAAAAAATCAGATCACCAAGAATCTCAGAATGACCCTGGTGGCTCCCAAATGGCCATGTGCCTTCTGATACCTGGACCCACTGTCTCTTCTGGTTTAGGCACTGAGAGAGGTTCCCCTCCTTGAACAACCTTCTACATCGGCCCCACAGTTCTGCCAGTCCATAGAGTCCCTATTACTTCATGGATGGAGACTATCCAGCGTCCCTTGCAAAAGAGAGGGTTTTCTTGCCACACAGCATCAGAGATGTCTGGATACTTGGGAAATCCTCTGCTCCAGTCTAGCAAGGCAAGTGGGCCATTTTCTGTGGTTGGTGTCGTCAAAGGGGTATCTCTCCTATCGGAGCCACTGTTCAGCAGGTAGCGGACTTCGTAGTCTTCCTTCGTCAAGAGGAGCTCCTCTCTTTCTCCACGGTATAGGGCTACAGAGCCGCCCTAGGCCTAGTAATTCACCTGAGAGAAATGCATATCTCTTCCTCCCATGAAACTCTTCAATAGTAGTGATATAGATATCACTACTAATGAAGGGCTGCAAAAAAGTCTTGCCTTCCCAGGGAACCCAGGCCCTCTACGTGGGACATGAGGCTCGTACTCAGGAGCCTAACTAGGGCACTGTATGAACCTTGCGAGAGTGATCAGACAGGGATCTTACTCTCCAGGTTGTTTTCCTGCCAGCCCTGGCATCTGGAAAGAGAGTAGAACCACACGGCTTTCCTTCAACATTAAACACTCCAGGATTTCGTAGCAAAGACTGAATCCATCGATCCCCCTGATGCTAGATTAGAGTCCTTTATGATCTTAGGAGATTTTGTTGATAACGACCCAGATGAGATGTTGATGTGTCCTGTTAGAGCAATGATGGTGCTATCTGAAGAAGACTTGACCTCTCAGTATTGTGCCTAGATTGAGTATTAATGAAGCAACAGTAAAAAGCAAAGGTGCAGATGGCTTCAAATGAAAATATGTAAGGCTATTCAGGCAAAGTTTCCTTAATACTAATTTACAGTGGACCCCCCTATTCACAGGGGATGCATTTTAGACCCCTGTGAATAGCTAAATCAGTGAATGCTTAGAACCCCCATACAAAAACAATGAAAACTGCAACTTACCAAGTGATTACATAGCTATAGTTTCACTATCCGCAACAGCTAGAATTTGAAATTTGCTGTAAGCTATTTAGTTTAGGTTAGGTGACCACCCCACCACCACTGGGGAAGCGTGGAACCAACACAGTAAACAAGACAGTTGTTTTCTGCCACTGATAACCATAACATTGCTGTATAGCAGCTGCAGAATTTGAATCTGGTAGAATATCTCAAATCAATGTCTCTGGAATTTTGGTGAAGTACTTTACCTTTGTTAGCCACTTTGGCATTGATTAGCTATATGTATAGGAATTCAGTATTTCGATTTTATCTAAACTTAGGCTAGGCTTTGTTCATATTAGAAGCCGGTATGTCCAACTCTAGTACATAAAGTGTAAGGTATTGCAGCAAAGTTTGCAATTCTAGTCTAATTAAAGCTTGTTATGACCATTCAGTTTGCGTTAATTGTTGGGTCAGAATTGGTAACTTTTTGTTAGAGTCCACCCAGCGATTTTTGCATGAAAAACCATTCTACCGCTAGTTTTCATGTTGTTTTGTTGTGTTCTGATTTTATTATCTTGCCAAAACTCTTGTTTTCCATTGACCACCACCTTAAATATCACAATGGTAATGGGGGCACCCAGGTAGGAACCAGGGATTTTGGGTGGGGGAAAACAAAAACGAGGCAATAAGCGGAAGATAATAACACCAGTATACAAAAAACAACAAAAAACTAACAAAAAATGGTTTTCCATGCAAATATAAGAGGGTGAAAGAGCACGAATGGAGTGACTTGGGACGAGGTAGCTTTCACGAACTCCGTTTACTAAATCGTCTCATTTTCTAAACCACGATTTACAAAAGTGGGTAATACAGAAAATGAGTAAAATAAGAGAAGCACTCTAACCTAACAAACCCACCTAACCTAACCTAGGGGGAGGTGATCCTCACTTAGCAGGGGTGACCCTCCCCTTTTAAAAAAATCGTGCCTAAAATTATATACAATGACAAAATGTCTTACCTTATTGATGTCGATCCGACCTTAAAAAGTACGGCTTATCACACTTTGGAAAACTTCACTTCTCTCGGTAACAGTGTTCTCGTAAAAAGGATAAACTTTCTTCATTATTTTGTATAAATCATGATAGTACCACATCAGTCTCTGTAAGCTTACCTACAACTTTCCCTCACAGAGGCCATTGTTGAACTGAAAATTTTTTGTGGCAAAGAACCTGTTGTCTTTCATGAAAGGCAATCAAAACTTAGTAACAAAAATATACAAGAATTGTGACAGGGCAAAATCCATTAGCCAATAATATTGCATTACATGGACATACAAGGCTGTAATTAGAGGACTGCGATCAGTAGGTGGAGCTACTGCGCATGTAGGAGGAAATTGTCACAGTGAACAATGGGAAGGGAGTCGAGCAGAAAGGAAACAAACATATGAACAAACAAGAGCGACTCTGTGACAGTGGAAATATCAACAAAGAACTTAGAAAAAATGCATACTTACCGTAATTTGATTAGTTTTTCCTCTGTTATTATGCATTTGCGCAGGTAATGTATTTAGAATAAATTTCCTGCTTTCATGTGTTTTACCCAAGAAAAATATAACTTACATCAAAGGAGGTGGGTGAACTCTACTGAAAAATAACCCAGAATTGTTCACCTCAACTAACTCGTAACGAATGTGAAAATTGGAGATAAAGTATTGAGGACTTTAAAGACTTATTAAAAAGCTTGATAGAGATAAAAATAGAAAAGCGGTTGTTAGACCCAAAGTTAACAATCCTTAGCTAACTTTGATGTCTCTTTTTCTTATTTTTCTTGTCATAACCTGTACCCTTGTCTCAAGCTTTACAACCGATCCTAACCCTGGCTCCCTTGCACCCATACCCAATCCCATTGCCAGCCTCAATCGTGAATAGATAAGAAATTTTCTATGATGTTAAAGGCCATGGAACAATTGGGAGTTAATGTCAAAGTTCTCATGGACAAGGTAGGTAAAATGGATGAAAGTGCTTTCGCTAGTGTTAGTGCAGTTGAGGAGGTGGCTGCTTGTCCCACTGACTCTCCTAGGGAAAGGTCCCTGTTATACTCCCCCACACTGGTAGCTCAAGGGAGGTCAGTGGGGTCTGCCCACAGGTAATCCCCTCAGTCGACCCTGTTGTAGTATCCCAGGTATCGACAGTCTGCCACTGGAAAGATGTCTCCAAAGAAGTGTCTTGTTTGCACTCGAGTGTGTCTAGCTCAGAGGAATTGCCAATGGCGCTTTGTGGATGAATCTCATTCATTGAAAAGACGAGTGAGGAAGAAATTGTTTTCTCCTGTGCCTTCCAAGAAGGCTTGTGATCTCCCTATAAGCAATGCCCATCATGTAGTTTCTGAGACAGTCCCAAGTGTTTTCCCAGGAAATTCCTGTTGGGGAAGGACAGTATGCTCCAGAAAAGCCTCCTTCTTCCAGGAGTCATTCTTACTCCTCTAGAAAATCTTTAGAATGGCCTAGTGTCTTGCCAGTGGGTGTTCCTACACCGAGGTCAGTATCTGAGCATCTCCCTCCTGCTCCTCGTTTGTCAGCCTTACCTTTGGTCTATGAGTCTGTAGAGGCTCTGAGTAATGTGTGTATCCTCCGTAGAAAGGCTCTTGTATCAGTGTCTATGTATCCAGTTCCTATAGTACAAACCCTCAGTCCTTTGCCATAGGATAATACTTCCAGGCATAGTAGCTAGAAAACAGATGTCAACACTCCAATTTACTTGCGGCCATCTTTGAGTGAAGACATGTTTGTGAGCTCTTGCTGACTGGTCGTTAATCACGATTTCTCGGTGGGATCTTTCTTTTAGTGTTTCAATGTCTTTTGAGTATACTGTGTTTGATATTAATAATTAATTGCTATTAGTAAATTAATATATTTCAGAATTTAAGCCAGAACCAATGCAAACAATTTTAGAAGGAACTTCAAACATTTTTCAGTTGCCTCTCTTCACCAGCCTCTGTTCTCTTTGAATATCTCGTTCTTTCCAGTTGGTTGCCTTTGAAATTAATCCCCACAGGAATGCAGCAGGGCCCCGTGAATCAGACTTTGGGCGGGGCTTATAGTGGAAAGAGAAAGTCGACAACCTTGTGCAAGACACGTGGGAAGAGAGAGCTGTGAGTTAGGTTATAAAGCCAGGATACAACCAACAGTCTTTCATAGAACATCCAAGCTGCAGCCATCTTCACGCCTCTCCCCCTTGCTTGCCAGTGCCATTTTGCTCGGTGAGACATTACAGTGCAGTCTGATTAATCAACAGACATCACACGTTTAACCTTCGTCTGGAAATTTATAAATATCTAGAAGTGTTCGTGAACTGTCGGTGATAAGATTAGTGTGAAAATATAGTGTAAAGCGTCTACTAAGTTAGTTTATCTAGTCAAATACTGTAAATCAGATCAAGATGGCAGTAAGTTCAAACTGTGGAAAAAAATGGCAAAATTTAGCATGTTTAGTAGATTTGCAATATGATAAAGTAGCAGAAGGGAGCTGGCATTTCTCATCTATGAGATCAACAACAGCCCTAACCAAAAAGATATAAAAGCATTCATAGATATATTAGAAGGATATGATCCTTCAAACTGGAACAAATCAACAGAAAACATCTTGAAAATAATTGAAAAAGTTCAAATAAAATCCAAGTGGTCAAGAGATTCATAAAGAAAATATACATAAATCAACATATTCCGACAAAGAAAATGAATAAGGTGAACATTGTGAATATCCTAATTGATGCAATAGGAAAAGAATGCCAAAAGCATGCAAACTGTGTAAGGTGTGGTATAGCATAGTTAATCCACAAAACCTGATCAGAAAATGTTCTGCATGCAACATTCCGACGCATCCGCAATGTGCTGAAGTAATGCAAGATATGAGAAAAGATACCAGGAATATTTTGCTCAACATGTCTATCATGGATAGACAATGTTATTAAATCAAGACTGAATGTACAAATAGTTGAGGATGAAGAAGAGGGAAGAGGAAGAAGAATGAAGAGGAAAAGGAAGAGAAGTAAACAAAACTAAAATGACAGAAAAAAATAAGGAAAACAAAGTACAACGATAAAAGTATGGATGCAGAGATACTCATTGATACTACATATGAGGCAATCAAGCAGCATACATACGAAGAAATAAATTACGACATGACAACACAAAAGAAAATCCCGAAGAGGCTCTACCCAGATCTGCACAATGATGGGAAAGAGGGAAAATAGACAAGAAAGACAAAGTCTGCAACCTTTTGAAAAGGGAATTGCAGATTCGGAGAAAGATGTTACTACGAAACATCCTAAGGTATGTCACAACTATGAAATATATGGTAAATGTGCATACTTAGACAGCTATGAGGATGATTGCAGAGATCTACATCCAAAATATGCAAAAACCTAAAAGAAGGAAAAGGATGTAAGTTCGACAAAAAATGTAAATATATGCACCCTGTAGCCATGAATCAAAATCAAATAAATAATCAATCAAATAATAAAATCCAAAATAAGAAAGAAACATAAAGATAGGAACAAAGAATATCAGGTGAAAGAAAAAAGCAAGCCATCACCACGATATGCAATGTCAGCAAAATATTTCCAAGTATCAGCTCCAAGATACAACTCAAGAGATAAGAACTGAATTTATGATGCAAGAGGATATTGCAGATACGGAGAAAATTGCAGATTCAGACACAAAATGAATAATTATGATGAAGGAAGATAAAATATTAAGGAAAAGTTAGATTTTTTAATGTCAGAATTTCTGGAAATAAAGAAAAGAACAATATACCAGAACAGGAAAGAGACATGGGAAAATCCTTATTATTACCCATATTAAATGAAAACCAGCTAGTGATGAATGTGCAGGGTTTAGTTATGAGTAACTCAAAAAGAAAAATAGAGTACTTAGAAGAACTAACCCAAATTGAAAAGAAAATAGATATAATGAATATAAGTGAAACCTGGTATTCCCAAGAGACTGGGAATGACGATCAAATAAAGGGTTCCAAACTTATAGATCAGATAGAAAAAATAGGAATCAAGGGAGAACCGCAATATATGGGAAAGACAAAAAACAAGGAAAAATATATGAGAAATATAGTAACTCCAGAATGTGAACTAATGGCGGTAGAATTTGAATCTGAAAAATTAATGAACATAGTACTATATAGACCCCCTAATACTAAAGAGTTTTACATAATAATAGAAAAATTCGGTGATATATGTAGAAATCACAAGGACTGGACTACTATTCTCCTATCTGGAGACTTTAACTTTCCTTTCGTAGACTGGAAAGAACGAATAGGAGATTGTGGTTGTATTTATACATATAAAAAAGAGAGTAATAGTAGTGCAGAAGATAAGAGGCAATTCAAAAAGCTATTAGATATGCTACTAGAATACAACATTCAACAAATAAATCACCTGCCAACAAGAAAGGAAAATACTTTAGACCTAGTATTTGTGAATGAGGTGAATTATGTTAAAGAAATAATAGTTTATAATGCGAGTATTTCAGTCCATAATGTCATAGAATTAACAGTCCATTCCAAAGCAAGTAAAACAGAGATAAGCAAGAAATGAAAAAGTGGGAAAAGCAAGTGAGAACAGAGATAAGCAAGAAATGGAAAAGTGGGAAGGATATGGAAAATACAACTTCTACAGTAAAAATATAAAATGGTCAGAAATAAATGAAGAATTAAACAATATTGGGATAACATTTTCGTAAGTGATGACATAAGGTAATAAATACGAGATTATATAAAATATTAGAGAAAATAGTGGATAAATATATACCGAAGAAGAAAAGAAAATAAACATCAGTCATGCATACCAAGAGACAGAAGGATCTTGTTCCAGAAAATCAGAAAGTGGAAAAAGGTCTTGCAAAAGAAAAAAAATGCATGGAAAGTTAGAGAACTGAAAAGTAAGATAGAAAATGCAGAACAAAAGGATTATACAATCAAATGAAAAGAAAATGAAAAAAGCAGTACTTGGAAGAAAAAACCCTAGTAAATGTCAAGCAAAACCCAAAACCCCACTATTATACTCGTACGCAAAAAAGATGAATAAAAGAATAAGAAATAGGCCCTCTAAGATTGAAGGAGATTAATGAATGAAAAAAAGGAAATATGCAACATATTGGCAGAACGATATAAGAGAGAATTCACCCCTAGAATTAAGATAATGAAGATAATGATATAGAAGTAGGGGACGAAAATAGTGAATATTTAGCGGACATAGATATTAATGAAGCTGATATTGTGCAAGCTATTAATGAAATTAAAAATGGAGCTGCTGCAGGGCCTGATAGTGTCCCTGCTATTTTGTTAAAGAAAGTAGTTCATTCTATCGCAAAGCCACTTGCAATATTATTAAGACAAAGTGTAAATACAGGCAAGATTTATGATGAGCACAAATTAGCATATATTACCCCTATTTTCAAAGTGGATCAAGACTAGAGGCAAGTAATTATAGGCCTGTGAGGTCTAACATCACTTATTATGAAAGGGTAATGAGAAAATATTATGAAACATTTAATAAAAAATAATTTGTTTAATATAGGACAACATGGTTTCGTACCCGGAAAAAGTACACAACCCCAACTTTTAGTCCACCGTGAGAACATATATAAAAATATGAAAAGCGGAAATGAAACAGATGTGGTTTATCTAGACTTTGCAAAAGCTTTTGACAAGGTAGATCATAATATATTAGCGAAGAAAATTAGAAAACATAATATAGTGGACAAAGTAGGAAGATGGTTAAAAGAATTTTTACACAACAGAAAACAGATAGTTATTGCAAACGATGAGAAATCGGATGAAGCTAAGGTAATATCCGGTGTGCCACAAGGTACGGTGTTAGCTGCATTACTGTTTGTTATTATGATTGCAGACATAGACAGTAATGTTAAGGACTCGGTAGTGAGTAGTTTCGCCGATGACACAAGAATAAGTAGAGAAATTACTTGTGATGAAGATAGGAACGTGCTACAAAGAGACCTTAACAAGTATATGATTGGGCAGAGGTGAATAGGATGGTATTTAACTGATAAATTTGAATCAATAAATTATGGAGACAGAGAAGGAAAGCTATATGCATATAGGGACCTAATAATGAGACAATCACAAATAAGGAAGCAGTTAAAGACCTTGGTGTGATGATGAATAGGAACATGTTATGCAATGATCAAATAGCAATTCTATTGGCAAAATGTAATGCAAAAATGGGAATGTTGTTACGGCACTTCAAACAGGAAAAGCTGAACACATGATTATGCTTTATAAAACATATGTTCGTAGTCCACTTGAATATTGCAATATGATATGGTACCCACACTATCAAAAGGATATTGCACAAATAGAGTGTACAAAGGTCCTTTACAGCTAGAATAGAAGAAGTTAAGGATCTTGACTACTGGGAATGACTACAATCCTTAAAATTGTATAGTCTAGATAGGAGAAGAGAACGCTACATGATAATTCAGGCATGGAAACAGATAGAAGGAATAGCCGAAAACATCATGGAGCTAAAAATATCAGGAAGAGCAGCAGAGGAGGTAGATTAATAGTGCCCAAAACTATACCAGGAAAAATAAGGAAAGCACACAGGACATTAATCCACTACGCACCAGCATCAATAATGCAGCGTCTATTCAATGCGTTGCCAGCTCATCTGAGGAATATATCAGGAGTGAGCGTAGATGTGTTTAAGAATAAGCTCGACAAATATCTAAGCTACATCCAGACCATCCAAGATTGGAAGATGCAAAATATACCGGAAGATGTACTAGCAACTCTCTGGTAGACATTAGAGGTGCCTCACACTGAGGGACCTGGGGCAACCCGAACAAGATGTAAGGTCTGTAAGGTAATGGTTCCTCCTCTGGGGACCCCCACGTGTTTCCTCTACGGCCCGATAGTACTTACCCTGATCAGCAATTTAGAAGAAAACAAGACCACGGATGCCTAGGTATTGTAATACAGTAATTTTGATTGCAGTTAGTTACCATTTTTTCCTCTTGTCTGTACTTCCTTTTCATTTTTTCCAAGGTAGGTTTCCCGCTATTGGCTCAGAAATCCGCAGTCCCTATTTTTGGTTACCGTAACACAGTTCCCCTTTGCTACCATTGATTCTGTAAATAATTCCCCTTGTGATTCTAGAAGTGATATTAAATCCAATTGTGATATTCCCACCTAGACTATCGTCTGCTTTATCTGGAAGTAATGTTGTTTCATGCTAAACAACGCAGTATACCTTTCTGTATGAGCTCCCAGTCATTCAGTGTCCCTGTGAGTGAACTTTGATGTGAAATAATAAGAGAAAATTGTGTTTAATGTTCCTCATGTGTATCGCCTTAGTACTGATCTTATAATGCAGTCTCTTTGCAGATGCAAATATCTTTCCTAGTTGTGAGAGGAAATTTGGAATCCCTTGGAAGCGGCGCAAGGACTATTCCGCAACCTGATGTGTGCAAACCTTATTTCTGTGCCTGGATCATTTCCCTGGTTGACCTGCAATTAACAGCCTTCCATTTAATTTCTGGACCGATTTGAGTCTCTGTCACCCTTAAGGTGTAAATTGTTTACTCACATATTGAGTGTGAAATTAGTTCAGTTAAACTAAATCTCTAGTTTTATATATTTTTTCCCTCCATTGATACCTGCTTTCAGTTGTAGATAGTTTTGTTATGTTTTATTCTCTGGCAAGACACTTCCGCAGTTTTTCAGATGCCGAGAATGAGAATTTATAACATATATACAAACCCACTATTTGTGATATAACTTTGATAGCCACCTATCCCCTTTGTGTGTTAAGGGTTGGCGGCAAGGGTGTATCTACATCCTTATCACTTATTCTCACCCTTTAATGTAAGGGCGTGACAGTATATGTATTTATTTGACATTTACTTCTTATGCTTTGGAGAAATACTGTGAAGAAACTCGGGAAGTTTGCCCTTTGTTTTTTTTCCTGGGGAGGGGGCCACCATGTATGGTGTTGATGTTTGAGGGATCTAAGTGTGGATTCCTATGTTTTGAAGCCTGCTGAACTATATTTTCTTGTTTAAAAGGCACCCTGAGACATATTTCTGAAGATGACCACCGAGATGTTTGTCTTTCTTTACATAGCTTTTGTCCTGGGCGGCTAGTACATTTTCAAGTTATGCATATCGTGCTGCTATTTCTCGGTCTGCTCCTGTTCACATATGCAGCTGCAGAGTTATATGCAGGGAAGCTCTGCCTGAGAGCACTTGCATCTTCCTTTGCAAAACCTTCTTACAGGAGCACTTTGTCAATTCTTGACAGCTTGCTGCAATCGGTTATGGTGTTGTCCAATGTGTCTGCTGTGGTCGCAGTCGGATTATGATCTATGTTGTCAACTGCTCCAGTTGTGAACAAATTCTTTTTCAAGACTGGGGGGACAGATTACTCCATCTTCCACGTACTGTGCAACAACTGCTTCTCCTAACTGTGCAGAGATTTCTAGGGCTCGTCATATGATATGCTGAGCCCCATTCTCATGGAGCATTTCAATTATTTGTCTCTTCCTCATCTTGGCAAACACATAGAGGCCCATGTAGACTGCAAATGGTGGCTCCTGGTCCTTGGAATGCCTGTAGACATCTGTTTCCCTTCCTTGTATTTTGGCGAAGCAGTTTTACTGTTAGAAAGTTGTGATGTAGCAAAGTCTGATTTCGACGCTCCCCATGATGGAGTTGGGACTTGATGTCTGCACCATGTTCAAGCATGCATACAACTGAAGCAATGATGATGGCACAGCCTGTACAAGTCTTTGTCATGAAAATAGCTCCTGAAATTCGACTTCTGACGGAGCATGTCTTGTCTTATTATCGCAATGGCTTTTGCTAGATGGATCGCTTTACCATAACGGGATGCTTCTGATAGGGTTGAACCTACATCAGTTTCAACGGCCAACAGAACTTCTCGTCCTTGGTGATTAGCTTGTAGCTGTGGAATGTGCAAAAGCAGCTGATCCTTGAGTTGAGTAGGATGAACATCAGGCGAATCAACACCAAGCTGTTCCAGCCTCTGCTTGTAAATCTTGGTCAATCAGCAAGCTTGAAAATCGGTGGCCTCTCACTGGCATTTTTCATCTTGCAGATGTAGGTGACTATTGAGAGAAAGCAATTGGATATGCATCCTTCCAGTGTTCCTGTGCATTTTTCTTGCTCCCACACCTTTAGGTATGCCTGTTCTCGGTTATACAATGCCACCAAACAGCCAGGATGATATTTCACTTCTTGGGCTACACATCTCCTGCTCTTATTTTGGCGAGAAGTTTTGTATCACTGAGTGTTTTGGCTCATTCGTTTATTCTCCTATTCACTTGCATTGTCATTGCTTCTCATAACCTCCCCTCTTTCAGTTTTGCAGAAGAAACTTATTCTTTTGTTTTAGTTTCTTGGAGCTTTCGTGGAATCTTACTTCTACTGCCCTCATCACTAGTACCCTACATGACTTTCTCTTTTTTCAGCTCGTTGTAACTTTGTGTTGTTGAACAGAAGCCTGCAACTCTCATGATATTGTGCCTTATTTTTTCTCAAC
>NC_087200.1:153886608-153928522 GCF_015104395.2 Macrobrachium nipponense
AGGCAGGAAAGAGGACGAAGTGTCCGTCACAAGGAGTCACTGGACTTTCCGATGACTTGCTTGGCCGGCCTAAGTCTCTTCCTGCCCTCGTACAGCACCCACTGCGCCTCGGACCAATTCATACAAACCATACATGGCTCGTTACGAGAGCACTCTCGCCCTCGACAACGAGAACAAACCTCGTGGGGGTCCACCTCCATAAAAGACCTGAACCCCCACATTTACGTCCCTCAGCCCGGGACACACTCTACGGGCGACTGGAGGGCGCGGTGAAATCTCAATCTCCTCTAATTCACTCATTGCACATCAATTGAATAGAGAAAAAAGTACTTACAATCACTCCTGATATACAGAAAGAGAAAACAAATACTCAAAGATGAAGCAAACGACAAGCGGGCAGAGCGATGGCGAAC
Organism: Macrobrachium nipponense; assembly: GCF_015104395.2. Lineage (NCBI taxonomy): Eukaryota > Metazoa > Arthropoda > Malacostraca > Decapoda > Palaemonidae > Macrobrachium > Macrobrachium nipponense. The sequence continues at coordinate 153,887,022 of NC_087200.1, forward strand.
ACGTCCTTCCCACACACGGCCGAAAGCAAAAGTGATTTGTTTACCTCCCAGTCGCGCGGCGCGCGACGATCGGACAAGCAGTTAACTACCGTTCTCCCCTTGTTCGAAGCTTACGACCGTTCCAGCTGCCGCTAGCTACTTCCTATTGTTAAAGGACCGATGGTTTGTATTACGTATCGGAACAATTGGTACACCGTCCCGTCGAAGATGAAGCGGAGGTACTTTCTGGAGGACTGATGGATGGGTATTTGAAAAATACGCGTCCTTCAGGTCCACCGAAAAGCATGAAATCGTCCCCATGATCGAGTCGAGCACTGAGCGTGCCGACTCCATCGTGAACCGCGTCGTGCGAACGAAGCGGTTCAGGGGAGAGAGGTCTATCACCGGGCGCCAGCCCCCCGATGCCTTCTCCACTAGGAAGAGGCGGCTGTAAAAGCCTGGTGACTGGTCCTCCACGATTTCTACAGCTCGTTTCGCCAGCATGGTCTTGATCTCCTGTCGAAGAGCGTTTGTCCTTTGATGATCCCCGGACATAGGTCTGTAGATGGACCGGTTTGGAGATGAGGGGGGGGGGGCCGAGACTCGAAGGGTAGTAGATATCCCTCCCGAAGGACGTCTACTATCCAGTTCTCGGCGCCGTAGCGCTGCCAAGTCGCCCAATGGCTCGCCAGGCACCCCCCCACTTCCGGCAGCAGGTGAGGGGGAACGCCGTCCCTAGCGTTTCCCTCCTCGTTTCGACTTCTTCCCAACACCTCCTCGGGGAAAGGAGGGCTGGGAGGAGGGCTGGTTGCGGCCTCCTCTCGCAGAAGTCGAAACAACTGGAGTCGTCACACGGGGTTTGGACGGTGCAACCAGTCTTCGCCGCCGTGGAAGCGCTAGCCAAGCTCTTTGGTTTGGCCGCAGTTTACTCGAGGTTGCCCAGAAACCTTCGAGACTGCCTGGTGAACTAAGCGGTCACTCTCGTCAGTGCGCCGCCGTTCCACGCAGCGTCCACCATCTCTCAGGAAAGAGAGCTGGGGAATCCTAAGAGGTCCATTTCTTAGCCCGAGTGCCGCCTCACGCCCAGCCCCCTTGGTCACTCGGGTAAGGACTGCGTCCCTACGCCGAAGAACCAAGTTGGCCCACAGGTTAGCAGTCTGATGGGCGAGGTAAGAGATTGCTCTTCCTCCAGACTGGCACAGTCTCCTAAAAGAAGCGTCGTCTTCGAGAGCAGAACTCCCGGAGCCGGCCGCTACCTTGGATATTGTGAGGGACCACAAATCCAACCAGGAAACTGCCTGGAATGCTGCCATAGCGGTAGATTCCAGGGCAAGTGCCTCCTGCTGCGAGAAACCATAGGTTCTCCGACAGGAGCTGCTGCAGGGACACACCTGGAGTCAGCCTCGCTAACTCCGGGTTAACCTGTTTCGGCAGTATCGGGTCTTCTGATGGCACGTAGAGAAAGCCTCTGCCGCTGTAGAGGAGGAGGAAGCAGCTTAGAGGACCGTCCGGATTTTAGCGAGTCCTCCCGTCCTGAGACGAGATTCTCCACCTGATCCAGGACTGAGTCCGCAAGCTCTGATCGTGGCAACCCCATCATCATTTTGGGCTCCCTCTTGGGACCCCAAAAATGACTCGAGCCGGGACGTGGGCTCCGATGGTGGTAGCGGCGATCCTTCCGCGAGGCCATTATGCAGACGCATCAGCTTAATGACTTCCGCGAAGTTCCTCTGTATCTCGGGCGTCACAGCGTCTGTGGAGTAGGACCGTCCAGTCCCTCCAACAAGAGCATATCCCTCGATACTCCTCCTTCAGAAGGAGGAACAGCGACAGACCCCTGACGGTCGCCTCCAACTACTTGCGCGTACGTCCTGGTCGGTCCTAAGACCGTGCCTGAGCCGTACGGCGTCATAGCCGGGTCACGAGCGGCGCACCTCTCGTGATCGCTCCTTGGTACCTCGCTCCTCCCGGTATAGCCCGAGGAGGTTGAAGGTATAGGAGAGGCAGACCTGACGCTCCCCCACGCTCGCTGGCAGGACCAGCGTGCGTAGAGGGCTGCTGCCGATCGTCAACCGCGGTGACGGTCTAGCAGTAGGGCCTAGCGTCGCCGCTCGCCTGGGGCGATTGGCTCGGCTGAGAACGTCGAGACCGCTCTCTAGCGTCAGGCGAGCTGCCGCTGGTCACCGTCTCCGCCCACCCGGTCCCATCGGGAGCGGCGGACGGGTGACCTGCTAGGCTCCCTTTCGCGTCGAGGACCGGCCAGCGTCCTCTCGGCGCGTCAAACCGCTGGTACCAGCCGTGGCTGGTACCGGCGGCCGTGGGGACTCCTTCCTCGCCTCAAACCCTGTGGCCGGTCAGTGGACCGTCACGTCAGCCCGAGCAGCCGGTTGGTCGCTGCGAGAGCGTCCACTGGCCTGGCGAGAGTCGTGTGCACGACTCTCGCCAGTCTCCTGCTCCGTGCCGCTGTCTTGACGGCGAGCGAGCTCGGTCGTCGAAACTTTGGCTGGACGGTCCTCTTTAGAAGAGCGTCCCATCGGTGCTTCTCGCGAACGAGAAGCAGCCGAGACGGAACCTGGTTTAGCGGCAGAACCACTAGCACCAGGTGAGGACGCACCAGCCGAGGCTGATGCACCTCTGGTCCCCGTCGACTTCTTCTTTGCAGAAGAAGCGACGGGCCCCGCACCCGAAGGAACAGGAGGACCAGCAGAAGAGCTCCCCAGCTCGCCTGAGCGAGCCGGGCCCTTAGAAGATCCCGAAGGAGTCTTCTTAGGGGGGGAGGAGGCAACCTTCTTCTTCTTCGGCTGTTTGGCCTTAGAAGTCGAAGGGGAAGGAGAGGCAGCAGACGACGAAGAAGACGATGAAGACGATGACGACACCTTCTTCCTCTTCTCTTCTTCTTCGCCAGGCTCCGCAGGACAGACGTCAGGTCTTCCATCCAGGAGGGAGCCGGGGCAGTTGCCGAAGCAAACAGGGCCCGACTGCACCTGTCCGGAAGGACCTGAGACTGTTACAGCAACACCAGCAGCGGGAACGGCAGGAACAGGTCCGGGAACAGCAGGAACAGCAGGAACATCTGAAAGGTAATGTGTACCTGAAAGGGAAAGAGTCGCTGGAGCGGCCACAGGTACGGCAGGCACGGCAGGTACTACGGGAGAGCCAGGCGTCCTGTCGACAGTTCATCGTCATCCGTGGCACTGGCGGCAGGTCGGGCCAGGGGGGTACTCTTGGGGCAGCGGAAGTCCGGGGTCGGCAAAGGAAAAAAAATCCAGGTGGTGGTGGCATCGTCCTCTTTGGAACGGCGGCAATTGGTTTTTGTACTGCCACCGTGGGTGCACCGACATTATGTGAGGCGTATATACAAGATGTGGTGGCATTCATACGCAGGGGTAGTTAATGTGGTCGTCGTGGTGGTCACCGCACCATGGTGACCACGGGCCGACCCCAACCGCCAACCGCTGTAGCAACCCCTGGATGCTGGGCAACTCCCTGCAGTCCCAGCGACTCCCACACCTGTCCCAAGTCGTCCTTCGCTGCTGGCACACCTGCGGAAGCAACAGTCGGTTAATAGGAGGGGCTTCCCCGCGCCTGAGGGGCGAAATACCCCCCCAGAGCGGGACAGAAGACCCCAGAATACAACTGTACGTCCAGGGTAGCGGGCGCCCTCCTCCACATCGACGGATCGAGAGAGGAAAAGGACTCCGCTACCCCCACCCCCCCGCAGGGGAAGGCGCAAACCGTGGGGGCTGGCCGGGAGGCAGGAAAGAGGACGAAGTGTCCGTCACCAAAGGAGTCACTGGACTTTCCGATGACTTCTTGGCCGGCCTAAGTCTCTTCCTGCCCTCGTACAGCACCCACTGCGCCCTCGGACCAATTCATACAAACCATACATGGCTCGTTGCGAGAGCACTCTCGCCCTCGACAACGAGAACAAACCTCGTGGGGGTCCACCTCCATAAAAGACCTGAACCCCCCACATTTACGTCCTCCAGCCCGGGACACACTCTACGGGCGACTGGAGGGCGCGGTGAAATCTCAATCTCCTCTAATTCACTCATTGACATCAATTGAATAGAGAAAAAAGTACTTACAATCACTCCTGATATACAGAAAGAGAAAACAAATACTCAAAGATGAAGCAAACGACAAGCTGGGCGGGCAGAGCGATGGCGAACACGTCCTTCCCACACACGGCGAAAGCAAAAGTGATTTGTTTACCTCCCAGTCGCGCGGCGCGCGACGATCGGACAGCAGTTAACTACCGTTCTCCCTTGTTCGAAGCTTACGACCGTTCCAGCTGCCGCTAGCTACTTCCTATTGTTAAAGGACCGATGGTTTGTATTACGTATCGGAACAAACTGATTTTTATGCTTGTTATTCATACTGTAATTACTGTAGGAACAAATCTTCTCTCTCTCTCTCTCTCTCTCTCTCTCTCTCTCATCTCTCTCTCTCTCTCTCTCTGAGTCCAGTCACTCGGCAAAGAAAAGTCATCTTTCACTCCCGCAATTGGAAGAAAAGTTTGTATCACACTGGAGGATTCGAAACTAGAGATTCATCATCAAATAGGTTATCAATTATCACACGCCTCATCTAGTATTTGATTGATCTCACCTAAAGAAATATGCCTCCTCTTTGGGACATTCATTGTGAAAGACGCAGTTAACTACCGTTCTCCCCTTGTTCGAAGCTTACGACCGTTCCAGCTGCCGCTAGCTACTTCCTATTGTTAAAGGGACCGATGGTTTGTATTACGTATCGGAACAAACTGATTTTTATGCTTGTTATTCATACTGTAATTAACTGTAGGAAATTCTCTCTCTCTCTCCTCTCTCTCTCTCTCTCTTCTCTCTCTCTCTCTCTCTCTCTCTCTCTCTGAGTCCAGTCACTCAAAGGCAAAAGAAAAGTCATCTTCACTCCCGCAATTGGAAGAAAAAAGTTTGTATCATCACTGGAGGATTCAGAACTAGAGCTCTCATCATCAAATAGGTTATCAATATCACACTCCTCATCTAGTATTGATTGATCTCACCTAAAGAAATATGCCTCCCTCTTTGGGACATTCATGTGAAAGACGCGAAATCCAATTTGTCTCGATAAATGCCCGAAGCGTATTGAAAGAAAACCAACAGGGACAGGCAGTTTCTAGCATAAGCGACCACCAGGAAAGAGTTGCCAGGCTGGAAATAAGTTTCCCATGTGCTGAGAGTGTTACCAAATGATGTTCCTACACTTTCTATACGAGTAAACGTATTATTACGGGGCTGACGGCTTGACAAGCACAGTTAAAGTCTTGAACGTAATATCCCGTTGAAGGCGCTACCGAGTAGATCGCGGTAAACGTATTATTACTTGTGGGTGACGCTAAAACAGGTTATAAAATGTTTCCATGAATTTCTAGTTGTCATAGTAATGCAATAATGATAAAATTGCTTTAATATTTATGATATATACTTCCAATACATAGCCTAATTTCACCAATTTCAACGTTTTGTGTGTAGTCTTATACCCAGTTTGGAGGGTCAACACATACCGAATGGCAACAGAGAGAGAGAGAGAGAGAGGAGAGAGAGAGAGAGGAGAGAGAGAGAGAGAGAGAGAGAGAAAAAAGGAAGGCGGAGGAACGAAGAAGAAAAAGGGATGGCGGTGGAGGGGGGGGGGGGGGTGGGGTTGGGGAGAGGGTAGGTGGAGCTTTATAAGCGTGTTCGTATCCATTTCTGCATAATGGAGTTTTTGTCTCTTGGTACAAGGACAAGTGTCGTTATTCTTTACGATTAGTGATTCACGATACCCTTATAAAATTACGGCACTGGGTGTAATGCACTATAGCAAAATCTCGTTTCTGTTAAGAGTGTTCGTTACAGAAATAGGTATTGCCCAAAAACAAAAAACCTGCTTGCACTGTCTCTGAAAACCCATAGTAGACATGCTGACTTAGTTGTCAATCAAGTTTTTATAACCAAGTATTTTGTTTTTTACAAGCTAGCGATTGAATAAATTTGTATATCTCAGTCAAAACATATGCCCCTCAATGCTAACTTTTCCTCTTTTAACGACTTTCTGGTCATTGCAAATTCGGCCCCATAATTTCTTATGGTGCGAAAACAGACAGAGGCCCATGGACCGAAAACGATTGCGTCACACTACGGCGATAATCCAGCAGTAAAACATCTTCATATATCCAAAAAGTAAATAATAAAGATATATATGCGCATTACGATTATAAACAATTACATGTATAGCTGATAACAATCTGCATGAATAACTGGTAAACTGTTCTGCAATGACAGTTGAGTATAGCAATTATTTACAATAGGTACGAAAGTCAAGATGTCGTGACATCATAATACAGAACTTGAAAGAACGTTCTAATTCAGAAAAATAATTACTTAAATTTGAGTCAGAGTCGAGTTACTTTTTCAATAACGAATATTTCAAATTAATCATCTAAATATGTAAAATATTGATGTTTTACTAATTATTAAAAATTAGCCAAGAGCACGCCTTCTCGTCATCTTTCTACCCCAACAGCTGTTTACGCCTGGCTTGTTGTTGATGAGAAATCGTGTTTCGATTGTTGTGATAAAAGTGCTCCAGCGTCTGTGGGTACAAGTGGTGTGCGGATTTATCACAGGAAATGGTTAGTTTATTGACACAAGCTACTCCGTAAAAACATCGAGATGGCGTACAATCTTCTAAAATACCTCGAGTTGTAAGTAAAATTGTGAACGCGTTTTGGTGAGAATTTGCACTACGTTTGAGACCGTTTTCAGTACCCATCTGTTTAAATCTTAAAAAATTTGGCCTTAATTTCTAACTTTGGAGAAAATACTTACTTCGAAAGGAGAGTAGAGGTCTTTAGCTCCGTTTCTCACCAACAACAAGTCGCGACTGATGCCATCTCGGGTGTCAGGACGCGTTTATAATGTACTTTTTCGGAGGTGGCTTGCATTGATGGTAGGTGGCCTGCTTGGCCTGCTGTGATGATCTACCCTAATGTACTTTTTTTGGGGTTGTACACATTGATCGTTCATGGTTCACCCCTGTACCATGCGGTTTTTTACCCTAAACATCGAGTGAATAAGACCTGTCCACCGTGATAAGGGTTGGTAGTCGCTGGTTTTCCCTCTTTTTAGTTCGTATGGGGCATTCATATATCACATTATGTTGATGAAAACTTCAATCTTTTGAATGGTATAATTGGAGTTGTAATTGTATTCTTTTTTTCACTATTTAAATTATCAAGTGAATAAGACCTGTCCACCGTGATAAGGGTTGGTAGTCGCTGGTGTTCCCCCTAAGACCCGGCCAGCGTGATGATGGTGGATCGTCCGTGATTGTTTACCCTAAATATTGAGTGAATAAGGCTGAGCCACGCAATGACGATTGGATCGACTTGCTGTGTTTCCCCTTATTCTGTACTTGGGACAGAACTCTTATTTCAAGGGAAAGTAGAGGTCTTGAGGTGTTGCTTCGACGACCAATAACTCGTGACTGGTGGCCATCTCCGGTGTCAAGATGTGTTAAAGTACTACTTTTTTTGGAAGGTGGGTCAACGACTGAACACGACTGACTCGGTTGTCTATTCGGTTTACCCTATACCTAGCTAGTGGGTACTGTGCACTTGGAAAAAAAATAGCTATAGGCTAGGTAGTACCTCAGCTGCAATTAAGGTGTCATACACTAGCAAATAGAAAACGAAAATTTAATCATTAGTTCCGGCTATACACACGAATCAACTCTACTCAAGCTACCTAGCCTATTGGTTTACTAGCTGGGGAAGATTGAGCTTAGGCTCCCTTACATCAATCACAACAATCAACAACAAAACAGAAACCTTACAAACTCCTTACAGGCTAATTGTCCTGCTAGTCCCTGGGGCACTACTTCCATTATATTTTGCACCGTAAGAAGCAGGTTGTGAATTTTTAGGCCAACCAGAATTTGAAGAAGACCGTTTCGACGTCGCCATGTTGTATAGTTGTTGTTGTAAACACTGGCTTCGCCGCAAACAAAAACGTTGATTGGTCGCTTCTTCTTCTTCAAGAAAAAAGGGGGTGATATCCTTTTATTAATTATTTGATTTGTAATCCTATCTTATTATTGCGTGGAAAACTTGTCCATAAGAAAGGGAATCACCATGCTTTTTTTCTTATCTAATATGTTCCTGATTTTAAACTTGAAATTATTAGTTAATCATAAAATTCCTAGCAGTACTATTATTTTTATTTAATAGCAAAAATAGATTCTGCCTGAGAAGTCGACCATAAACAACATATAGATTCAAATGCAATAAAAACCATTGTATTTGTGCGCACATAAAATTTCACTAATTAATTAAAAGAAAATATTATGACTTATTTAATGGCCTAAAAGGATTATTTCCAAAGAAGGAATTCAGAATTGTTCTATGATTTTTACAAGTTTGGCAAAATGCACAATTCCTTCCGCCTCTTTACACTTAACAACAGATTAAATTATTTATGCTACTGAATCTTCTGAAATAATAATTTCTTCTATACATACATTTTTCTCAGCCCATTAAAGGCTGCAGACATAGCAGAGTATGGTAGTATTCAGTCTGTTCCTGGGCATTACACTTCATACAAATTACCTTTCCCCGAGAGTCAAAATAACTGTTGGAGCAGTATGAGGCATTATGATTACTACATCTAAATCTACTGAGATTCTTTCTATCACATCAGTCTAATTCATCAATGCATTTACTTAAACCTATTTCTTGCTTAAGCAACCCATATTTTGAGCCAAAATCTATTTAGAAAACTTATAGTATATATATATAGTATATAATATATATATATATATATATATATCACTATCAAAAACTCTCTCTCTCTCTCTCTCTCTCTCGCTCTCTGCTCTCTCTCTTCTCTCTCTATATTACTATTATATATATATATATATATACTTATTAAATATATCCTATATATATATATATATATATATATACATATATATATATATATATATATATAGAGAGAGAGGAGAGAAGAGAGAGAGACGAGAGAGAGAGAGAGAGAGAGAGAGAGAGAGAGACCTTACCTTACCTAACAGACCTTACATCTTGTTCGGGTTGCCCCAGGTCCCTCAGTGTGAGGCACCTCTAATGTCAACCAGATAGTTGCTAGTGCATCTTCCGGTATATTTTGCATCTTCCAATCTTGGATGGTCTGGGATGCAGCTTAGATATTTGTCGAGCTTATTCTTAAACACATCTACGCTCACTCCTGATATATTCCTCAGATGAGCTGGCAACGTATTGAATAGACGCTGCATTATCGATGCTGGGGCGTAGTGGATTAATGTCCTGTGTGCTTTCCTTATTTTTCCTGGTATAGTTTTGGGCACTATTAATCTACCTCTGCTTGCTCTTTCTGATATTTTCAGCTCCTTGATGTTTTCGGCAATTCCTTCTATCTGTTTCCATGCCTGAATTATCATGTAGCATTCTCCTCTCCTTTCTAGATTATATAATTTTAAGGATTGTAGTCTTTCCCAGTAGTCAAGATCCTTAACTTCTTCTATTCTAGCTGTAAAGGACCTTTGTACACTCTCTATTTGTGCAATATCCTTTTGATAGTGTGGGTACCATATCATATCGCAATATTCAAGTGGACTACGAACATATGTTTTATAAAGCATAATCATGTGTTCAGCTTTTCTTGTTTTGAAGTGCCGTAACAACATTCCCATTTTTGCTTTACATTTTATCAATAGAATTGCTATTTGATCATTGCATAACATGTTCCTATTCAACATCACATCAAGGTCTTTAACTGCTTCCTTATATGTGATTGTCTCATTATTAGGTCCCCTATATGCATATAGCTTTCCTTCTCTGTCTCCATAATTTATTGATTCAAATTTATCAGAGTTAAATACCATCCAATTTACCTCTGCCCAATCATATACTTTGTTAAGGTCTCTTAGTAGTGCGTTCCCATCTTCATCACAAGTAATTTGTCTACTTATTCTTATGTCATCGGCGAAACTACTCACTACCGAGTCCTTAACATTACTGTCTATGTCTGCAATCATAATAACAAACAGTAATGCAGCTAACACCGTACCTTGTGGCACACCGGATATTACCTTAGCTTCATCCGATTTCTCATCGTTTGCAATAACTATCTGTTTTCTGTTGTGTAAAAATTCTTTTAACCAATTGGTTCCTAGCTACGTAAAAATATCTAATCCTTCGGGCCAGCCCCAGGAGAGCTGTTAATCAATTCAGTGGTCTGGTAAAACTAAGATATACTTCACCACACTGATCTGTAGTATTCATCATTTCCAGCAGGTCATTTGCCACTGAACACACACACACACAAACACACGGCAATCAGGAAAACACCTACGGTATCTAGGTAGCCATCAGTTCGAAGATAGCATTTGCCATAACTTTTTTATATTATGAAAGATGAATGTGATACAAGCCTATATGAACTTAACAATTCCAATTTTCTCAGATATCGGGAATTTACATTCAGAGATGCAGCAATTTACAATCTTCAAAATTACATACTCAAAAGTCAAAAAGTTTTTAGCTGCAATTATTTCCGTATAGACACTGGATCCGATGAACAGTTTTTTGTTTTTGTTTTCTTAATAGTTCTAGTGACATCATTAGTAGTTATTCTATTAAAACGGAAAACCTATGGCACCATAGTAAAACGAAAAACACACTAGGAAAAAGAACATCTAACACAAGGCCAACTTGCCATAGCGTTTGCTGCAGCACGATCCCTGCATCATCGTTCGTTATAAAGTTGCCAAATAGAACTCCTGTCGTTTGCTCCAAATGTTTTGGCTCATTACAGAATTGTATTGAGTTCATAAATATCAAGGCAAAATAAAGATGATTTGGATTTTAATTTTTATTTCCAGTGTTGAACTGAGTGATACAAACGTATGGTAAGATGATAGTTTTGTCTTACGTAATTTGAAGGGCCAGTGATTTTTTTTTTATAATTTTAGTCAGATATGAGATATCGTTAAACTGTCCCTTACTGGTTATAGGAATGTACTATTGTAATTGCTAAGACATTAATCGCTAACTCTTGCGTGCTTGAAACGCTTGGGAGTTTTTTCTTCAACCAAATAAATAACTTGGGCTATCATTCAAATAAAAAAAATTTAAGCTCGCTTTGGTGGACGGTTTCAGACTTAAGCATATTCAGTTTAAAATTGGCCGTGCCTATTTTTGACGCCAGCCATTAGCTCTGCCAAACATTCGTAATTGAAACCAACTAACATGAGTAGTTTTGAAAAATCATGCCACATTTTTTTTTTCTCGGATGGCTCAACTCGATGACTGGAATTGCAACTAGGAAAACTGTATCCCATGGGTAATAGGTAGTTTAACATGGAACCCATAAAAGTTAGCAGCCCCATAGCCTGGGCTACTTAGGCTACACCCAGGTAGCCCTACTTGTTTACTCCAACCATCCATTAATGAACCACAGCTATAGGCTACTTTGCGAACTTCATAAGGTAAGGTCCTTTTAAAATTTTTAATTGTAAGCAGACTTGCGACTCTCATGGATGGCTACCCCCTTCACTGTTAGGAAAAATGTAGTACATACTAGTACTATACCTACTAGGTTAGGTGACGCATCCCTCTATGATAGCCGACTGTAACACTCAGGCTAAGGCTCTATGATCCCTAGTGCAACTGCAAGGTTTTCCTCCTGTTAGGCTACACCTTTCAAACCTTTTAGCTACAGTCAATTTCCATTTCAACACTACCTAAATGACCACAGAGGTCCTAGTGGTTGGCCTTTGACCTAAATTGTTCCTACACGATTTAGCTATAGGCTACAAACCTTTCAGTCTTTATACAGAAATTACTACTACTATTCAGTGAAGCAGGAAACTGGCCGTTGAACATTTTAAACAAGGTCTATGGTAGTTAACTACCCAAGTTGTACAGGGTGGGAGGTACCCCAGCCTGGTTGGTAGAGCGTCACTTTACATTTTGGCCACCCTTGTAGGTGGATGTCATACACTGGCCTTTGCTCTGCCTGCTGTTTCTCTGTCCACTCATCAGCTTTTACAACTTTATTTTTGTTTTCAAGGCAGTTTTGAAATCCAATATGGCGGCAATCGCGTGACTGGCCATTCGTAAAAGGGCGGAGCCACCATCTTTCCCAGCCTTCTCAGCACTCATTTGAACAATGTTAGCGTATATATGTAACGTTTATTGATCTTACTCAAGATTGCAGTTGTAATCAGCACAATAAAACAACATTTTGTTGCTTATATTAGTGAAAATATGAAACTTCTTATTCCTGGGGTCATGGTTTGAACTGAAATTCATTTTTACCTTGTAATTGGTGGTTTTATCCTTACTGCCATCACAACTGAAACTCCACAGTGCTTATTTGATGTAATTATACATGTTTTGGTCTTGATTCACTCCAAATTGCACTTGAACTACGTTGCGATTCCTGGTTCCTAAGCGCTCACACCACAAACACAGTTACGGGCAGCACACGAGTACACGGTTTATGAGGTGCAAAGCTTTATTCCCTTAATTGTTTACTTTACTCATTATTTACTTTAACTTTACTTTGTTACTTCAAAATGTTTATTTAATTCATGTCTATTATCCCTTTTTTGCAACCAAATTAACTACAGATATTTCTATATTAGATACGAACTGACGGCAAAATGACTCATCGTTGCCAATCTAGTGGAGCTTCACACGCGCCGATGCATTTACAAACTGTTTCCATGAATTATAGTTGTCATAGTAATGCAATAATGATAAAATTGCTCTAATATGTATATATACTACAAATAGGTACGTTAATTTCACTTATTTCCCCAGTTTTGTGTAAGTCTTATACCCAGTTTGGAGGGTAAACACATACCAATTGGCAACACTGATAAATAATAGAAGAGCGTGAAGAATGCCGTAGGTACCGTTCACAGCAAAACTGTTGATATTTGAGTCAGAAATCTAGTTACTTTTTCAACAACGAATATTTTCAAATTAATAATCATGAATATGTAAAAAAATTATGCAATTCATGACCTTATACTGCCGTTTAACTATTTATAGTGCACTTTTCTTTTTCTACCAAAAAATCGTAGTTTCCTTGGATAAGTTGTGGTTGGAAGTCATTGTTTACGAATTTTGTGAAGAAAGTGCCCGAGCGTCTATGAGTACAAGTGGTGTGCGGATTTAGCACATGGAATGGAAAATTTATTGACACAAGTGACTTAGCAAACATCGAGATGGCTTCAATCTTCTCCTCTGCACATCTTATAGGGGAGTTGATTGTACACCTGATTCCACTTGTTCTAAGTGTCGCAACTGGTCTTCAGAACAATGGAGTAAGTTCTTGTTGAGGAGGAAATATCTTAAGTATCAGAAAAAGTTCTCCAAGTCATCATCAGAGGGTGACTCGCCCTTGGTGACGACCTTGGTGAGTAATCCTCTGGAGGCTTTCATTCCCCCAGTGAGGTTTTCTGTCCATGCTGCCCTTCCTGCGGGAGTGGCTTCTTCCTCATCGTTTTCTCTCACAGTGTTGGGAGGAGATTGTTGGTGGGAAACTGGAGACCAACACGATCTATCTCTTTGGCGTTCCTGCGCCCACTGGGAGAGAGATGCTTCTCCCTCCATGCAAGAGATGGCCTCCCACTGACTCGACTTTGAACTCTAACAGACTTGGCTGTTAAGTCACATGCAAGCCACTCCTGCACCTGCAGGATGAAAAAGAAGAAACCCAGGAGATTGAGGAGAAGCTTTAGGAAAACTCCATCTTCTCATCATCATCCTCTTCTGTTTCAATCCCCTCTCCTTCCCCTTCCAAAGCCCATAAGCGGAGGAAGAGGAAGGGGGCTCTCCTACCTGGAAGAAGCCCCATTCATGGTCTTCTGAAGTGGTGTCTTTCTCCCCAAGAAAGACACTGGGATCTCTAGCTCGCTCTCCCTGGTCTACGGATTTGGCGGCCGAGTTGCAAGTCTCTTGGAAACTCCATGACTCAGGAGCAGAGGGTACCCGGAATACCCGACTCTCCAAATCAAGATTTACTCCCGAAATGGAGTGTTGTGCCTACCTCTGCTCAAAGATCTCCAGACTGAACAAAGTTCTTCCTCGTAGCCTCCATGCCCCAAGGAAGACTCGAGTGTGCGGACCTCCAACAAGTCCAGTGTAACTCAGATAGCCAGTCCTTGGACTGGTTCAGGCACACAAGAGAGGAAGGGGTCAAAATATACAGGCACTTCCCCCTCCCCTTATGTTGCTCTTGCAAGTATGCCAAGAAGGTCCCATGATTGTGCTGCAGACTCAAGGATCTGCTTACCTGGTTAAAATTAAGTATATCTTAGTTTTACTAGACCACTGAGCTGATTAACAGCTCCCCTAGGACCTAACCGAAGTATTTTACATGGCTAGGAACCAATTGGTCACCTAGCAATGGGACCTACAGCTTATTGTGGGATCCCAACCACACTTATTCGAGAAATGAATTTCTATCACGAGTTTCTATCACTAGAAATAAATTCCTTTGTTTCTGTGTTGGCTGAGCCGGGATTCGAACTTCGGACCACGGATTGGCAGCTGAGTGCAAAAACCATCTGTCCATCGAGGAACTTGCTTACCTAGTGTACTGAAGAAAAGGTCCCCCTTGCAATTGTCTTTCTGACAAGAGACTTTGACCTTGAAGATGGCTGCAGTATGTCAGGAGAATGGCACAGGTGCTTGATCAAAGGTATTTGATGGCTCTCCGCAACTTGCACCCTGCTTGTGTTCACACGAAAGGGTCTGCTCGCCAGAGAGCCATTAAGTTCGGTCTGGGCACCGTCACCTTCCCTAGGACAGCCCCTTGTCACATCCACGTGATAGGAGTCTCTTCCCTACCTCCTGTACCCTCAACTTCTTGGTGGCATCTGGGAAGTGCAGGTGGACAGGAGAGCCCGTGACTGATTCCTTGTCTAGTCACAGCACTGCCATGAGGACTTATGAAGCAGCCAAGGTTATTGGACCTGCCTGTTCATATACCCAAGAGGTTCAACAGGGGGTGGGAGGTTTAAGTGAGGTTTTACCTACTGCACGTAGGTTTTCTGGAGAGTATGTCGGATCGGAAGGCCCTGAGGGCCCTCTTCCCTGTGACGCTGATTCTTTCCAGATTCAGAGGACCTTTTCAGAGATCATGGCACTGATTCATCAACACAATGATCACAGGGAAGGGACAACAGTGCTAATAAATCACCCTTCCAGCCACTAAGATTTTTGGGGACCCTAGAAGGAACCCAAAGCCTCTGTAGGCTTGGTGTGGTCCTTGCTTGCTGAAGGTGTACTTTAATCAAGTGAACTCCCTTGTCTCTGGAGAAGAGAGTTCCCTTCCATCTAACCGCTCGGCCAGGCTACTTTCTCCTCTTCTTTTTCGCAAGAAGAAATACTACGTGACCTAGACAGAGCCATTGCTGACAAAACAGGTGGACCCGGACTTAGTTCGTCCTGCTCTGGGTCTTTTGCTGCAACACCATTGAGAGAAGGATGTACGTAGTTTTTGCACAACAGGAAACAGCGACCCTAAAAGCGACTGTTATGGCATCCTTCGGGGCAGTCTCTTGGCTGGATTTATGGTCTCTTGACTATTAACCCTTTAACACCGATTCGACGTATTAAACGTCGATGAAAATTGTCTGTTGGGTGCCGAACCAACATATGGTACGTTGACGAAAATTTTTTTTTTTTAATTCGCGGAAAAATAGTTATAGGCCTACTAGGCGAAAACTTGGGGGATGCTGGGAGCTCACGGATCAAGGCGTTGTTTTGTTTACAATCGTTACCCAGGTGCGCTAGCGCGAATTTCTTTCTTCTCGCACTAAAAAGCATCAGTGACACAACTCAGAAATTATTTTGTCACTTTGACATAATTTTTGCACCATTTTATATTAGCCATTACATGGAGTATTATATATGAAAATGTGGGCAATTTCATGTAAAATACAACAAAAACAACTCATGGTTGTAGCTGTTATCAGTTTTGAAATATTTTCATATAAATAACGATAAGTGCTAAAATTTCAACCTTTGGTCAAATGTGACTACCGAAATGGTAAAAAAATGCAATTGTAAGCTGAAACTCTTATATTCTAGTAATATTTAATCAATTACCTTAATTTCGCAACAAATTGGAAGTCTCTAGCACAATATTTCGGTTAATGGTGAATTTATGAAAAAAACTTTCCTTATGTCCGCGCGATAACTCTTCCGAAAAAATCATAAATTTTTTCGTCCGATTGTCGTAATGTTTGCACCATTTTAAATTAGCCGTTACATAAAGTTTTACACATGGAAATGTGCGCAATTTCATGTAGAATACAACCAAAACAACCCATGGTTGTAGCTTTTATCAGTTTTGAAATATTTTCATATAAATAACGAAAAGTGCCAAAATATCAACCTTCGGTCAAATTTAACTCGACCGAAATGGTCGGAAAACGCAATTGTAAGCTAAAACTCTTACATTCTAGTAATACTCAATCATTTACCTTCATTTTACAACCAATTGGAAGTCTCTAGCACGATATTTCGATTTATGGTGAATTTATGAAGAAAACATTTTCCTTACGTACACGTGGTAACTCTTCCGAAAAAAATCATATTTTTTTCGTCCGATTGTCGTAATGTTTGCACCATTTTAAATTAGCCGTTACATAAAGTTTTATATATGAAAATGTGTGCAATTTCATGTAGAATACAATTAAAACAACGTATGGCTGTAGGTTTTTATCAGTTTTGACATATTTTCATATAAATAACGATGTGCTAAAATTTCAACCTTCGGTCAACTTTAACTCGACCGAAATGGTAAAAAACGCAATTGTAAGCTAAAACTATTACATTCTAGTAATATTCAATCATTTACCTTTATTTTGCAACAAATTGGAAGTCTCTAGCACAATATTTAGATTTAGGGTGAATTTATGAAATAAACTAGCACAATATTTAGATTTAGGGTGAATTTATGAAATAAACTTTTTCCTTACGTCCGCGCGGTAACTCTTCCAAAAAAAATCATAATTTTTTTCGTCCGATTGTCGTAATGTTTGCACCATTGTAAATTAGCCGTTACATAAAGTTTTATATATGAAAATGTGCGCAATTTTATGTAGAATACAATTAAAAACAACCCATGGTTGTAGCTTTTATTAGTTTTGAAATATTTTCATATAAATAACGATAAATAGAAAAAATTCGTCCTTGGGCCAACTTTAACTCGACCGAAATGGTCGAAAACTGCAATTGTAAGCTATAACACTTAGTCTTGTAATATTCAATCAATTACCTTCATTTTGCAACAAACGGGAAGTCTCTAGCACATTATTCCTATTTATGGTGAATTTTTGAAAACTGCTATTTACGTCCGCGCGTTACGAATTCATGTATCATATTGTAATAATATTTTCTCTGTGTTGCTTTGATCGTTTTAAAATTTGTTTTATACCAAAATCATCGCAATTTAGTGTACAATACAACGAAAAAATAATTAACTAATTAGCTTTAAACGTTTTGCTCACAGCACGATTTGTATAAAATTATATATGAAATTTTTTTTGCGCTCATATATTCCAATACGTATTTATATATGATAATGATATTTTTTTTCATTTCTGATGGTTGCATACTAAACTTCAGGCAATGACAAAAAAGGAGCCAATAATGAACTCAATCTTGAAAATTAAGCAAGCTGTGATTTTTTGAAAAAAACTTTTTCCGCTTTGGCGCTCGCTCGCGAATGCTGCCGGCATACGGAAGACACTTTTGGAAATACCTGCTCGGCGTTTAAGGGTTAACAAGATCACAGCTTCGGGGGGTTGTGTCAACCCTTCGGAGGACTTGACCTTTGGGAGACTGTGCCAATCTGGAGGTAGGGCAATTTCCTACCTGGCCCACCTGATGGCAAACCTATGGGCCAACTTGGTATTGGATAGGAGGGATGTAGGTCTCTCTCGGATTTCCAAGCATGTAGGCCTCGACTCGGCTTTGACTCAGGAATGGACTGATGCGGGGCTCTTACCACTTCTCACGAGATAAGGTGAGTGCTGCGGTAAACAAGTGTTGCATTGATGACGACTGTCTTGTCCACCTAGTGACAAAGGCCCCTGGCCCTTCAGTCAGACTGGTAGTTCCTCGGCCTTGAAGAAGTCCCAAGCCTTGAAGGGTGCTTGAGGAACAACCCAGTCTTTGTCTATCCCTGCTAAGAAGGCTCCTCAGTCTCGCCCCTTTCCTCCACCCTTCCAGCTCAGGGAGAAAGGAAGCCAAGGAACAGAAGAAGGGAGGGAAACACTGGAGTTGATGTTCCCCTCCACTATCTGCTTCTGGGATGGGGGGTGGGGGTGGGGGAGGAAGGTTGCCTGTCGAACCGTTGGGTAACATGGCAGTGACACGGAGCAGAGACCTGGGTAGTGGATGTCCTTTGGGAGGGATATCTTCTTCCCTTCTAATCTCGGCCTCCCCTCACCAACTTCCTGGTCTGATTCCAGTTGTATAGTAGTCTCAACTCACTGAAGGACCTCACCCTTTAGGGGAAGATCACAATGATGTTGAGAAAAAGTGCTGTGGAAGTTGTGACAGATTGATTCACAGGCTTTTACAGTCGAATCTTTCTGGTCAATAAAGAATCGATCTCTCTCCCTTGAACCGATTCATTCACATGCTCAGTCACCACGGTCAAGTGATAGGGACAGAATGGTCCCTACACATGGACATTGTGGAAAGGCTATTTAATCTTTTGGGGACCCCGTTGATTGATGCGTTTTGCCACTTAGCAAAACAGGAAACTCCACATGTTCTGCTCCCTAGTAATATGGAGGAGTAATGATAGTAGTTTATATTTGACGTCTCTAAGGGTTGAGAGAGAGAGAGAGAGAGAGAGAGAGAGATTGGCGGAAGAATAAATGGGAGTGGTTAAATGGTGGTTGGAAGCGAGTCTGTTGTGGCGCTCTGTTGTGTAGATCGGTGGAGGGAGTCTGTTACGAGAGTCGTGACCAGTAAGGAGTTCATTGAAGTCAGTGGTTTTGGCAGCAGTTATCTGTTGGTGGTTAGTTGATTTTGTGGTATTTGATTGATTTTGATGTTGTAAAGTTGTTGTGCGTGTGTCTGTCTGGTTGTGGTGAAGTAGAAGAGGTTGATAGGGATTTTCGATGTCTGTGAGTGGTGGTTATGGTGTGTTGGTGGGTTGTTGTGGTGGGGTAAGTAGTGTGGTTGTCGTGTTCTTTCGGGCTGTTGGTGTTCTTCTGCTCAGTTATTTGTCGGGTTGTAAGTTGTTGTGGGGTTGTGGTTCTCGGTTGGTTGGTTTGGTGTTTAGTTATCGGCGGTGGTTGTGTGCCGGCTAGCCTATAGCCTATCCAGCAGACAGCACAGCCTAGCCCGGAGTACCTGGAGTCAGAGGTGAGTACGTGTTTGTGTTTTTTTTGTTCTGTATGTAGGTATGGGTCAATCCTGCTGTATTCTGTAGTGTAAAGAGGAAAGTGTGATTGAGGGTGGGTTTGGTAGCCAGATAGATTAAGTTTATGTGGGGGGGATTTGCTGCTTGCTTTTTAAGCTTGTGATCCCACCACATTATTTTTTGGCGCCCAAACAGGGACTGCTGGTGTGGCAGTTGCAGGACGATTGGCCTAGGCTAGTGTGTGTGAGTGGTGAGAAAATTTGGGATGGAAGGATTGAGTGAGGTGGAGAGGCTGAAGGAGGAGTTGAGGTTGGAGAGGGAAGTGAGAGGACAGTTGGAAGTGGAGAATGAGAGGTTGAGGGTGGAGTGTGAGGAGCTGAAGAGCGAGTTAGAGGAAATGAGAGGAATGCTAAGGAGTGCGAAAGTGGAAATGAAAGAAGTGAAAGGAGCAGAAGAGAGAATGGTTGAGAAAATGGACAAAAAATTGGGAGTAATGATGAATGCAGTGCAAGAGATGATGCAGGAAATGATGAAGGGATTCATGGGAGAGGGAGCTGGAGGAGGTATGCCTACTAGGTCTTGTGATAGATCAGAAGTGGTAAAGAAAAGGAAAGAGCAAGTGGATGAGACTACGAGTGACGAAGGTGATTTGGTTGTGATAAGTAAGGGAAAGAAGGGGAAGACACAGGATAAGGATAAACCTGAGGACAAGAGTAAGAAGGGGGCTGAGGAAAAGAAGACTAAGGGAAAGAAGGCTAGCAAGGATGACGGACAGGATGAGACTAGGACTGAATACATTGGGGAAAGGGCTGAGAGTGATTTAGATAGTGGTGAGTGGAAACAGGTAGGTAGAAAGAAGGGTAAGATGAGCGTAATCAGGAGCAAAGATGTTAGTATGGAAGTTGATTCACTTTAATGGACGAGGTTGAGAAGGATCAGAATGGAAGTAACGAAAGAGAGTGAGAGTGAGCGGAAAGTACAAATGGCTGTGTATATGAGAGAGGTACTCCGGTGTGCACAATACGAGGAGTATGGTAGTAGGGACATAAGGGACTTTTTCAAGGAATATGAGAGGTATTGTGAGGCAAAGTATGGGGATAACAAGAGAGTCTGGGAAAGAGAGTTGGGTAGCTTTTTGACAGGATTTTTGTTGAGTATGTATGGGGTAATGATGAGTGTGGGGAATGTGCCTTATGAGAGTGTGAAAGCCAGGATTGTGGAATAGGCAAAGAGAATAAAGAGTAATGTTAGATATAGGAGAAAACATGGTTTTGATGAAGTAAGAATGAATGTTGGTGAGTCGTCGATGTATGTGTGCAGGTTGGAAACATTAGCCAGGAAAAAGTTTGGGGACGAAGGGATAAATGAGTGTAAAGAGTTAGTGAGGAAGTTGTTGGCGACTGTGCCTGAGAGTGTGTATGAGTTTGTAAATCTGAAACGTAAGGAGAAAATGCGATGGACGAATGATAGGTTGACGTGGAATGACATTTTGGAAATGGTAGAGGATCATGAGTTGGATAGGTGTATGAAAGAGAGTAGAAGTGTTAGTGTTAGGACTGAAGTAGCTGAGGTTATACCAGAGTTTAAGAGCTATAGGGAGGCAGTTTAGAAGGGCCAAGGCGAATGGCAGAGGGAGTGGTTGATAGGAGCGTTAGAGCCAGTAACGTAAGTATGGTTAGCCCTAAGAGAGATCGGAGTGCAAGCGTTGGAAGAGTAGGGTCGGTTAGTCATGAACGAGAGCAGCAGTGTTACAGATGTGGAAAGCTAGGGCACAGGAAGAATGAATGTTGGTGGGCGTTGGGAGCCTGCTTCGGGTGTGGGCAAATGGGGCATTTAGTGAGCGAGTGTAAGAAAGATAGGGATGTTAAATGTTACAGGTGTGGGCAAGTAGGGCATATCGCAAGTGGATGTCGAGGTACTCGTGTGACTGAGGTTTGCGGTAATTGCGGGAAGAATGGGCATTATGCTAGGATGTGTAAGGAACAGCGGGCAAAATGTGTTGAATGTGGAATGGAAGGTCATGTGGCGAGTGTGTGTAGGCGAAAGAGGATGAGTCAGGTTGAGAGTTCGGGTGGCGAGTGTGTGTAGGCGAAAGAGGATGAGTC
This sequence comes from Macrobrachium nipponense, assembly GCF_015104395.2. NCBI lineage: Eukaryota > Metazoa > Arthropoda > Malacostraca > Decapoda > Palaemonidae > Macrobrachium > Macrobrachium nipponense. The sequence continues at coordinate 153,908,530 of NC_087200.1, forward strand.
AGGTTGAGAGTTCGGGAAACTAGGTACAAAGGGGATTCAGTTGGGTGGGTCCTCTGGTGTGCGGTCAGTAAGAGTGATGCATGTGCGTGAAGGATTGTTGCATGAAAAAGGGTTTGGAGGAAGAGCTCATGAAATTATTAGTGTAAAAGTGAGGTGCAAAGGGGTGTGTTTGGTTGCTTTGATTGATACTGGGTGCAGTGTCAGTGTTCTTTTTAAGAATGGATGTGACAAGTTGTGGAGTGAGTGTGAAATTAGGAAATGTAAAGGGGAGGTATGAGGAATAGGAAATTTGGGTATGCCTGTGGTGGGAATGTTGCGTGAAAATGTAGAAATCAAAGGGGTTGTGATGGATGAAGGTGACTTTTATATGATCAAGGGAATGAGTTATAAGTATAAGTTGTTAGGGTACAGGTTCCTGAAGAAGTGTGGGATGGTGGTCCATCCGAGGAGGAATATGATTGAGTTGCATAGGAAGGGGAATGTAGGTGGAGAGTTGTACTTGGATAGGGATGGAGGGGTAAGATGTAAAATACGGAAGGGAGTGCCGTTGGTTGCGAAAGAGTGTAAAAGTGCCGCGAGAAGTCGGAGAAGTTGTTAGTGTGAAAGTTGCGTGGCCCGATAGTCTTGGGATTGTCAAAGGTGACAAGTGTGCATATGTGGTTAAGGGTTTGGATGCGAACAAGTTGGTAAGAGCGAGTTTGCATCTGTACGACGGGATTTTGGATATGGAGAATCCTGGGTTTTTGTAGCCTCATTGCCGAGCGTTAGGAAAAAGTAAGTGCGGGGTATATGTGAAGGTGATTGTGTGGGGTTGTTATATACGTTGGTGGATGTGGCTGATGAAAATATGTTAGGGTGTGGCAGGTGATGACAGGTAGCATCAAAGAAAGTGATGAGTGGAAGTATGATGAGTTGAGAGAAAGAATTGAGTTGGATGAAAATGTTGGTGATGACGAGAGGGAGCGGTTGATGCAGATGTTGTGGGATAGGCGGGGAGTGTTAAGTCGGGTTGACGAGGGTTTCAGGGGATCTAAGCTTCCAGAGTTCAAGATAGTTTTGAATGACGATACCCCCACATATATCAGCGTCCGCGACACTTCTGCACCTATTGCCCGAGAGATTGAGGAACAGTGCGAGGAACTTTAGAGAGTGGGAGTGATCGAGAGGAGCGAGAGTGCTTGGAATACGTAGTCCCATAGTCCCAGTATGCAAGACAGATGGGAGTTTGAGGATGTGTGTGGATTACAGGAAGGTGTGTGAAGTGATTGTGAAGGAGCGATTCTTGATGAATGTGGTGTCTGATTGTGTGTATAAGATGCATGGGATGAGTGTTCATGAAATTGGATTTGGTAAGGGGCTATTACCAGATGCCTCTTGAGGAAAAGAGCAGGCATGTTATGGCGTTTTCGAGTGGTAGCTGTCACTATCAATTCAAGAGGTTAAGTTTTCGATTGGCTAACGCGCTTGCTGCCTTCCAAAGGGCAATGAATGTAGTTTTGGCTGGTTTTGATAGAAGGAAGGTGACTGTTTAAAGATAACATTTTGATTGCAAGTGAGACTGTTGAGGAGAGTATGGAACTGCTTGAGAAGGTGTTAGGACAGTTGGAAGTGGTTGGAGTGAAAGTGAAGCTGGAGAAGTGTACGTGGTTAGCTGGGCAAGTGGAATTTCTTGGTCATAAGGTGAGTGCGAATGGCGTAAGGAAGAGTGAAAAGTTTGTGGAAAAAGTAAAGGAGTTTCCACATCCCTGGACCGTGCGGGAGTTTAAGGGTTTTTTGGGTTTGATTGAGTTCGGGAGGAAGTTTGTTAGGGATTGTTTGGGTATAGGGAAACCGTTGACTGAATGGACTGGGAAGAAAAATTGTGCTAAGCTGAGGTGGGATGAGCGAATGGTGGGAGCATTTGAGAGATTGAAAGAGGAGGCTGCTAGAGACGTCACCTTAGCTTTTCCAGACTATAGTGAAGATGCCAGTAAGCTTGAGTTGTATGCTGATGCTTGTAAGTTTAGTATGGGAGGATGCTTGGTGCAGATGCAAGAGGTGAATTGGGAGGGACAATTGAGAGTGATTGCATATGTGAGTAAAGCTTTTAATAAAGCCGAGCTGAAGTATTCGGTGGTTGAGAAGGAGCTTGCGGCAATAAAGTTTTGTGTGAAAGCGTTGAAAGTGTTTTTGTATGGGGTAAAATTTGTTGTAAGGACGGACCATCGGCTGTTAGTGTATATGATCAAGAAGGAAAATGTGAATGCTTGGATCACGAGGACGATTGAGGATTTGAGTGAGTTTGATTTTGGCTTAGAATATGTGCCGGGGAGTAAAAATGTGATTGCTGATACGATGTCTAGGATGCATGGTAAGGACAGTGGTGTTGTGAAAAGTGACTGGGATCCGAATATGGTACCTGAGGGGTTGGTTGTAAAAGAGAGGTTTGAAGGGAATGACAGAGTGTGTGAATGTTTGTTTTCAGCATTGAAAGACTTGGAAGGTAAGGGTCTGGTTGAAGAGGTACCCGGTAGTGTGAATGAGTTGCAAGTGAAGTTGATGAGTGATGTGCAGAAGGAAATGGCATATGTGGAGGAACAAGGTGGGGAAGGAGAAATGTTGCATGAATTGTTGTCAGCAGTAGCTGAGTTGTTTGGAATAAAAATGTTGTTGTATTTTGGATGGGACAGACCGGTTGAGTATTGAGGAAGGGTGAGTGCAGGTAATGAACATGGGGTTTTGATGATTCATTGTGGGGAACAGGGTTGTAATTGGTTGGTTACAAAAAGGGACTGTTAAGGGGATCTGAGTCAGAATTGTGGAAATGGGGAATTAACTGAGGATGAATGTGATGAGGAGGAGTGTGATGTGGATGACAAGGTGGACATGGTAGTGAATGTGTGTATGCATGGGACTTGAGGGAAAATGGTGACGTTTGTCCGAGGAAATGATAGTGACTACTGTAGTTTGGTTGACACAGGGGCACAAGTTTCCTTGGTGAGTGGATCAGTGGTGAGTGAACTTGAGAGATGCGATTGGGAAGTGAAAAGGCAGTGCACAAGTGTAAGAATACATGGGTTGGGACAAGGAAGTGTTTTAGTATGGGAAGAGGCTCGGTTAAAGGTTAGGTTAGGAGATCTTGAAGTAATACATAACTTTATAGTTATAGGAAAAAATGATATGCCATCTTGCTTTTTAATAGGGATAGATTTTTTGAGGTTCCATGATATGGATGTAGATATAGGAAACGGAATTCTTAGAAAGGGGGCCAGACACTTAGCTAGGATTCAAGATGGTAATGTATTTGTAGCAAACTTTGTGAGTATGATTGATATTGCTAGGAGTGAGAATGATCTGTTGAGTGAGAAGAGATGGAGGAAATGCAAAATAAGTGCCTGGAGATAAGTGTGTTGCGACAATGCGTTTTGGGAGGAGTGCGTGTCGAAGGCTGGCCAAGTGAGTTGGATGTATATAAGAGGGTTGCTAAACGTTTTGTGGTGTGCTAAAACATAGTGTACTTTTTGCATCAGGAAGGGGTGTATGACAGGGAAGTGTATGTGCTGGTGTTTTCTGTTGAGTCAGTTGTGAGTATGTGTTTGTCGGTGCATGATCGGTTTGGGCATATGGGGAAAAATAAATTGTGGGAATGGGGAATGCATGAGAGAGAGATTGTATGCTCTTGGCTTGAATAAGATTTGTGTGGATGGGGCTGTCACATGCGAAGACTGTGAGAGGGGAAAGTATCAGAGCGTGCATGCAAGTCCACCTGTGTTGCGATTTTGGATGAAAGAGCCGTTGGAAATGCTTGTGATTGATTGTGTTTCTTTGCCTTGGACTGCGAGAGGACACATGGGGATGATTGTGATGGTGGATCACATGAGTAAATTTGCCTATGTGGTTCCCATCGAAGACAAGAGGAGTGAAACTGTGGCACGAATGGTGGGTCAAGTAATGTTGCCCATGTGTGTATGTAAGCTGGCAAAAATGTTGAGTGATAATGGACCTGAGTTTGTGGTATGGGAATTTGAAGAAATGTTGAAGGAATGGGGTATTGTGCATGTGTATTCTACTCCGTATATGCCCAGTGTGAATGGGTTGGCTGAAAGGACTGTTAGGACGATGACTGAGATTTTGCAAATGATGAGTAAGGGCGACAAGGATTGGGATATGTATGTAGGATGTGCAGGGTGGGTATATAATGCCACACTGCAGAAGAGTATAGGGATGTCTCCTTGTAAATATGTGTTGAATTTTGGAAGGATTGTCAGGCCACGGTTGGGTCTGTCAGAAGGTAATCGGGATTTGTGGAAGAAAGGGAGTGAAAGGTTTGAGAGTTTTAAGATTGGGGATAAGGTGTTGAAAGAGATGGTTGAGATGGTAAGAATGAATGTGAATAAAGTAAGGGAGAAATTTGAAGGGCCTTTGGAGATTCTGGAAGTGGGACCGAGTGGACTGAGTTATGTTTTGGGGAAATTGTGAGTAGGTGGGGGAATGGATGAGGTTAGGGCACACTATACCCAACTCCGTAATTGGAGGGAAGTACCACAGTGTGTTCGGGAGAATGCGATGAGTTAGTGGTTGAGGGTGAATAAGTATGAACCGACTGTCAGTGAACAAATGGGTCTGGGAGATCGACAGTTGGCGTTGGTTGAGTATGGAAGAAAACAGAAGAGTGTGGAGAGAGGAAGTGGAAGGGAAAAGCGTGAACAGCATGGTAAGGGGGTTGGTGGTGGGGTGCAAACAGTTGATAAAGCGTGTGCTACGGATGACTTTAAGGGAATGAATGATACTTGTAGTGTATGTGGGTTTGAGTTGACAGGGACAAATAAGACTTCTGTGGGAAGGAAACCGAGTACGTAGTAAGGAGGTGGTTGATAGGATGGATAAGTCTTTGCGGGAGTTTGACAGAAGTATGGATGAACTGAGTGGTTTGGTAGCCGAAATAGGGGAGATGTTGGAACCAGAGTTAGAAGATATCGGTGAAGAAGTGAATGGGATTTGGGAGGATGGTAGTGAGGGAGATAATGGGAGTTTGAATGAAAGTGGTTTGGAAGAAGTGAATGGCGATGTAACTGAAAGAGTGTATGATGGTCCTCAAACAAGATCCAGGGGGCCTGCATCTGAGCATCCTTGGGTGTTGCGAAAGGCAATTTAGTGTGGATGTTGCGAGAGTAAGGAGACGTTGTCAAAGGAATTGGGGAGGTAATATGGAGGAGTAATGATAGTAGTTTATATTTGACAATGTCTCCAAGGGTTGCATGAGAGAGAGAGAGAGAGAGAGAGATTGGTGGAAGAATAAGTGGGAGTGGTTAAATAGCGGTCGGTAGAGTGTCTATTTTTTGGCGCTCTGTTGTGTAGATCGGTGGCGGAAGTCTGTTATGAGAGTCATAACTAGTAAGGAGTTTAGTGAAGTCAGAGTTGGTTTTGGCAGCAGTTATCTGTTGGTGGTTAGTTGATTTTGTGGTATTTGATTGATTTTGATGTTGTAAAGTTGTTGTGCGTGTGTCTGTCTGGTTGTGGTGAAGTAGAAGAGGTTGGTATGGATTTTCGGTGTCTGTGAGTGGTGGTTAGGGTGTGTTGGTGTTGGCGGGTTGTTGTGCTGGGGTAAGTCGTGTGGTTATCATGTTCTTTCGGGCTGTTGGTGTTCTTCTGCTCAGTTATTTGTCGGGTTGTAAGTTTTTGTGGGGTTGTGGTTCTTGGTTGGTTGGTTTGGTGTTTAGTTATCTGCGCTGGTTGTGTGTCGGCTAGCCTATAGCCTATCCAGCTGACAGCACAGCCTAGCCCAGAGTATCTGGAGTCAGAGGTGAGTACGTGTTTGTGTTTTTTTTGTTCTGTATGTAGATATGGGTCAATTATCCTGCTGTATTCTGTAGTGTAAAGAGGAAAGTGTGATTGAGGGTGGGTTTGGTAGCCAGATAGATTAAGTTTATGTGGGGGGGATTTGCTGCTTGCTTTTAAGCTTGTGATCCCGCCACAGTAACAAAACCCATGGGCAGCAGCAGAAGATGCCTTTCAACACCTGTGGGACAACCTGGATGTTTATGCCTTCCCACCGTTCTGTTTTCTTCACTAGGTGATCAACAGAAAAAATCAGATCACCAAGAATCTCGGAATGACCATGGTGGCTCCCAAATGGCCATGGGCCTTCTGATACCTGGACCCGCTGTCTCTTCTGGTTTAGGCACTGAGAGAGGTTCCCCTCCTTGAACAACCTTCTACATCAGCCACACATAGAACAGTTCTGCCAGTCCATAGAGTCCCTATTACTTCATGGCTGGAGACTATCCAGCGTCCCTTGCGAAAGAGAGGGTTTTCTTGCCACACAGCATCAGAGATGTCTGGATACTTGGGGAAATCCTTTGCTCCAGTCTAACAAGGCAAGTGGGCCATTTTCTGTGGTTGGTGTCGTCAAAGGGGTATCTCTCCTATCGTAGCCACTGTTCAGCAGGTAGCGGACTTCGTAGTCTTCCTTCGTCAAGAGGAGCTCCTCTCTTTCTCCACAGTAAAGGGCTACAGAGCCGCCCTAGGCCTAGTAATTCACCTGAGAGAAATGCACATCTCTTCCTCCAATGAAGCTCTTCAATAGTAGTGATATAGATATCACTACTAATGAAGGGCTGCAAAAAGTCTTGCCTTCCCAGGGAACCCAGGCCCTCTACGTGGGACATGAGTCTCGTACTCAGGAGCCTAACTAGGGCACTGTATGAACCCTTGCGAGAGTGATCAGACAGGGATCTTACTCTCAAGGTTGTTTTCCTGCCAGCCCTGGCATCTGCAAAGAGAGTAGAACCACACGGGCTTTCCTTCAACATTAAACACTCTAGGGGATGGGTATCTATTATGCTCGATTTTGTCCCGGATTTTGTAGCAAAGACTGAATCCATCGATCCCTGATGCTAGATTCGAGTCCTTTATGGTCTCCCTAGGAGATTTTGTTGATAACGACCCAGATGAGATGTTGATGTGTCCTGTTAGAGCAATGAGGCGCTATCTGAGGAAGACTTGACTTCTCAGTATTGTGCCTAGATTGAGTATTAATGAAGCAACAGTAAAAAAGCAAAGGTGCAGATGGCTTCAAATGAAAATATGTAAGGCTATTCAGGCAAAGTTTCCTTAATACTAATTTACAGTGGACCCCCCTATTCACAGGGGATGCATTTCAGACCCCTGTGAATAGCTAAATCAGTGAATGCTTAGAACCCCCATAAAAACAATGAAAACTTCAAGTTACCAAGTGATTACATAGCTATAGTTTCACTATCTGCAACAGCTAGAATTTGAAATTTGCTGTAACGCTATTTTGTTTTGGTTAGGTGACCACCCCACCACCACTGGGGAAGCGTGGAACCAACACAGTAAACAAGTTGTTTTCTACCACTGATAACCATAACATTGCTGTATAGCAGCTGCAGAATTTGAATCTGGTAGAATATCTCAAATCAATGTCTCTGGAATTTTGGTGAAGTACTCTTACCTTTGTTAGCCACTTTGTCATTGATTAGCTATATGTATAGGAATTCAGTATTTCGATTTGATCTAAACTTAGGCTAGGCTTTGTTTACATTAGAAGCCGGTATGTCCAACTCTAGTAGGTAAAGTGTAAGGTATTGCAGCAAAGTTTGCAATTCTAGTCTAATGAAAGCTTGTTATGACCCGCATTCAGTTTGCGTTAATTGTTGGGTCAGAATTGGGTAACTTTTTGTTAGAGTCCACCCAGCGATTTTTGCATGAAAAACCATTCTTCTGCTAGTTTTCTTGTTGTTTTGTTGTGTTCTGATGTTATTGTCTTGCACAAAACTCTTGTTTTCCATTGACCACCACCTCAAATATCACAACGGTAATGGGGGCACCCAGGTGGGAACCGGCGATTTTGGGTGGGGGAAAACGAAAATGAGCAATAAGCGGAAGATAATAACACCAGAATACAAAAAACAACAAAAAACTAACAGAAAAAATGGTTTTCCATGCAAATATAAGAGGGTGAAAGAGCACTTACGGAGTGACTTGGGACAAGGTAGCTTTCACGAACTCCATTTTCTAAATCGTCTCATTTTCTAAGCCACGATTTACAACAGTGGGAAATACAGAAAATGAGTAAAATAAGAGAAGCAGTCTAACCTAACAAACCCATCTTACCTAACCTAGGGGGAGGTTATCCTCACTTAGCAGGGGGTGACCCTCCCCTTTAAAAAAAATCGTGCCTAAAATTATCTACAATGACAAAATGTCTTACCTTATTGATGTCGATCCGACCTTAAAAAGCACGGCTTATCACACTTTGGACACTTCACTTCTCTCGGTAACACAGTGTTCTTGTAAAAAGGATAAACTTTCTTCATTATTTTGTATAAATCGTGATAGTACCACATCAGTCTCTGTAAGCTTACCTACAACTTTCCCTCACAGAGGCCATTGTTGAACTGAACATTTTTTGTGGCAAAGAACCTGTTGTCTTTCATGAAAAGGCAATCAAAACTTAGTACAAAAATATACAAGAATTGTGACAGGGCAAAATCCATTAGCCAATAATATTACATTACATGGACGTACAAGGCTGTAATTAGAGGATGGCGATCAGTAGGTGGAGCTACTGCGCATGTAGGAGGAAATTGTCACCGTGAACAATGGGAAGGAGTCGAGCAGAAAGGAAATGAACTTATGAACAAACAAAGAGCGACTCTGTGACAGTGGAAATATCAACAAAGAACTTAGAAAAAATGCATACTTACCGTAATTTGATTAGTTTTTCCTCTGTTATTATGCATTTGCGCAGGTAATGTATTTAGAATAAATATCCTGCTTTCATGTGTTTTACCCAAGAAAAATATAACTTACATCAAAGGAGGTGGGTGAACTCTACTGAAAAATAACCCAGAATTGTTCACATCAACTAACTCGTAACGAATGTGAAAATTGGGGAGATAAAGTATTGAGGACTTTAAAGACTCTTATTGAAAAGCTTGATAGAGATAAAAAGAGAAAAGCGGTTGTTAGACCCAAAGTTAACAATCCTTAGCTAACTTTGATGTCTCTTTTTCTTATTTTTCTTGTCACACCTGTACCCTTGTCTCAAGCTTTACAACCCGATCCTAACCCTGGCTCCCTTGCACCCATACCCAATCCCGTTGCCAGCCTCAAATCATGAATAGATCAGAAATTTTCTATGATGTTAAAGGCCATGGAACAATTGGGAGTTAATGTCAAAGTTCTCATGGACAAGGTACGTAATATGGATGAAAGTGTTTTTGCTAGTGTTAGTGCAGTGGAGGAGGTGGCTGCTTGTCCCACTGACTCCTAGGCAAAGGTCCCTGTTATACTCCCCCACACTGGTAGCTCAAGGGAGGTCAGTGGGGTCTGCCCACAGGTAATCCCCTCAGTCGACCCTGTTGTAGTATCCCAGGTATCGACAGTCTGCCGCTGGAAACATGTCTCCAAGGAAGTGTCTTGTTTGTACTTGAGTGTGTCTAGCTCAGAGGAATTGCCAATGGCGCTTTGTGGATGAATCTTATTCATTGAAAAGACGAGTGAGGAAGAAATTGTTTTCTCCTGTGCCTTCCAAAAGTCAAAGAAGAGGTTATTTGTATAGTCCTCTTTGGGAAGTTTTGATCACTAAGACAGATGCGTGGCGAGAAGTGGCATGCTCTCGCCAACTTTTGGTGCAGTCAACTCTACATATTTGACTCACATTCCCGCAGACCAGTTGTAGGAAGAGAATGCTCCATTTGGTGGTTGACAACCTCTGCTGTCCCTACAGGAAGCGTTTTTTTTTTCGCTTAGACGAATATGTTTTCCTAAGTTTTTGGTTTGCTATCATCATCACATTTTTCCTTCTGCTTCCTAGGTTATACTGGGCTGGACAAAGGAATAAGAGGAACTATATGGATTATACTCCACAGAGTTCGGATGGGAGAGCCTAGGTTCCTGGTTCGATCTTAGGATCTCTCCAGTGTTTTGTTTTGGGAACAACCAGTTTGGCATGAACTAGTTGTCTTCAGTGTCCTGTTATTGCCATAGAAGCTTCCCTTTGGGATAGCTGCACCTTCGCTCTCTTCATTAGAGAATGAAGGAGGTCTGCTTCCAGTCCTTATTCTTTTTCTCTTCGAAGTGAAGAAGAATTAGGTTGATGCACGATCAACAGGAGCCTACGAATATAGGTATACTTGTATATTCTTATGACATGCGTCCGTTATCAGTTGTACTGTCTGAGTAATAGGCGCATACCTGTAAGTTTATTCTTCTGGTGAGTGGCCAAGACAGATAGTACCTTCTCTTAATTTTTTGGAAACTCGGGAAAGCCTTACGGGCCTCCCAAGCATTTCCGAATTTGATTTTGAGAAGACTGGTGGTATTGTTTTGGCAACAACACTACATGGTTGGCATTATCACTGAACAAGGGAGTTTCATTCCCTCTTGTTCCATTTAACATGTTAGTGCTTGATGGTATGTGTCATGCACTCGATAGCTCTATAAGAAAAATGCATTCCAAGATCGAATGTGATACCAGGCAACTTCGCCTATGGAGTCGAGTGACGAGCAGAGTACTACCTTCTCACTGAGTTTTTGTTTGTCTTAATATTGTATCTCCTCTGTTGAAGGTTAACTTCTAGTTTGAATCTCTGCCCAGCCATCACAGATTTTAGTCTGTGGGCTCTGGATTCTCGCTTATGGTTCCTATTATGTGCTCCACATTTGCTATTGCGAGAATCATCGGATGGAGGTATGTCTGATTAGGCTCATTATCATCTTTCTGTTTACACCATGGTACAACAGAAATCTCTGTCTTCTGCTATGTTGCAATTGATCCATAGGCCACTGCGATGATTCAGAACGATTTTTTGACACATCGGTTTTTTGTCTTCCATATACTTCTTTCTAATTCGTAAAGTGTTCAACTACTAGTTCACACCGAATTGGAGTGATGTGGGAAGACTTAGCCTGCCATGATAGCTCTGCTTGCAGTGTAAAGAGAAGAGTTCCTCCCAGAACCTGTCACTTCCTCTGTCTTGATGTGTTGTCTTCCAGTTTATATGGACTGTGTAGGATACAGAAGGAAACCCATGTATCACTCCAGTGTTTTATTACACGTCCAGTTCATACAGAGATGTGACTGCGAGCTGCAAGTGAGGTGCAGACGTGGGCAACGTTGGTGCCAATCGCGCTGTTCAATTGGCAACAGACATTACACACATTCTTACATTCCCTCTCTAAGATTATAGCATGGCAGAATGGCATAATATTAAATGGAAATAATCTGTGATTGGAATAAGCAAATATGTATTAAACACATATTTACACAAAGAATATATAGAAAAAATCCCCATTGGAAAAAAGTAATGGTTAATGAATAGGTATCACATCATACAAGGATATGCATGGCAGCAATATGAATATGCATAAAAATATGTCTGCAAAAATTAATTGTAGCCAGTTTGGCTTATCAAAAACAGAAGACAAAACAAGCATGGGGGACAATAATACGTATATATTTAGACAATATGGCACAAGCATGAGCATGGGTTAACACTCAATATCACCCATGACACTCGCCCATCCACGAGGGTTGCACTGTCCACCTTTCTGGATGAGGTGGAGCGGTTTCTGGGCGTGGGGAAGTGGCTGGCGACGTTGGGGGCTGCTGTTTTAGCACTTTCAAGTGCTTCCTGTTTCTGAGTGACACCCAACCACTTCCATCCAGCCTAATGAGATACTGTCAGTTGTCAGTGGCCCTTAGACTCTACTACCCACCCAGATTGGTCCTAGGTTTTGGTTAAAGGATCCTGCACTCTCACCCTGCTGTCTACAACAAGGGGTAGAAGCTCCCTGATCCTAGCAAGTGGTTGGGTCTCCTCTTGGGACTGCAATTTGTAGCTCCCTTTACTGGATTACCTCATCCCAGTGTCTCTCCACCTCGTAATGCTGTCTGGGCATTGGCATTCCATCTCTGAGCTACCTACCAATGGCAAGCTGTGCTGGGGACTTGTCGAACCCCTTAGGAGGAATGCTGAGGTACTGAAGAATTGCCAGAGATTCCTTGTTGCAATTAAGACTGTCTCCTTTGCCTATATTAGACCTGGTGATCCTCTTGGCAGTCTTGACTGCTGCTTCAGCCCTTCCATTGAACTGGGCTAATGAGGTACGTATACCATAAATACTTTTGTAATGCATGTTGTCCTCTCCGTAACTGTATGAAGTATTGTAAAATTGTTAGCAAAATTTAAGATTCCATATTTAGCTAATAGTTAGTGTGTTCTAATGTATGTTCAGAATTCGCATAACATAATTTAAAAGTTAAGATAACGTAGAATGTGAATAGAGAGAGAGATTAGCATTGTCCGTCCAAAGCAAAAAAATTGTCATCATCATTCGAGATAAGAAGAACTCAAAGTCTGTTTCAAACGTGTACGTCTTTGTCGAGAAGTCACATGGATATTTCACCATGTTCCTATATGGTATTGCATCATCTTTTTTTAAGATCGTTCTAGAACCTTCTGTTTAAGCATACGTCACCTTTGGGAAGTGACGTCATTTAGTTTTGCTCTCAATATAAATAATTATTCATTTCATATTAAAATACTTTTATTGTCTTAAGTCGTGTAATAATAAATCTTATTTATGATTGTGATCTTACTTTCTTTCTAATTATTGTTTTGAAAGATAATTTTTATGATATTAGCTGAACTTCGAGTCCAAAACGATTTGAGCCCGTCAGGTCTTATATCTCGCCCATACAAGAGAGAGAGAAAGAGCTCATTCTGAGAATTACTAACACGTTGCATAGAAGGGCGTGCAGGAGTCTCTCTCTCTCTCTCTCTCTCTCTCTCTCTCTCCTCATCTCTCTCTCTCTCTCTCTCTCTCTCTCTCTCTCTCCCTCCTGCAAGAGATTTTTGATTTTACATTAACATCAAGGTTTTATACTTAGTGATTGGTCACTCGTAAATTTTAGATTTCGTATTTCTTAGAGTTATTTAGTATTACTTAGTGCTTATTATGGAATCTGAACAAACATTGTACAAGTGTGTAACGGTGCCCTTTCTTTTTCGAAATACTGTGTGGAGCTAGCTGAAGCAGAAAATTGGTACAAAGGTAATGTGTTATTAAAATTTAAAAGTTGCAGCTTTTATAAACGTTAAAGGTTTGGTGAAACTTAAATAAATATTTCCAGTGGTTTGCTGAAACAAATTCAATTTTTACACATTGCAAATTTTTATGTTTTATGTTTGTTTCTTTTTGAAGTGATTTTTTGTGCATTTATCCATTTTCTTATTAAGTGATTTTTTGTGCATTTATCCATTTTTCTTATTGAAGTGTTTTTTTATATATATTCTGTGTGATTAATGCTTTCTATTTGCAGTTTTGGTATTTTCCACATTATTCTTTTTTCATTTGCATTCACAATTTGATTAACTTAATTGTTTTCATTAATTAATCGTTACATATTTAACTGAATTTAACACTAGGGAATTAACTTGCATTTACTTAGAATTCTTTTCAAGTTTTAGTGTTTCCAAATTTTAGTTATTACCTAACACTTGAATTTTGATTGAATTAATAATTTTCTTGATTTTTGTAGTAAATTAATTTTGATTTAATTTTACTTAGTTAATTCAAGAATTAATTAAACTTTGTGGTGTTTTTAAGTAACGGTAAATTTCCCTGAGATTGTGAATTTCACTTATAAATTTTGAGTTTAATAATAAATTTTTGTATTTAAAATTTTTATAAGTGTTTCTTTTTCACCAATATATTTAACTTTGTTTAGGTAGAAACATGGAGTGGTAATTGAGCTGTTTTCCTTCAATTTATTTGAAGTGAGTTAGAACCAGGGAAGTACTTAGACTTCTAAAATCAGGGAAATACTTAGACTTTTTAAGTTGTTGGTGGAGTGATGCCCTTTAACTAATTTAATTACATATAAGATTACCTCACACCTCTTTTAATGAACTTATTATGATTCTCTGCACTAGTGGTAAGTTGTTTAAGGGTTCACTGTTGCCTTTTAGAGTATTCAGTCGTATTTTACCAGTGATGAAGATTCAGGTTAATTATTAGTGAGTGTAGTAACCAGATACTTGGCACTTCGTTACAGTATATATATATATAAATATATATATATATCTATATATATATTATATATATATAGATATATATATATATATATATATATAATGTTTACTTTTTCCTCCAGAAATTTTTCGGGTCAGTCCTGTGGGATTCAAGCCTGAGTCATAGGACTGGTTAATCTCCTTCCTATATGACAATATTAATAATAATGATTGCCTCCCCAGCACCGGAACGGCAACCGGTGGGCGATCTCGGCGCTCAGAAGAGGGACACTGCTGTGACTCGGATCACCAGTTTCGTTGTCCAGAGTCGACAAAACCCTGTGCCTTTGAAATGGACCTTGCCAAGGTGATTGGCGTTTCCTTCAGGCAATGGCCAAGACCCTGGGGTCTTAATAACCTCTTCAGCCCTTCCTCGACCCCTAAGAAGTCTGACTTCGAAGGGCACTCGGTGGGGAAGAACCCAGTCTTCTTTATTTTTTTTCTTTTTACCGAAAATGTGCACTTACATGTCTTTTCTCTAGTCAGAAGAATGCAGAAGATAGGAGACGAGGGGAGAATGTTTGGGCGTTCTCCTTCTGCCGTTGCTCTGGTGAAAGTTCCTACTCCCTTCTGGGTCTCTGCCACCTTTCATCGAATCTCCGTTTTGTCTCCTCTTCCGTGTTCCCGACTAAGGGAGCAGCCAGCTCAGCTAGTTCCAGCAGAAAGAGGAAAGATGAAACAATCTATCGACTTTCGAAAGACCTTGAGGCTGTACTTGCTGTATATAGAGGAATGATTGTCTTTGCAAAGATATGAGCTAGACAACCAATGAACATTCTGCACGAGAGCAAAATTAGCTGTCTGTATGACAGGGTATTTGGAGATTTCCACACAAATGGAGGAATCACCTGTGAGCCTGTAGATAGTATGTGGAGACGTTTCCTCTCCAGTTTTAAGAATGGAGCTCGCCAGGATAACACTGTAGCTAGCAACTATTTTTTTCCCATAGTATCCCATGTTTCAGTATCCAGGCACCATCAGTAGAGGAAAGACAAGACCAACATTACTGCTTTCAAAAACTGGGACAAGAAGAGTTCCCAATATCACTGAATATCTCTCAAACATCGTGCCAGCTTGAGCTACGTCCTGTAACCAGCTTATCATATCTATACTGAAAACTTTTGCATTTTCATTTAAGTAATTGTAATGCTAGTAAAAAGCTAGATTCTTTTCAGGCTTCCCACTGCCTGTGAGGACTGGAATCAGACAAGGAGAAAACTCGGACTGACTTTATTGAAGTTGTTGTTGTTTGAGATTAAGCTGGCCTTGTGCCAGCAGGGGGCTCTTGCTCCTAGAGCAGCCCGTAGTTTAATGAACAGAGACGGCTGTATATGAGGCAGCCATGTGGACGGAAATGTAGTGTCCGTCATGCACGCACATACAAAATGGGGACGAGCCCCCCCGCTGTGATTGTTTCATTGCAGCTGAAAATATATATCTTCGTGCAGAGAGTACATTTTTACATGATATATATCGGCGGATAGGCCGTGAAATGCTCTGCATTTCAGTGTATGGTTTAAAAACTATGCACAGGGGAAGGACGGACATTTGGCGAAATGCCGTCCCTACATGCCACACATTTTTTGAACTACCATTGTTTTAATATTGTTTTCGTGTCATAATGTCTGCAGCATCCGTATACAGAAATGCTTGAAAAAGTGATTGCCTATTTGGCCACATTGGTAATTATACTAATTTGAATCTGCCAGAAGGGTACCAGCTTGACCCTGGGGCATTATTTCAGTAGGGGGTTTCTACTACCGTCTCCGGTATTGTACAGTTACAGTTGACTCTTGGCAGTCGTTCTATAGTGATGCGCCCTCATTCTGTGGAGGGGTCACCATATCACACTTCTTGGTACTATGGGTCTTTCATTCCCTTTTGCTATATAACTGGAACAGTGTTTGTGACAGTGCAGTGGTGTGAATCCTGATACTCGTAACGTTAAGAAAGGCTATAATGATGTACAATATCATATCTAGCTTCTTTGCCTTGTGAGGGTGCAATGAGACAGAACTGGGTACTACAGATATTTCATGTTGTTTTAGATTTAGCTATCCTTATGCCAGCGCGGGCTCTTTCTCTTAGAGGAGCCCGAAAAAAGATTTATTACCTGGTGTTTGTTGTTTTGGATTTAGCTGGCCTTATGCCAGCACGGGCTCTTGCTCCTAGAGTAGCCCGTAGTTATTACCCGGGCACTGTTGTTGTTCGAGATTAAGCTGGCCTTATGCCAGCACGGGTTCTTGCTCATAGAGCAGCCCGTGGCTGTTTGAGATTAAGCTGACCTTATGCCAGCATGGGCTCCTGCTCACAGAGCAGCCTGTAGTGCCCATAGCTGTTGTTTCAGATTAAGCTGGCCTTATGCCAGCACGGGTTCTTGCTCATAGAGCAGCCCGTCAAACCTTAGCCTGGGCACGCGATATACATAGCAGTGTGCAGACGGAAACGGAGTGCCTGACCTGACCCCAGAGTCCCGCAACTCACACATAGATAGAGAAGATTGGTGTTTCTTAGCAATAACAAAAGGCATATTGGACATAGATTGATGAATTATATATCGGCGGAAAGGCCAGGAAATTCTACACACAAACATGTACATGCGAATCTCGCTGCTTAGCTAGATGAGGTACAAGATTGTAATTAGTGGGTAAAGGTCTTGACACAGGTCTTTATAGTCCATTTGCCGCCCCATTGCCTTCTTCTATATATAGGGAACCTATGAATTTTCTATAGTACATGGTTTTATGTTTGATATGCAATCATAAGGGCATTCCAAGGTATTTCGAGGTGGGTTGTCAAAATAACAACCCAGAGCATTATTTGCTACGTACACATTTATGCCGCCATTACCTCAAAACCTACTTTCGCAAATATTTTACCGGAGAATCATAATGAAAATATTTTAGTGTCTAAACTCACGTTTTCAAGGGCAGGGATTAACATAAAGCCCTTGAATATGTTATCTTATGCATATTTAGTATAAAAATGAATAACTCGTGTATGAAATAAATGAAGACTAGTTCTGTAAGAGTTTCTCTCTCTCTCTCTCTCTCTACACACAACACACACACACACACACACACACACACACACACACACACACACATACACACACACACACACACACACACACACATATGTATGAATTATGTGCAATCTCATCGTCTCTTATTGATGGGTATGATTACTTACACAAAGGCACTAGATCAATTCTTACCAAATGTCTTGGTGTTCTGCAGCCTAGCACACCAGCCCCAATACTATCATCATCGTGGATGCGTGACAGCTTCTCTATCATAGAGCATGGCCTCATGGCGGTGATGTAACTGTGCTTGTTGACAGCATGAAGAGTTAGTTACCTCTCTAAATACCCCAAACATTGTGAAAAGATACTGGTATTTGATAAGTAAGATGACCTTTCAATCAAGAACCATGAGATACAGCGACGTGGTAGTGAAAGTACTACAAGCTACAACCTTACCCCTACCAGTCAACTCCCCAGTAGGGATGCCATTATGAAGAATAAAAACAACAAAAAGATGCTTTAAGCTTTAATATCCTTTATCAGCTTTGGCAGTGATATAACTTTAGAGAGTCAAAGTAGTGGTGCCTTTTTACACGAGGAAGCTGATATTACAGTGATCACATACTTCCTACAAGTAGTAGAAAGCAACATAATAATCAGAGTTCTCAGTAATGATACTGATGTGCTGGTTCTGCTAATTTACTGGGCTTGGAAAGCTGAATCGCAATCAAAATGTGAAGTCCAAATGGACTATTGGAATGGAGAAATCATTGATAAAAATGAGACTTGCAAAAAGTTGTGTCCTAAATGGTTGCAGTTGTTGGGCATACATTCGTTGACCGGTTGTGATAATGTATCATGTCCATTTAGTAAAGGGAAAATAAGTGCTCTCGATATCTTGCCGTCAGGAAATTTCCCTGCATGGGATGAAATACTTGGTGAGGAATATGCTACCGAAAATTATCTTGAGAACACGACAGGAATTCTTTGCAGCATCGTATGTTATGCCCCTGGGGATCTCGATGAATGCAGCCAGCCATAAGATTTACACAAGGAAAAAAAGGGAAAGCAATGCGAATCATGGCCTTGCCTCCCACAGATGCCAGCCTGTTCCCCCATGTACAGTAGTGGGGCAGATAACATAAAAATCGTGCAAATGATGATACAAGCATCAAATTTGGCACAAGTGTCCTCCAAGGTATGATAAATCAAATCTGCCCGATTGGCCAATTGAAAATCCAAGATGGCGACCATTTTCAAGATGGCCACCAAAATAACCACCCGGAGTAAGATGTTTTGCTTAGAAATATTTGTAGTTGTCTGATTTGCATGATCTAAAATGTGGATTCCTATGTTTTGAAGCCAGCTGAACTATATTTTCTTGTTTAAAAGGCACCCTGAGACATATTTCTCAAGATGACCACCGAGATGTTTGTCTTTCTTTACATAGCTTTTGTCCTGGGCGGCTAGTCCATTTTCAAAGTTATGCATATCGTGCTGCTATTTCTCGATCTGCTCCTGTTCACATATGCAGCTGCAGAGTTATGTGCATGGAAGCTCTGCCTGAGAGCACTTGCATCTTCCTTTGCAAACGTTCTTACAGGAGCACTTTGTCAATTCTTGACAGCTTGCTGCAATCGGTGGTAGTGTTGTCCAATGTATCTGCTGTGGTCGCAGTCAGATTATGATCTATGTTGTCAACTGCTCCAGTTGTGAAGTAATTCTTTTTCAAGACTGGGGGGACAGATTACTCCATCTTCCACATACTGTGCAACAACTGCTTCTCCTAACTGTGCAGAGATTTCTAGGGCTCGGTCATATGATATGCTGAGCCCCATTCTCATGGAGCATTTCAATTATTTGTCTCTTCCTCATCTTGGCAAACACATACAGGCCCATGTAGACTGCAAGATGTGGCTCCCGGTCCTTGGAATGCCTGTAGACATCTGTTCCTTCCTTGTATTTGGCGAAGCAGTTTTACTGTAGAAGTTGTGATGTAGCAAAGTCTGATTTTGACGCTCCATGATTGAGTTGGGACTTGATGTCTGCACCATGTTCAATCATGCATACAACTGAAGCAGTGATAGTGGCACAGCCTGTTCTAAGTCTTTGTCATGAAAATAGCTGCTGAAACTCGACTTCTGACGGAGCATGTCTTGTCTTATTATCGCAATGGCTTTTGCTAGATGGATCGCTTCACCATAACGGGATGCTTCTGATAGGATTGAACCTACATCAGTTTCAACAACCAACAGAACTTCTCGTCCTTGGCGATTAGCTTGTAGCTGTGGAATATGCAAAAGCAGCTGATCCTTGAGTTGAGTAGGATGAACATCAGGCGAATCAACACCAAGCTGATCCAGCCTCTGCTTGTAAAGCTTGGTCAAATCAGCAAGCTTGAAAATCGGTGGCCTCTCACTGGCATTTTTCATCTTGCAGATGTAGGTGACTAGTTCAGAGAAAGCAATTGGATATGCATCCTTCCAGTGTTCCTGCGCATTTTCTAGCTCCCGCACCTTTAGGTATGCCTGTTCTCGGTTATACAATGCCACCAAACAGCCAGCATGATATTTCACTTCTTGGGCTACGACATCTCCTGCACTTATTTTGGCGAGAAGTTTTGTATCACTGAGTGTTTTGGCACATTCATTTATTCTCCTATTCACTTGCATTGTCATTGCTTCTCTAAGCTCCCCTCTTTCAGTTTTGCAGAAGAAGCATTCTTTTGCTTTAGTTTCTTGGAGCTTTCGTGGAATCTTACTTCCACTGCGTACTGCCCTCATCACTAGTACCTACATGACTTTCTCTTTTTTCAGCTCGGTGTAACTTTGTGTTGTTGAACAGAAGCCTGCAACTCTCATGATATTGTGCCTTATTTTTTCTCAAC
>NC_087200.1:153929022-154074242 GCF_015104395.2 Macrobrachium nipponense
GCCTTATTTTTTCTCAACGTTTCTTCTATCCCAGAACCTTCGTTAAGTCTTTCAGGGTCTAGCTTGATTGGTAACTCATTGAGTGACTGAAACAGAGGAATATTCTTTGCCAGGTTCGTATGTCCATCATTCCCTCTTCTGGGAGGATTGGCCTGGGGAGATTTAAGATCTTCTTTCTTAACCTCCTGACATAAGCAACACTTGGTCCAGTCTGTTTTCCATGATCGTCCAGTAGAGTTCGCATCCATGATTACGATGACGTTCATGGTCGAGGGTTTATCGTTTTACCACCCTGTACATGTAGTAGTATAATAGGCCTCTTATGTCCTGTAATATACAGTAGGCACTTTCCTGTATGGGATACAACTGGGTTCTTGCACTGTGCCATACACCTAGTCCAATCGTTCATCCAGTGTCATAAGTCCCGTGCGATCTGTACACCATCCAAATAACTAAAACGCTGTTATCCTTGGTTCGGCTCTCCCACGCTGGCACGTCCTGTCCATTCAGGTGCGGCTGTTTAACTGATTTGGGGTTGATTAGGCAGCATTTGGGATACTAGTAGGTTGTTGCAGTATGATGCCAACATAAATTTCCGACTTAGCTGACACTGAACCCCATGCCGAGTTTCACAGCAGTGATGTCACCAATGTTCCTTGGTAGTGCCCGACAATCACTCCTTTAATCCAGTGCCTTAACCATGTTATAAACTAGAAAATATGCATCAGCATGCCTAAAAACATAGGAATCCACACTTAGATCATGCAATTCGGACAACTACAAATATTTCTAAGCAAAACATCAACTTTGGGTGGTTATTTTGGCGGCCATCTTGGTAAAATGGCCCCCATTTTTGGATTTTCAATTGCCCAATCGGGCAGATTTGAATAGTATCCCTTGGAGAACAATTGTGCCAAATTTGATGCTTGAGTCATTATTTGCACGATTCTTCTAAAAAATTACTCTTATCTGCCCCACTATTAGTTGTGGCTGCAAAGCAGAAGGCAAACCTTGTAATTATACAATTTGTTCTTGTCACAAAATTAAAATATTTTGCAGTGTGTACTACGTGTGTGGAAGTGTGATGGATGTTATAACCCTTTTCGGATGAAACTAGATAAGCTGGAAGAAACTGATGGGTCTGATATCTCTGATGTTGATGATAATTAGTTAGAACAAATAATTTCCTTGACTTTCGTACTCGTCAGCATGTTTGTCTTAGCCATTTTCCATGTCTGTCTAAGCCTTTTTTTCTTATCTATGTATATATTAGCAATTTTCATGAACACACTACATATGTATTTTAGAGTAATTTTGGCCTTGTAAAGTACTTTATTACCTTAGAATTGTTAAAAGCTTACAGTAGTGGTCTATTTTTATATATTCTTATGAAGTATAGCCTATTTAGTAAATTTTCAGTTCTACCGAGTGAGATCTGATTTGTTTTGAATGAATTTATATCCATTTTACATAAAGAATTTGTCATTAACATACTAGAAATGCAAGATACAATATATTTAATGCTTTTATCTTCATCCTTGACCTCAAAAAGATAGAGTTAGCCACCATTATCTTCTCATTTCCATTCTTAGATCCAGAGTTATTGAGAAAAGTTGTTTTTTTCCTAATGGCGAACTTTTTGCCTTATAACAAAAGTTGCCCAAGGTCGTCATTTTGACAACCTCTCAAAAATATCAAGAAAACACCCAAGGAATGCAAAGAAACCAAGAAACTGTACTTTAGAACAATCATAGGTTCACTATTTTTGCAACTCGACTACTACAATCTAGATGAGATACGAGATCGTGATTAGCGGGTAAAGAAGGTCTTTATAGCCATAATTATTTTACCATGTTTCAATTACAGCTTATATATATATATATATATATATATATATATATATATATATATATATATGTGTGTGGTGTGTTTGTTTGTTGATTTGGGTATTTAAATTCACATGGATTTTAGTATATTTTCATTGATTTTTGTTCTTTACTTGGGAAGCTTGTTTTCAAAATCATTCGGATTTTTCCCCCTTATGCCACACGCCTCTGCGAACGTTATAAATAATGGTCAATCATGTACATATGTGTCATTGTTTACATATAATTATTTGGCACAATTTAAATTCAAGGAACTTGTGTATTGATGTCTCAGTGTTGCACTGTATCAGATCAGTTCAGATGGTAGTTTAATATGCGTAGATATGTTTATGATATACTTAACGTGATCGCATTTTTCTGGAACTTGATAGGTCTTTTGATTATCAGTAATAATTACGACAATAATAAGTAATTTAAAACCAAATTCAGAGAATACACACACACACACAGACACACTTACAGAGGCTTCCCGATCACGATGACCCCTGGGGTCGTATAATCCCTGATTGAGTCCTGTTGAGGATCGTCACTTTTAAAGGGTCGATCCAAACAAGGAGTTGAATCGGAATCTTTCTATCAACAAGGTGGAGGGTCTCTTACTGGCACTGGCACTGGTAACTACGCAGCAAGAAACGTATCACTTGTTTTCCACATTGGAATGTTAACATATCACATTATTTGACTGTCATGTTTATAGATAAGAAACCATCATTGTTTTTTTTATCTTTTTATTTTGCAATATATCGTCAAGTATTGTATGTCTCCATACCCCCCATAAGGTTAAGTTATTTTTTTTAATGTAATGTACGCTTATTTTTCCTTTTGCAGGCATCATGAATGGAAGGTTCCAAGGTCAGTAAAAAATGTACTTAATATTTTAAGGACTGAGCGTAAAGTAGTAAAATAAAATGCGTAATACGCACCTTTCTAAATTAGCAAATTTTTTCCCGTAATTTCCCAGTAGGTATACTATACTACATAATGGGTATTACAGTCCTTCTTTTGTTACTATAAAGGTCTTTGACTGGGATTAACAGTGAACAATATTTGTCATATTTCAGTCATGTACTGCTGACATCGTTGACATTTTCACGGTTTTATTTTATAATAGATAAATGACTTCTCACTATATCCAGTGATTATTACCTGCTGTGTTTCTTTGTTACTCAGAGGGTTTAATGACGTATTCTTCACGGGCAGTTTTTGGAAATTTGTTGCAAATACTAGCCTTTCATGATTTAGGCTTGAATGTTCAGTCTCTTCCCGAACGATAATCGGTCTTAAGTAGTTTATCGTCCAAATGGATAATGTACTCTATAAGGGTTTCTAATTCACCTGAAATCTAGGTAAAATAATTTTTGTTCTTGGCATCGACCTAGTTCTTACACATGTGGTCATATCGTCCTTGGAAATCACTGGAACTGTTCTGTTGTTTTGTGACATTTTAGAACTTTCCGAAGGTTCTGTCACAAGCCCTGTAAAAGCTACGCTGTTTATACCCTTCTCTCTTAAATGGGTTCTTCCTCACAGCTAAACAATCAGGACCTGGTCTATTGGTGCTGGAATGTCTGGCCTCTCCCTAATTGTAATATTTCTCTATGGTTCGATTTTCGTTTTACCGGTGATCACTCGATTCCGTCGTGTTGCAATACTTCCATGGCTCTAGAACACACACACACACACCTACCTGTCTCATTACTGAGAACTGTTATTAAAGTAAAATCATGTACGTAGGCAAATAACAATCGCGACATGACGGCTAGTGTTCTAAGTTAGGTTACTTTCTTGTCAAGTCATATCTCTCGTAGACTTCTGCGTAAAGAGGATAGGGATACTAAGCCTGTCGTGTGTATCAAAATTTCTGAGCTTAGAATGACTTTTAAGGTAATATGACAGACCATTTTGTAATGTTGCAATACTGGTTAGTGCATATACCGTACTTCTGACCAGGTGCCGTGCATTCGATCTAGCACAGGCTAAACTTGGAAATATTTGAGTATCATTTAGGGTATATTATTGAAGCATGATTTGTATCTTTACAAAAATGAGTGCAAACGTCTCTCTCTCTCTCTCTCTCTCTCTCTCTCTCTCTCTCTCTCTCTCTCTCTCTCTCTCTCTCTCTCCTCTCCACAAGAAATTTTCCGTAACGATGGTGGTGGACCCGCAGGAAAAACTGCACAATGTCACAGCGATAGTTATATTGTAACTGCTAAATCGTGGATAGACTCCTTGCCATAAAAGTTGAATATCAGCTGCTTTTAGTCCTAAGCACGCAACAAAATCTCCGGAAAGCATGGTTACCATTATCTCGAGAGGGGAGACTCTAGTTATTTACAGTTTTTTTTTCTCCCACCAGAGTCCACAGCCTTTACTAGGCACTCCTGTGCCTAGAGGTACTTAATATCTGTACCCTAATCCATTGACACTTAAGGCAGCATTGTCCAGGTTGTACCAACTACTGCCACGGTAATAGACTGGCTTAACGTATATGGCTACTGTTTGCTGAGAGAGAGAGAGAGAGAGAGAGAGATTTCGTATGCAGAAAAAACTTTTAATAATATATATATATATATATATATATTATATATATATATATATATATATATATATATATATATATATATATATACACGTACTTTTATGGCATAGTTTTTGTCTTGAACAATATTCACTGAAAGTTATTGTTTTAGTGACACCAGTAAGTTCTTTTTGCAGGAATATTCTCATTGTGTTTTCCAAATTCTTATGCATAAGTTTTTTTCTCAATCACGACAACAGTTTCGCCATTCTGTGGCATTTCCAAATGACTACTTACTTACAATCTGTTGTTTGAGATTAGGCTGACGTTTTGCTTTTGGCCATATCTGTAGGTCACTAATGTACTTTCCCTTTGTAAGGAGAAATAAAAAGATAGCTTAACATCTGTATTGACAACCTCTCTTGCATAAATGGAAAGCAGGGTAGGATTTTAAAAGTATAGTTATAAAAATATTCCAATTACAAAGCAGTAAGCATAGCATTTACATAAAATTGCGATGACAGTTCTGTAAAATCTTATATGTTCACGTTTAGGGAGAAAAATGATTTATGGAAAAGGTGATATTTATAGTATTATGTATACCTATGGTAGAGTATGAAATACAAGTCTCTAATTATTTACATATTTACAAAAATAAGTGTAGTTCTAAGAGTGTACAAGATATGAAATTACTAAAAGAAATATGCTATAAGACTAATCTACTATAACAGTTATACCTATAAAGTCTATACTGTATGAAATGTGTAATTGTGTATCAAAAAACCAAATTTATTTTTTTAAATTGACTTTAGTTGCAATGTATGAGTATGAACTATTGAACACTGAGGAGGGGGTGATATCTGCATATCTTCTTTTCCACCGTTATCCCTACATTAAGGGGTCGATTACGTGATGCGCCTTCTCCATTGCCTTCTATCAAAGGCATCATCCTCCACCAAACCTCTTCTCTCCATATCATATTCCTTACATTAGGCATGGTTTATTGTTGGGCAAAGGGGTTTTTACAACCATATGCCCTTGCTGTCATCAACCACAGTTATTGGCAGTGGACCTCGCCTTTGATTAAAAAGTCCACCTGCAAGGCAGCAGCTTCCAGAGTATTGGCGGTGGGCCTAGCCTTTTAATCAAAAGTAAGACTTCAAGGTAGCAGCTGTCCTTTTTGTCGCCTTTTACGACACGCAGGACCTATGATGGTAGTGCTATTCTTTCACCCCTACCACAGGGTTTTAGGGGGTGATATCTGCATATCTGCATTCTCAAACTGTGGATGCGAATGCATATGTTGCTTGCAATGCTAATGCGGATGTTAAGAAATTGTCAATGCGATTGCAGATTTATAAAAAATGTGGATAATCCGCTGATGCAGATATCTGATACATCTCTAGTGTGTATATATTTACAGACATTATGTGTTTATATGATATATTCAAAAGCATATATGCAAATGTCAACCAGTGGTTACTCTCTGTGGTCTGTGTCAGGTAATGCCTTAAGGACAAAAGAAATGTTACTTGTGCTTTATTGAAAGTTCATCAAGAAATAGAAAGGTCTTCTGCCGACTGTCTTTTGTGGTGAATTTAAGCATTGATTATCTCTTCAGGGCAACTACTTATGTTCTGGCATCTTCAGAGTCTTTTATAGCAACCCAGATATCATTTCTGTACCACCCATAAATCTTTGGTGTCAACTCTGTATTCGGAAGGTCCGCTCTTTAATGGTAATCATGTACGTTTGTGAAAAGAATCCTAAGATCCCAAGACGGTTCCATTTACTTGCCAAAATAGTTTCTCTTGTTGTGAGGGGAGAGGACCTCCATAGTTTTGGCGTACAGCATATCGTGGGAAGTACAGAGGCTGCTATTGGACCTGTATACATGATCATGATGATGTAGACCATTTCTTTCATGGGAACGTTCGTAAATAGATTTTCATGTTTAGTGAAGTGATATCATTTTTGAGGTTGATGAACTCCACACTTATTTCAGAGTATGTGCAATGTATGCAAGGCACTTGCAAATTGTTTAGGACCTTTGCTGTCTTGTAGGCTGGGGATGTCATTTCAGATGATGAGCCAAAGGAAGTTGCTTTTCTTGTGGGTTTAATATCCAGTAATAGTAACCTGGCTCATAGTCATTGTCTTGCTGATTGTTAGCTCTGGTTAAGAGCTTTAGCATCTTTTGCCTGAGGTTCTTGATGGTGTTTTGGGAGGGGAAAGAAGAAAAGTACTATCTGGCTCTCCCCCATAGAAAGTCTCAACAGGCATCCAATGGTCGGTCCTCCTCTGCAGAGAGAACTGATGAGGCTCACAGTAGCGGTGCTGCAGTTACCATTTTTATCTGTTGCTGGTATTCCTTGTTCCTCTGGTTCCTGGAGGTACTGGGACTGGTTTCGTTAGCAAGTCTGGACAGTATGGTCAGTGTTCTCAAACTGTGGATCTGGAACCCACTGCCATTGGGCCAGCATGAACATATAAAGATTGGTCATGCAGGCATTCAGTTTCCTGCCCCCTTGCTTTTTTTCTCCCATGAGAACGAGTCAGGGGTCCTAAGAAAGTGACAGGACCCAGGCAGTCCTTTCATCCATCCCTTCCCTTCTTTTTTTTTAAGTAGAAATCTTGGCTTTTAAGAGGGTTTTGGCACAATTGCAGTCTTTGTTCACTTTCGCATCAGCTAGTACACTCTCCACGACCTGTAGGTATGTCATAAGTTCAAGTAGAGGGTCGCTCATTGCCTTCCTCGCCTTGTTATGGTGCCATTCTTACCTGGCTGGGCAAGGGTGCCAAGGACTATTTGTCTATTGCCCCTACTCCTTCAAATGTTTTAAAGATACCAGGATAGCATAGGTACAGGAGCTAGGCTTGGGAGCATTTGCACTCTCTCCTGAGCCTTTTGTAGGATTGTGTATCTGGATCGGTCCTCCCTCTCCTGCAAGGGAATTATCTTGGGTTGTTGGACCCAGGAAGACCCATTGGTCCAGTATTCCAAGATTCAGATTCAGGGTAGAGGCAGTTTTCAGAGGAAGCACCTTGGCACAATCTGCATATGATATTTTACCATCAATAGACCCTAGGCCCTCGATCGGTTGCTTGGTTGCGACTTGCCAGTATTTTTTTTCTGGCCATGTGAAGTCACCTGTTGTTGAATGTGGAACGCATTTAAGGCTTTTGCAGCCTGTTGAGTTACTTCCTCTGCCCCTGACGTGTTGGAGGGGAAAAACTCTTTCTCTTGGACAGTGTCAAGCCAACAGTGCAGTTACTCATTTGTAATTCTTTCTGATTTTTTATTCTCGTCTCTCACTAGATCGTTCTGAGTGATGGGAGTCTTTCTCTCCCTCTCGTATTCAAAGGCGCATGTTTTATGCGAATTTGGGCAACAATTTTACTCCTTCCTCAAGTTTGAAAGTAGAGGTGGCATTCGTGGATAAAGAAAAGTTCACAATAAAATCATTAGAGTCACAATGTCGAGGGTAAGATTATGAGAACAGTTAAAATTTTTAATAAAGGAAATGAAATGTATAAGAATGTGAAGGTGTGCAAGTGACTGGTTTGATACAATAGTGATTCTGAGACAATATGAATAAATTACAAACACTGACTAACAGCATAGTAGTTTTTGAACTACTGGATATATCTCTGTGGATGTTGTAGATTTTATGAATGTAGTAATGCCAGAAGTTATAGAAAGGACAGTAGATGTACTGGGTGTAAAGTTGTGGGATAAGAAAGGAGTTTGCAGACAATCAATACTAATTAGAGATGTTAGAACAAATGCAAAAGTTATTAAAAGACTTTGAAAGTGTTTTTACAAGAGGCGAAATTCGAGAGTAAATGTAAGCAAGAGTAAAATTATGAGAGTAACTGGAAAATAAGATGATGGACCACTGCTGTTTATTTGAGAAGAGGGAGAAATGGAATTATATAGGTATTTGGGAGCATACATAATGGGGTGGCGGTAACATGAGAAAATGGGTCACAAAACAGTGAAACGAGACAGGTACCGGTGTTTATGTAGAAGATTGTGCATAGCCTTGAATTGTCTCTGGAAACCATGGTGGGAAAGTATGAAGGGAATGTTGTTTGAGCAAACTGTCCTTTATGGACGTGATGTGTGAGTAGTGAATGTGAGTAAGAAAAAAGGGAAAACAGATTGAAGCGGCTGAGATGAGTTTTCACAGTGTAAGTGGTGTAAGAAGAATTGATAGGCTGAAGTAGTAATGTAGCTAAAGAGAGAGGATGGCTCAGAGTATTTTGAAATAGGTTGATTATTTGTGAAGGATGAGCAATGATAGGTTGGTGGAAAGTGTATGCTTCAGAGGAGCTATGAGCAAGGACGAGAGAAAGGCTTATAATAAGGGGTTGGGTATCATGAAATGAAACGAAGTGTTTGATAGGAGCCTGCATATCTAGAACCACCAGTGTGAAAGATAAGGTTGAATGACACACTGTGTATAGAAGAGGGTGGACGTCCTGCTGATGAAGTTTCGTTTTAGGAGAATGAAGCAACCTATATTGTGGAAGTTTTCCTACACATGAGTTCATCCACGTTTCTGTAGGCTGAGTATGAATGCGGCCATGAGATTTGTTTTATTTTCTATGGAGCTGTCCCTTTGCTATTGACAGTCGATTATATGCTATATATATATATATATATATATATATATATATATATATATATATATATATATATATACGTATATATATATATATATATATATATATATATATATATATATATATAAATAAAGGTTTTGCCACGAAGGAAAAAAATGAAAAAACGAGTTGGCCGAGTACTTTCGGTCGTATTCGGACCCTTTACTGAGGCTTACTGATTTTACAAAGAACACCATAGTCAAAAGAAGGCTTAATATACAAACTGACACTACCAAATTAGCCATAAGGGCGATTTTCACTCTACAGAGAGGAGGAGTCATAGGCTAGCCACACCTTGAAGGATACCCGCGGTAAACAAGTGATTCTTCCAGAAAAACAGTACATTTTGAAAACAACACGGGAGCATATACAATTTAATATCATGAATTTTTACACAAATTTTCCCAACAAAAATTATTATTAATGAAAAGACGAAAGAAAATATAAATATATATATATATCGAGGAAGAGAAAGAGGGAGAGAAAATATCGAACCAGAGAGAGAGAGAGAGAGAGAGAAAGACAGACAGAGAGAGAGAGAGAGAGAGAGAGAATTAATAATTATATACATGTGGGACTAATTTATTAGTTGTTCATTTATTTTGAGGTCCTTCATAAACATCTTACAAATATATGGGTCCAAATGGTACATTCCCAGACTAAGATTTAGGTTGTTTTTATTAGTGATTTGTATAATTGCCGATTCCAGTAAATTTCTTGAAACATAATCATTAGATCTAGCAATTACCGAGGCATCACCCCAATTAATACAATGAGATTTTTCACTCAGATGGATAAACAGTGCATCTGAGTGAAAAATCTCATTGTATTAATTGGGGTGATGCCTCGGTAATTGCTAGATCTAATGATTATGTTTCAAGAAATTTACTGGAATCGGCAATTATACAAATCACTAATAAAAACAACCTAAATCTTAGTCTGGGAATGTACCATTTGGACCTATATATTTGTAAGATGTTTATGAAGGACCTCAAATAAATGAACAACTAATAAATTAGTCCCACATGTATATAGTTATAATTCTCTCTCTCTCTCTCTCTCTCTCTCTCTCTCTGTCTTTCTCTCTCTCTCTCTCTCTCTCTCTGGTTCGATATTTTCTCTCCCTCTTTCTCTTGCTCGATATATATATATATATATATATATATATATATATATATATATATATATATATATATAATTTATATTTTCTTTCGTCTTTTCATTAATAATAATTTTTGTTGGGAAAATTTGTGTAAAAATTCATGATATTAAATTGTATATGCTCCCGTGTTGTTTTCAAATTGTACTGTTTTTCTGGAAGAATCACTTGTTTACCGCGGGTATCCTTCAAGGTGTGGCTAGCCTATGACTCCTCCTCTCTGTATAGTGAAAATCGCCCTTATGGCTAATTTGGTAGTGTCAGTTTGTATATTAAGCCTTCTTTTGACTATGGTGTTCTTGTAAAATCAGTAAGCCTCAGTAAAGGGTCCGAATAGGACCGAAAGTACTCGGCCAACTCGTTTTTTCATTTTTTTCCTTCGTGGCAAAAAAACCTTTATTTATACATAGCATCACGTTTTATATACTTCGTGATCAAGTTATTCATATATATATATATATATATATATATACACATATATATATATATATATATATATATATATATATATATTACACCTTACTGCTACCAGCTATCATGGTGGGCAAAATGATTATTTATATTTATGAGTGCGGAACCTAGATTCAAAAGGTGTACTGTGTATGGACAAGAAATACAGACTAGGCTGATGCACCACTTGATGAGTGAGTATAGTGTCTTCTACTGTATGAACCCATACACAAACCCTAAAGGCAGTGTTTGATAGTGACCAAGATATATATATATATATATATATATATATATATATATATATATGAATTTGTAATAGCCACAATGCCCTCTTCTCAAATTCTTTGCTCTTTTTGGATACATTTGTCACCAAAACTTGCATCCAAAAAAGAGCAAAGAATTTGAGAAGTTAAGAGGGCAATGTTGCTATTATATTTTCATGTGCATCTGGTAAAAATGAACAGTAGTTTATATATTATATATATATATATATGTATGTGTGTGTGTGTTATATATATATATATATATATGTGTGTGTGTGTGTGTTTGTGTGTGTCTGCGCGTGCGCGCGAGAATAATGTGGTGAATGTAAAAGGCGTATCTTATGTGCGGAGATTTAAACAATTTCCGACCTTGACTTGTATGCAAAATGTGGGTTGAAATGAAATCATCAAGTTAGGAATTAAAAGGTTTGTGTGAAAATCCTAATAGGATTGATGATAAAACCTCCGAAGAGTCTTGCTTAAGAGGAATGTAGTCACCACAGAATCGTCTACGTTTCTCCCTACGTGTGTATGCACACGCAGATGCATTTATTTCGATCTGAAACTGACGTACACACGAACACACTCCCCGCCTTTCCCGAGCCGTAGTACACATGAAGATGCCATGTGCAGAATTTGATTTTATTATTTTATATAAAATAATGTGTTTGGTACTTGGAAGGAATCCCATTTGTAATCGTAAACCATCCAGAGGCAACTAAATACTACTTAACCAAACATACATCCTGACCATCATAGCAGTTTAATTCTCACGTACAGCAGCTTGTCAAAGAACAGCTGTAAAGAGTAGCCATGTCGTGATTTCTTTTATCATATCGCGTTTCGTAAAGCTGTCTACGGGCTCAGTCCATCTTAACATTAAAATCCATTACTCTGTGGTATTCGTCAGAATCTGATACACATTTTAGAGTAATTAGTAGAAAGCCACGCGCCGTTTTCATTTTAGTTCAAGTTGAAAGTGAAGTCCATTTCTAGGCATCTGTTGCCCGGAGGCGGTGTCTGTAGCTGTGCCCATGATCATGGATCTTATCGAAGGATCGGCGTCACTATTCTTGATGTGGTCACATGATGACGACGGCTGCTTAACGTATTTTGAGGCTGGATTGACATAATGACAGTATGAGAAAGTTCTCCTTACACACAGAAAATTTGAATACAATTGAAATAACGGGTGTAAGACAACTGACAAGAAGCGTTACATGACGTCAAGTTGAGTTGATGTTCGCGGGTATTCCTACTCCGTGTCTGTCAGTACCCAGGGCGGCTTCCTCCCCATTCCCCGAATCCCTCCTCGCAGATCGTCTAAGGAGTGAGGACATCGCCTTAGCTTTCAAGACATTGGTCAGAGGTTTTTTGGTCTGGAGTGATGTCAGGAACACCGTCTGCTCCGCCTGTCTGAGGAACTTCTTTTCTTCTGACAACGGTTGGTTTCTCTATCAGTTGTGTTGCAGCGTTGGGTCTCATTCATATTTTGCGGCGTTTGCCTCCAGTTTGTTCATTTTAATGCCATATAAGGCTGATACCCTTCTACTTTCAGACAAAGGCGTTCTTATGTCTGTCTCTAGAAAGCTTAAAGCAAGTCATATTTTTTCAGGTGTAGTTCTTCACTGCTCACTGTACGTATGCTCGTGTTATCGGTCGTAGTTCTCGGCTGAGAAATTTTAAATTTTAAATCGAACTGTCATATGATATCACATTAAGGGGTCATAATAAACCTGAGTATGACATAAGAGTAACGTTATTCTGGTATTTTTTGGTGTAAGAAATCGAAATGTCATATCGAGGTAATTTATATGTGAAATTCTCTTCTCTCTCTCTCTCTTCTCTCTCTCTATCACGCAAATTCGTCTCGATCTCATCTCTCTCTCTCTGAAGTCACCCTCGAAGTACTTATGATACTTCTAGCATCTTGTACTCGAGTAACGACCCCTCTCCCGGATGGAGAGTGATGAAAGCTGTTTAGATTGCATTTTTTTTTAATTTACATATCCATATTGTTTGTGTTCAGCAGAGGTTTTAAAGTTGTAGCTTTTAGGGTTGGGTATTTTGTTTATGCGTGCACATTTTATATATACGATATAATTATTAAAATAAAATTGATTGTATGTTATAATTAAGTAATATACTATATATATATATATATATATATATATATATATATATATGCATACATAATTTGCAAGTGATATTCCAGTTATATATATATATATATATATGTATATATTATATCTATATATATATATATATATAATATATACTAATATATATGATTTTGGCAGTGAAGTTCAGTGAGACAGGTACCTAATGAAGAACTATATAATGAAGAAACATGGGCGATCTCTTTCGGCAGTCGTATGGTCGTATGGCATGGATAATGCCTCAAAGGTCAACAACTTCGTACCTATAGATAAGGCCCGTAAGGTGGATGATCATTTTAGATGACAACCAGAATTATGAGCGGGACGACATTTGTTTATGGCTTGTTACCATCCTCATAGGTTTGTTAATTTAGGCGCGGCGAACGAGAATTTACCCAAACCTCATTTAAGTGGCCGACGGTTTCAGTTTTTACACTTTTATTTCTCTTATTATTTAGGTTTATTTGTAGATTGTCGTGACATAAAATCAGCTGTGTTTTTTTCATTTAGATGCTTATTTGTTCATCAAGTCGCTTTAAATCCTTCATGTTTCTTGTTTATTTATGTTTAAGTATGAACAAACTCATATGTGGGTGTAAGTGCGTGTGCGTGTGTGTGTGCGTGTGTCGTCGTAGTCAGGAATTGTTTATTATGATTTCTCGTCCCATATGATGCCCAGAAACGAGTTTCAGGCGGCCTCGCGATCCGCGACAGCGTCTCTCCCTCCCTCCCTCCCTCCCCCAGCGCCCAGCGCTCCGTGGTTTGTTTGCTTTGTTACATCATCTCTTTACCCGCTGGAGTTGTTTCGTGTACGTAATATGGCGGCTGCTTCAAAATTGTCTCAAATACGCTAGATTAATGGTTGTAAATGAGTAATATTTATGAAATGTGCATTATATATTGAGTATGTATTTACATGTGTCATTTGTATGTACTATATACAATGTGTCATATGACGCTTTAGTGTCTTTACACATTGTTGTGTATTTTGTATTCTTCTGTCAAAATGTTATGACCTCCTTGGGAGTTAATATTAGTTCTCACTTTGTTTGAAAAGTGCGCTGTACATCATCGATGTGACTCTGTGGTAATAGTATTTTGGTCGGACCACATCCCCCTAACAATTATTCTTCGTCTTCCCGAGTCGTCTTGACAATTAGTTTGTGAAATGGAACACTCAGTAGGATGAGGTACTTATGGGGAATGGAATACAGTATTAGCTGTGCACCGTACTCTGAAATTGTCCGCAATTGTCATTGTATTCGGTCAGTTTTAAAAAAGCTGTCAAGTGTAAGTTTTATTTTCATCATCTAAAGACAGTATATTGGGACTAACTTTGCTGTACTACATGGTTTAACTACTTTAACGTACTTCGACTCTAACGCGTTGAAATTGCATTTGGTACGATTATCTCTCTCTCTCTCTCTCTCTCTCTCTCTCTCTCTCTCTCTCTCTCTCTCTCTCTCTCGTGGATTATGTTTTTACCCTTGTGACCAGATCGCCACGAGGAATGAAGGCTCCTAGATGAAATGGGTGCCACTTGCGGGCCAGAGTTACTGCACATGATGTGGAGCATGTCATTTCATGGATACTCAT
The DNA here is from genome assembly GCF_015104395.2 of Macrobrachium nipponense. NCBI lineage: Eukaryota > Metazoa > Arthropoda > Malacostraca > Decapoda > Palaemonidae > Macrobrachium > Macrobrachium nipponense. The sequence goes on from NC_087200.1 coordinate 153,943,722, forward strand.
TTTTAAGAACAAACTTGTAAAATAAAAGCTGGTTGCGATAACGGAAATAGTCTTTGGCTTCATTAGCTCAATACTGCATAAATCTCGTGGGACGAAAGTTCCACGGTAGTCGTCCTGCTTTTGTATTAAACCACAACATACCATGATTATTACTTCAATACTCCTAAAGTCCGTTGAATCAAAACCTGCACTATGTCTGCCTGATGTGTTACTTTACCCTTTACGTGCTTTTTATGTAAGCACAGAACCACGAAAGCCAGGAAATCTTAAGCGGTATATACATGTTGCCATTTTGAATTTTGAATATTCTAGATAAGAATGTGATTCAGGCTGGAAGGAAGTTCTTACGTGGTCTTTGCGTTTCATTAAAATCACGAAAGTCGGTTTTAAATAAAATGATCGGGGATGGCTTTCATGTTGTTGAGTGACGATAGGAATGTTACACTTGAGTAATTTATCCATGACGAGTACCTCCATCTTAGTCTTCATGTACAGCTTTTATTATACGATTCCATAATCAAGTATTGGAGTTGTGCGTCATGGATTCTGGAATAGCTTTCGGTAATGTGTATACCGAATTAAGGAAAATATTGTGATTATCCCAAATCGGTATTGCATTGTCTGGAAATATCACCTATCCTAGATCTATATCTTCGTTATCAATATTTATATATGAATGTTATTGTCTGCAGTAGAAAACTGGGTAAAATCTGACTGAAATATGAGCAAGAAGCGTGTGCACGCTCACATTCGCATATAATTATATACATGTATACATTATAAGTATTAGTATGTATTACCAGAAGCCACTGGGAAAATTTAAACAAAAGAAAAGACAGAGTGCCAAGTACTTTCGTGTATTTAAATACACGAAAGTACTTGGCTCTCGGTCTTTTCTTTTTTTAATTTTTCCAGTGGCTTCAGCTAATCAACAAAATAACGCGCTTACTTTGGTGATTTCTTAGTAAGTATATATATACTATATTTATGTATGATCTTTGTAAAGTAAGATGATTTTGAGTTATTAATTGATGATTGACTGACCTCGTATTAGCTTGGACTTGTGATGTATTAGGGATGGTTTTCTGGCTCTGTATAGCCGGACCACCTCTTTGATGACAGGCCTTGACAGTTTTGTTGATGACGTCTGCTTTTAGCCAGGCCTCAATTTCTCTCTTGTTGATGACAACGTGTAGGGGTTTCCATTAACTAGGATCTTTGCTGTGGGAAGACGACAAGGTGCCACTCCAGTTAATGTTATGGCCCAAGTTGGATCTCCCACCCCCATCTGTTCATTGACATTGTCTCTTTAACTGCGTGTGACTCATTCAAGGTGATGCTTTAACTACATACAACTCTTAGAATTCTTTGTGTCCTGGATTGATTGCCTTTATTTTGAGAAACATACCCAGTCTACTTCCTCAGGTGTAAAGATTTTTAAGAGACCTGTCTGTCCTGAGTCAATATTTTTATGTTTATATTATGGCAGGTTTTGAAGTGTTGACATGTTGGTCATCAGCAGCTGACTCCTAACTGTTGGGCGAAAATTTGGATTCTGATAAGTTTCTTATACGAGACCTGAGCAGTTATTTCTAGTAGTGTCGTTCATCATGCTTTGTAGAATTTTTCGTTATTCTAATCGTCCTTGGCATTTAGAACTTTCTAGACAATACCACGCATCACATCTTACTAGATATGCAGTTAATTGTGGCATTGTCGCTTTTTCTGTTGTGAAGTTCAAAACTACAGCTTTCAAAAAGATTCTTCATCAGCCGTGACAAAATTATGAAAGGGTCGTCCTAGTCATGAAGTTGAATATGAACCAAAGACGTTCAATCTAGGTAAAAATGCTATTTTCTTTATCAGTTTTACGTGGATCTCCTTTCTTAATGCATTCATTTGATCTTATTTGCATTTCTTTGTTATTTCTCTTCTGTAGTTCATATTTTGGTTCTGTATTTCTACTTTCTATGCTCTGCTGCTTGCTTGGGCGTTTAGCATCCTGTTTTGCTAATGGGGCACTTTGATTAATAATAATAATAGTAATAATAATAATAATAGTGTTTGAACTTTCCTGAATGCTGATAAGGTAGTAGGCTGCGGTAATTTGATGAATTGATTGCAGTGGTAACATGATGATTAGACATAAACATTTCTTCACATGCAGATATACAGCCGTTCCACATCCCTGCCTGTTTAACTTTCCAATGCTGATAAGGTACTAGGTTGGTACTGACTGGAACTATCACCATCACAGGTTGAGTGTGTGTAGCGGGTGAATTTGTTGCCTGGTATTGGAGGGAATGTTGAATGGGTTGTTGATTTCTTGATAAGCCATTTTAAACTTGTTGACTGATACCCAGTCCTTATTACTGTTTAGTAGTATTTTTAATGCTTTTTCTTTCCATCCAAGGACAGAGCAGGGCCCGTGGTATGAGGGTGCGAGTGGTTTGGGGGCATCATTTTGTAGGAACACGAATTTGCTGGTGTTTAGGTGATGTGGGACAATCGTTTTGATCTTATTTTGTATGTCTGGAGTCTTGGTAACTGGTCAGTAGGTTGTTCAACCTTTCTGTCTAGGAAGAACCGGCACATTAGTTTACTGAATGCTAGCTCAACGGAACAGGTATTGAGCTCTTTTCATAGAGTAAGTGTGTATACTAAAGATTACCTATGGTAGGTCTGTTTCCCATTCAGCGCCATCACGCTAGGCAATGAGTCTAACTTTGATGAAGCAGTGGTTTCTTTCTGCCATGCCTTTCTTGGTTGGGTTGTAGGCAGTTGTGTGATTCCAGTGATTTGGCCGAGTTGGTCCAGGTTTCTAGAGATGAACGGTGGCCCTCACTGTGATGTTATGTTATTGGGAATGCTGAAGTAGCTGACTCATCAGTTGAGGACTACCTTTGTGAAGGCACTCCCTGTTGCTTCTATCATGGGTATTATTTCCTGCCACCACATGATTTTTGTGTTGGTCTGAAAATGTATCGAAATCTAGGATGTTTTTAAGGATCCCACTTTCGTGAAGGTGTCTGAAACATTGTGGGGATTGTGAGAATTTCCTGGTGCTGGGTGGTTTTGCTTTTCTGGCACTTGAGCAGCTGTTTCGATAATTTCTTTATATGTTTTACCTCGTACCAGATGAATTTCAGTGACACTAATTTGGCCATTGTTCTTCCTGATAGGTTTGACTATGGGTGAGGTCAACGATTTTTTTCTCGAAGGATCTTGTCACTATGGGTTAGGGGCACCTATGCTAGCGTTGCAGAGGATGGTTTGGTGCATGATTCTGAAACATAATTTTTCACCATAGACTTGTGATGGAGGGGAGGTAATTGTTGGTGTCTGTATCTTTAAGTTAGATGTTGGTGAGTTCATAATTTAAGCTTAAATGGACTCCAGTCCCATTTATTTTAGGTAGTGTATCTGCCACAGGGTTTATCTGGCCAGTTATATGTTGAATTGTTCTCCCAAATTTGTTGCAGGTGGACAGGGGTAGTATAGCATAGATTTGCTTGTAATGTTCTTCCTGAGTCTTGGGGAACAGGAGGATGTCATAAACATAGCAGATGCAGAATGGGATATCCCCAAGTATGTTATCCACTAGTCTCTTTAAGGTGCCTTTGAGTATCAGAAGCTGATTGTTGAGTACTAGAAGGTGTATGTTCCTAATGCTGTGATAATTACTGTTCTTGGGACATCTAGATGAACTGGGACTTTGAGGTAACCCATCATAAGACCAAACTTGAAGAATATTTTCTCCCTATTGAGGTTAAAGGTGGTCTGCCGTGTTAGTAGTAGGTCGTTTTCAGGCTCAATAGCTAATCACTGAGCAGCTTCCAGTCAGGTGCTTGTGCATCACCTGACATTGAGTCTCGGTCTTACACCCAGCCAGCATACCTGTAACTTCTCTTTCTAATTCCCATTTGCTTGTTTGTTCTAACTATATCCATTCAGTACTTCTTTGTTCTAACTGTCTGTTCAGCACTTAACTGCAGTTCATGCACAGATATTTTCTTTCTGTTTTGCAGCATGATTTCTCAGTAATCAGCAATTGGATGGGGCCTATTATTTATTGCATGGAAGGAGTGCTGTTGCGGGTCTCACATCTTCAGATCGGGTCATCATCGAAATGCTGTATATTTGTTACCATGGGCTTCATTGACATTATCTCTCACATGGTTCTACCTGATCATTTGGAGACTTATTTTAGTACTTTCTGGTTGGCATCTGCTGTTTTCATCTCATTTTTTGTTTACGTCGTGGAATAGTAATATAGATCTACCCAAATTTTATAACATTTAAAAGAAAACGACAAGGGCGTTACACACACACACACACACACACACAGGATATGGGCTCGACAATAATGGAACGACGGAGCGAAACATCTCGAACTCCTTTGTTACAGCGTTTTCGTGATCAAAGCTCCTATTTATATCACAAGGATATCCTCGTAAATAATTTATATGCCGAATTCAGGTAAAATGGAAATTTTTGTACCCGAGAATAAACGTAAAGAGTACAAAAATGAAGCTTTCGCGCTTAGATTTGTAGGAGGTAAATGTTTTGTGTTGGGATACATAAAAATTCAGTGTTCCGTAGTGTTCAACTTGTCTCTGGTTGATCACATTTAAGCATGTCTGAATACTGTTTCTGACAACACAGCTTTTTATAAATAAAATTATACAAGATAATTTATCCAGTAGTTAAACGAATGTAGTTATCTTTGAGACGGAAGACATTTTAAGAATATATAGGCTCACTTGACTTCGGTATCTCTTCGCATCTTCAGCTTGGTGACACTTATCCGAATATTCGGTAAATGTTTTACTCGCGAATTGCCAGCTAGCATTTTGTTCTTCGTTGTCAATCATTCACAAAGAAAATGTTCATTAATTCAGAACGAGAAACGTTCACCTTATCATTGCGAACTTGAGTTAGCCTAACAGTAAAGAAATAAAAAATAGGTTTTTTTAAAACGCTCTTATCGAAATGCACTAAAAAGTGAGTAAAAGAATTTTTTGAAACACCAGGATTTTCATGCAAGAAGGAATGCTACAAGAAAAGAGATATATATATATATATATATATATATATATATATATATATATATATATATATATAATATTTTACTCTTGTATAATTTCCTTCCATGTTTGGGCCCATATGCGGTATGAAAAATCCATAGTTATTTACCGGTCTAAGACGTTGTGAAAAACCGGACTAAGAGTTTCATACAAATCCTGAGATACTGGAAAAGGTCACCAGACGTCACTGTTGACCCACTGATCATACGGCGTTATTGTCACCGGGATTGAGCAACCATGCAGAACTTCAAGTCCATCGGACGAAGGGAACAGGTCGAAAATTGATTTACAAGATTTGACCAAGACAAATAAACACAGACAAGCGTATAAAAAGATTTTCCCGCCGAGCTATTTCTGAGTGACGTCATATTTTCTTCGACCAATCTTCGACCCTGGTCCAGTGTTAGGACTGTTGAGTTTCTTTTTCTGAGTGAATTATTTTTAAGTCTAAGAACTGAAAGTATCGTGCACTTTTGTGACAAACAAGCTCCTCAGTTTCATTTCTAAGGAAGCTCACTTCAATGTCATCAACTTCTCAAGATGGCAGTGCCCATATCTCAGATCCATAACTGAGCGATATTTCGATTTTCCCTTCTATGGGTATGTAAATACACGCAGTATTCTCTCTCTCTCTCTCTCTCTCTCTCTCTCTCTCTCTCTCATCGTTTAGAAGTGCAATGAGTTATAACAGCAACATATTACTGTAATAAAATAAAATTTTAGAAATATGGAAACATAAATCCTTCATGCAGCGTACCAACAGTATATGTTAACCTTAGACATTATGCAGTAACTTTTTGTTTTGTAGAATAAGAGTTTAGAGTTGTTTTGCAAGAAAAAGAAATAAGCCAATGCGAATACTTAAAAAAAAAATACTGACTGGGGGCTTCGGGGCGGCTTTCCAAATGACCCTATTCTTAATTGCCTACATATGGCACTCTAGAGCCACAGATAAGCCCTCCTGGGGTGCCTGGTACATATTAGTCTCGACCCATCCGCCCCACGTAGTTCCCCCAAGCCCCTCACTGCAGACTCTCGTTTCTAGATTGTGCTTGAAATCAGAGAGAGAGAGAGAGAGAGATGGTGAGAGTTTAATCTGTACTCCTGTTTATCCTTGTATACAAGCACTTGCCTACATACACATCATTGAACCGAGATATACGTACCCCAGGGAAGTGCACCCAACACTCACCCAGTGGACGTGCCTTGGAGTCCCCCTGCGTTGTTTTTGCGTTGGACGCAAGCACGTTGAGTGCACGGTTCCTGGGCCAAGGCATAAAAAGAAACAAAAAAGTTCGATTTATTTCCCCCAGATGTGGTTGGAAGGCGCTTGCGTCGAGATACATCCAGAGTTTGGGTTAGTAAGACGGCGGGAAACATGTCGGAGAAGAGCCATTGGAGAACAGGCAGCATAAATCGGAGCTAAGAGAAGCAGAGTTAGACACGATATGAAAATAAAAAAAGAATTAACTGCTTAGGAAAGGATAAACGAAGTACGGTAAATGAAAAGGTGTCAAGAGAATGAAAGAAAGAATATTAAGGGGGTTAAGTAAATGAAAAACCAGAAGAGTAAGGTAGAACCAGGGGCAAGATGTGATGAAAACCAGCGGCAGAGAAGAAGAACCTAATGCGGAAAGTAGAATGTTATTGCAACTGAACCTGGAAAAGGAATGACCGAAATTTGATGAGAAAAATAGATGTTGACAGACTAAGAGAAAGGGATGAAATCGGTAGAGGCGGTGCAACGTAAAGGTGATACAAAACTAAGGGTAGTAGGAGCAGAGAAATAACCAAAAAATCAGGAAGGAACAAGAATGTGAAACAAATGAAGGACGATAGAAAATTGAGGATCGGGAGTGTATGAAGAAATGTAGGGAATAATTCAAGAACAGAGCGCTGACAGACAAACGAAAGGTCGGATGGCAATTGAGGATAAGAAGGCAGTTGGAGAGTGGATGGAATGTAAAAAGATGAGAGCAGGAAATAAAGTAATTAATGAGAAGGCAGCAAAAAAAGGAAGTACTGAAACGAGAGAAGGAGGCGAAGAATATTTACTTGTAAATAAAAGGGGAATGGGAAACAGAATGCGTAAGATGAGTCTTAGAAATTGAACGCTAATTGGAGAAGAAACACTAGAGTAGAGGGTGAAGAGAAGGAGGAGGAATGGAAAGTGGAGAAACGAAGTGAGTAAATGTGGTAGAAAGAGGAGTTGGCGAGGGAGAGGAAGGGCAGGACTTGATGTATTCAGAACATATGACCATTTACGGCTACTCTATAACTTCAGGTCGGCCACAAACTCCTGCGTGTTTCAACGTCCCAGGGCGAGTGCTCTCGCGCCTTCGCTTGTTTCGTGCCTTGCGGGTTTTGTTGGACTCTTTCTTCGATTAAGGTTATATAGTCAATCCTGAATGTTGGTTTTCAGTTGTATATTGACGATCCACAAGGGACCCTCATTAAAAAGGGAAACAAAGGACCTGTTCAGAAAGTGACGTTCTCTCTCTCTCTCTCTCTCTCTCTCTCTCTCTCTCTCTCTCTGTGTGTGTGTGTGTGTGTGTGTGTTTGTAGCGTCGCATTACACTCGTTTTCCTTCAGTTCCCCTTCGCTCTCTGGTTACAACAACAACTTGATGTAATATTAAGAATTTCCTTTTTAGTGTCCGGGAGGTTAGACTTAGATAGAAATCTAGCTTTATCGTGAGATACCATGAGTACTTTGTTCATCTCACTGGCTTCGGTTTTCGGTTATTCATCATTTTGGCAGAATCTCACGGGAAAGACAAACACTTACATTATTAATATATATCTATATATACTATATATAATATAGTTATATATATATATAATTATATATCTATATATATTATATATATATATATATATTTTATATATATATATATGTGTGTTGTGTGTGTGTGTGTAAAATACATCTCAAACTAACAGGTACTCCTTAAATCTTATAGTTATATGTAAAGGTTTTAAGGATTATCCGTTAATTTGAGATGTATAAGCTTATTTCCCTGGTCTAAGCAAGAATGATAATGTTGGCCGTTGTCATTGTGTTGGACATTAGATATACTTGCCTTATGTTTCCCATTTTGCGTTCAAAGACCGTACTTGACTTTAGAAAGAGTAAACGAAAATCCCTTTTATGTTGAGGGGTATGTTATTTGAAACTTAACTTTCTGGATATACGGACTCGGAGTCTGGATAACTGAGCAATTTTTTAAGTTCTAATTGTATTCCTGCACCAACATGGCATTTTAGTAATATGTTTGATCTAAGCTAATACAAGGCAGAATTCCAAAATGATCTCGGCCTAAAATTTACAGGAGCAGACTCATTTAGGTTGAAATGAATGAGTACCTGGAGGAGTTGTACTTCGGCACTTATGGAGAGTTCAGTCATTGGAGGGTCCTGGGTGAGCAAGACCATTTTATGGTTGCAAAAGATTCTCAGAGTTTGTGCTACCATAGAACTAAAGAGATTTAATGTCCTTTGACAGATTACTGATATAGTTTATGTGTGAGGCAGCATTCTCTTGAATGTAAACCTCTTTCAAAGTAGGAGGAATTTCTAGAAGTCCGTCTTTATTTTAAAGTTTTCTAGTTTTCATTACTACAAACTATATAAAAATTACATTTTACTTTATTTTCTTCCTCGGTTCAGGAAATATGAGTTATGATCGCTAAAAATCTAAATAGTCAAAAAATACTTTTATTTCATCAGTTCGTAGTTTGTAAAATTCAATCAGCGGAAACCATGGACTGTCTCTATGTCACAGCTGTTAGGCTGCTTGTGTTTATTGTGATAGTGTGTCAAAAACGTTATACTCTTTCTTATTCGAATTCGATAACGCTAAATGGTGCGGGAAGTGTTAAACTGTTTTAGTGCATGCACGGAGTTATACGTGTTTTGAGCCGCTCATGGATAATGATGAAAAGTTTGTTAGTTATGGCACTGTTAGAAGTTATGGCTTTGTTGACCAAGGACCGAAAAAAATTGTTGGTTGCGGATAATTTTGAAATGTTTTAATGAATTTTAGACAGTATTGAATTTTTTCTTTTGACTATCAACTGTTGAAATGTTTCCATATTGGTCTTCTTGAAAAATAACCGTTTTGTTGTATTGCACATGGACTAATGTCTTGTTGTGAACTATGTGGAATGTAGCCAATAGGCTGTTGGTTGTTTAACGCGGGTTCTCACTAGCTTGAATCTTTCTTGTCCTGGTCATGAGTTCATTCAGTGTTCATAGCTTGATAGATTTCTTTGAAACACGACTGCTGTTTCTATGAGTTTGCAATAGGGGTGGGGGGTGTGGATGGCACAGAGATTTACCTGTTTAGTCATCAATGGCCACTGCCCGGATCCCTTTGGTCTAAGTGTGGTGGAGAGTGGGCTTGGGCGCTTGTCGTATGTGTGTAGTTATGGTCTTTAGGACACTGTTGACAGTACACTTACCTTTCTTGGCTCTGTTGCTCATTAATGGCTTTGAAACCTTTAAGCAGTGGTAAAAAATGCACTTTGTTAAAATTTGTTGTCTTTTGGATATGTTTAATTTTTTTGTTTTGTTTATGAACTACAATGTAATACCGTTTATTTTGCTGAAAAGGTTTTTGTTTGTGGACTGTGTTGCATTGGTGATGTTGGCAGCGGTCAATGTTAAAATCATTTTTGTTTGTATTGACGGGAATGCAAATCTAGGCTTTCATAGAGTACTCAGCGTAAGGCATGCTACAACGGTCTCTGACAACTAGAAAACAAAAGCCTACCAGGTAGAGTTATGAGTCGTTCGTGATCTGACCTGTCTTAGCTCACCCATTTTGTTCTCAGCCGTCTATGTGTATGTGGTTCATCACCGAGTTCATCTCCCCTTAGGTGAGGTTTATTTTTATGACTCATGTGTTTGTTTTCTTGTGTGTTTTCATACTGCAGGCATGTTGCCCTTTCAGTGCCTTTTCATCCTCCCATAGCATAGTGTGTTCACCCTTTGCAATGTATAGTTTTTATTTATTTTTTTTTTATTTTTTTAACTGAAGGGAGGCATATCTGTTTTGTGTGTGTGTGTGCGTTTGTCTCCCAGCCACCTAGGGGACCTCCTTTGTGTGACCTAGCATGCAGTAGTGTCCATGTCAGTGTTTCAAAGCCCCTTCAGTGTGGGTTTTTTGGCTACCATGGAGGACCTGAAACCCATTTTCTGTTGTTGTGCAGGCAAGGACAAGTCCCGTAACAAATTGATGTCCCTGATTGTGGTAGACCTGCAATCTATATGTATATTGTCGGGGATGAGAGTGCATGCATGAGGAGCCATGTGTGATAATTGCGTGGGATGGTAATCACCCTAGAGGTCTCTGTATGAGAAAAGATATCATAAGGGCAGTTCATCCAGTGAACATACTCTTAACCCTTTTCCTTGCCCTTCAGGGTTCTTGCCTTCAGGAAGGGCCACCTCCCTCAGCAATGCCTCCAGCAGGATCATTAGCCTCTCAGTCAGTGTCAGTGTATGAGATATCCTGAAGAAGGTTATGGACTTCTGGGTCAAGGCTGGTCATCCTCTCCAGCAGTACGCAGCCTTCAGAAGGACCCCATCATTGTCTTTCACCATGTTGAGTCCAAGTTGACACATCCGCCATCTTGAAAATCAGGCAGGAGTGAGAGAGAAACATCCAAGAAGAGGTCAAGGGCAGAGTCAGCAGGCCGATCTTCCCCACCAATGAAGTGCCTGAGACTGGAAAAGCAGGTCATGATCTCTTGAGGGGCAATTTGGCGGGTGGGGGCAGACATTCACCTTAAATCGTCTCCATTGTGTTTCTCTTGGTTTGGTCACTGTCCCACCTTATCTCCTCCCTATGTTGGAAGACAGATCAGTCTCTAGGATGAGCATGGGAGGTCCTTGGCTGAGCCTCCAAAACAGCCCCTTACTCAACTCACCCTACTACTTTCCAACAGACTTAGTACTTCAGGTGATTGACGTCAAGGCAGAGAATTCTTGGGACACACCCTTCTTACAGGTGTCATCCCAGAAAGCTGGACCAGTTCCCTGAGGATTGGCAGTTAAAGAGCTGCCATGGCACCCATGTCTTCAGGCTTAGGGAATTAGACCTTTCAAATGTCTGAGAGCTGTCCACTGTCATCAAGCACTTAGAGAAGAAGTGCCTACAGAGACTTAAGACCCTTGGAGTGGATGGTTCTGAAGTTCTGTTCTCCCTGAGATGATGAGAGATTAGACGTTGAAGACCATCTTCCTCCTCTCTTGCATCGACCAAGAGAGTGGGAGAACTGCATGCCCTCTCATATGATGACACTCATGCCTTGGGTTGGTCCTCCATCCTGGAATTTGTCCCAGACTTCATGGCCAAGACCAAGAACCTTGCAATCTCAGACCTAAAATTCAAACATTTCTCCATCCCATCGTTGAAGGACTTTGTCGGGGTGATAAGGACAAGATGGTTCTATGCCTAGTCAGAGCTTTGAAGCAGAACCTGAAGTATACTGCATCTCATAGACTTGTTTGCTTGAGACTTTTCATTAGTACAGGCTGACAGAAGGGAGAGATCTCCAGAAATACAATCCCTTTCTGTCTAAGGGAGATCGTAGTCAGGACATATGTCCGCGGGAGGTAATGAGCATCTTCTGGCAAGGATTAAGGCCTGTGATATTAGAGAAATAAACTCCTTGATGGCATACAATAAAAATCATCATCCCACAAGTCCTAAAGGCAGGAATGTGGAAGAGGCAATCGACTGCATATTTCTACCTGTGGAACATGGCCCACAAATCCTTAGACATGTTCACCCTGGGCTCAGTGGTGGCAGCCCACCAAGTGTGTAAGGGCAGCAAGCCCCTGAAGGAAGGCCCTGTTCAGGAAAAGACCAGAGATATACCTGACGTCCCTGGATGGTGTGATGAATACAGGAATGGGCTAGCTCCGTGTTTGTTTAGTGACCTGAGCTATATAGGAGGTAGATCCAGAGGCAATGAGAGGTGCGGCACTATCACACTAGGGCACACCCTCCTGCCATTCTGGATAGATCATCTTCTTGCTTTTAGCTGAGGCTCCATTTATGAATGCAGGTTCATATTCCTGTCAGAACAAATACCAAAATTTAAAAAGTAACTTCTATTTTTCTTAGAACATGAACCAATACTTTCATAAGGAAGTATAGGTTTGTTTCCCAAGAAAAATACTAATTACTTTTTGAATAAGGAAGTTTAACCTCCTCTACTGCCCTTTGTGTCTGATATATCCCAGTCATGGGAAAGCTAATCCAGCATAGGTCACAAATGACTCATAGGCCTACCTGAGAGCTTTGTTTTTTTAGTTAAATCAGTGATAGCGCCTCAGCACACTTTGTACTGAGTACTTCACTTATGAAAACATATGTTCATAACCTAGAAAAGTACAAATGATTTTTAAAAATGTGATATTTTTTTGACTAAGTTGAAATGTAAGTTTTAATAACAGAATTAATTGTTTTCCCCTTAGATGTTGAAATGTAAGGTCTAATAACAGAATTAATTGTGTTCCCCTTAAAGTCTGTTAGGTTAGTTATGGTTTATGGTTAAATGTATTTAATTGGCTGTCGCGTTTGCTGTGGAATATTTTCATATATATTTTCACGGTACCGGCATTGTTTAAACAATTGTGGTTCTATAGACTTTGATGAAATGTTTTATTATTATGGATTATGTTGATATTTTGACTGAATATGAGTTATGATACATGATATTTTAGAATATCTACTTTGAATTGTTTTAATATGTGGGGTTTTGAAATGTTCATGTTATGGAACATGAGATAACTGAAAACACTTTCGTAGATGGTGGTCTGTGCTGAGATGTCTTTGTTTGTAATGGATTGTGGTGAAGTGTTGTCAGTCGTCGGGCCACAATTGAACCGTTTTCTCTGCTGTTGCAATCTTTGTGAAGATTCCTGGTGTATAAGTAGTCCCTTTCTAACACAACGCGAAGATGTACATTATCAGTGATAAAAGAACCTCTCGTCATTCGTCATATTTCCCTCTTGATTTGATACTTGCCCAGATTGTCTTTAGGGCTGAAAGTGTATGTGAATTCTGTATGAATTACTTTGAGGATTTTGGATTTCAAGTAAATGATAAGGTTCTTTAACCGTGAGCACTAGGAAACACCGGGGCTAGTGAAAGACTGAAGTGGAAAAAGAAACAGATTTAGCGGCATACGCATGCGTGAAGAAGAATGTTTTGTCAATTGTCATTTAATAAGCTAGATGGTTTTGGTATTCAACATGATGGTTACTTACGTTTTCTAACGTAAAATTTACGACAAATGCTGTTTATGATTGGAATGCTTTTTATTCAATTTGGAATCCATTTATTTTTTAATTAATATTTTGCATGTTTGTTTTAACTGTGAACTGTTTACAACACTCAGATAGTTGATGTCAGCGGTTGATAGATTTAAGGAAATGAAGCTCTCCGTGCTGGTGCTGTGGGTATGAGACTTGTTGCAAATTGGCACCCACACGCCCTTAGTCTTGCACATTTGCCTCCTATGCCCGAGTTTTCACCAGACTCACCACAAACCCTATATACATAGATATTTATTCTTAGGCTTCGAGACTGTCTGTTCTATCTGTAATCCTAATTTTTGTCCAACTGAATTTCTTTCTCGAATAGTATTCATGACTGGAAGTATACAGTACAGTACTTACATTAAAATCCAAAGTACAATACATTTTTATTTTTTTAAATTAACGGGCTAGGAAATTTAAAGCTGTTAGGTTATTTTAAAATAATTTTTCAAGAGGCTTATGAAATTATGGATTTTATAAAATTACTTTTTCTTCTTTGCTGTTCTGGTATTTGAATACATTATTCTTTCGTGTCGGATGATTTGATAATTTTGACTCTGTTAACTTTATTGTTTCTTCAGTGTTGTCTGCGGTATTTGCTTATTTGGGGAAAGATAATTGCAGTTAGGGTATAATGAAGAGTTTAGATAGGCTGATAACGCCCGGACCCCCTCTTGTAGATGCCCAACCACCTAGTTGGGTACTTGAGGCCAAATTGGCGATGCAGGCCCAGCCAAGTGAGATATTCGTTTATTTGCTCTTCGTGCCCAAGGGCAAAAGCTTCCTTTTTCGGAGACTAAACGGGGTAATTTCGCAAACCACATCAATTATGACAAGTGGCTTATGAAGTAAACAAATAAAAAATAAGATCTCTGTTTTTCAGACAAATGAAGAGCTGCGATGTGCGTTCACAGGCTTAGTTGTAATGATGCGATATTATTTTTTTTATTATTATAGGTTTTGTTTTGAAAGTTTGATATTTTCATAATTACGGTAAAGTATGTTCAAATCAAGGCCTAGACATAGGCCTTCGTTCAAATGCTGTTGTTATTAACGGTGACCTTTGTAAATGATACTTTTTTATATCCTTTTATCATTTTCGTGTGATTCTTGTATTTTACCTTAGAAATTAATTGATTTATCATTTTCTCTTATTTCCAGGAACGGATAAGAATAAGCACCTGAAGATTCAAGTGTTCTTTCAAATCACGATAGAAGTTGGCCGATCGTGACCTACCTGTGTGTTATGTGGATGTCGAAGACTCATTTGAAGGACTAAATGGCGCTCCTTTGGTAGGGGTCGCGCAGGGGGCGAATAAAATTAGATTCCACGTGGATGGATGTATGCTATTTGGAACTGTGGTGGAATGACTGTTTACTGCTGCTGTTCTCTGAACAAAAATAAATTGTGTTTACACCAAACAAAGGGAATCCAGAAACTACAAGTTTGAACCGAGTTGTAATGCAAGAACCATTTCTAGTAAAAGAACCAGAAAATCGCAGCTGTCAGCTATGGTTGGAGAAACTGAGAAAAACCAGCAAGGCATCGAAGAAATCAGAATCTGTTTGAATAACTGAAGAACGAGTGGCCATGATTGAAGCTCAAAGGTTCATTCCACGGAAAGAGCTTGACTAAGATCCTGTACTGCCATCCTTTGAGAAAGAAGGGCACATTAATTAAGCTGCTGCCATTCCCGCAAAAGGGGAGACCCTCCAGATTCAAGGCAAGATGGGCTCCTGCGTCAGGAAATGCCGATTGCTAAGACTCAAGCTGAAGAAGCGATGGATGACGGTGAGTACACATGACTCGCCTTTCTATCAGAAATGACTGAAGGGAGCTTGACAGATTGTATGTTACATTTCCGCTTTGAGGACTTTGTGTTCACATCTATTGTTGCTCTTCCGTAAACTATTCAGGTCTCGGTTTGTTTTCTATAATTTAATTCATCTGTCATTGGTTGCTACATACATGGTGGTGGTGGCTTCTGAAAACTGACAACCACCCGTGAACTTCTGTGATGGATTTAGCTTGATTTCGCAGCTGTTATGTTGGCATTCAGTTTTCATTGAAATTTATGCTTCTGTTGTTGCTTCGCGTTGTGCCATAGATAGGGGTAACCTTTATATTTTCTTCGTATTTTTCATGTTTATTAAGTTGTTTTTTACACGTATATATATCGCCCGTTCATTCTTTTATTCTTATAAGCATTTTCCATATTTGCTTCGTTTAAATATCTAGAAAGATTTATTTGATCATAGTGAATTGAGAGGTAAATGAACAGAAATTCAGGCTGAAATATGCAGAGTATATGTATTATTTTTTTATAATATCCTTGCTGATGAGCGACCTCTCGGCAGTGGTGACTGGCCCCTAAGTGGATGAGATACCAGCATTTTCTACTTGTAAATCATGGGAGATAAGCCACGATGTGGCACTGATGAGGAGGAACCTCCTGCATTTTCATCCTCCGTCTTTTTTCTTCTTGGGAAGCAGCTTGATTGCAATGTTGATCACGCAGAGAGAGATAGATAGAGAGAGAGGTTTGCACATTAGACGAAAGAGAAACTTTTCGTGCCACCGCTTATTATTTTAGTTACTGTTATTTGTCTGCTTTCTATTCATCTGTGTCATGTTGTGAAGAGCTGTGCCAGTGGAACGTTGTCTAATATAAGACCATTAAGAATAAATGCAGAGATTGTGATTAGCGATGGTCCATTTGTTCCAT
Source organism: Macrobrachium nipponense (assembly GCF_015104395.2). Lineage (NCBI taxonomy): Eukaryota > Metazoa > Arthropoda > Malacostraca > Decapoda > Palaemonidae > Macrobrachium > Macrobrachium nipponense. Next base: position 153,959,865 of record NC_087200.1, read on the forward strand.
GTTGTGAGATTTGTGCTTACTTCTGTGGCTTTAAGTGGTATACAGTTATTTTAGTTAATACAAATTTATATATATGTATATATATATATATATATATATATATATATATATATATGAAATCGTCTAATGTCCAGTTCTCTATACCATGGGAATAACTCACACCGAAGTAAAATTAGAAATAATAAGTACTTCGTTAGCGGTTCGGATTCTGCTGCGGACGGAGCTCTCATCGTTTATAATTCCACTTCTTTGTAAGTTATTCCCAAGGTAGAGTGAAGTGGATATTGAACAAATATATATTATTATATATTCATAATTATAGTCATCTGTTTGAGAAAGGTTTAACTATATGTTATTCCCAAGGTAGAGTGAAGTGGATATTGAACAAATATATATTATATTATATTATATTATAGTTATCTGTGAGAAAGGTTAACTATATGTATCCCAGAGTAAAAGACGCCTATGAAACTGCTATCTGAAGCAATGGCGGTTCTAGGTCGATGGGAGAATTTTTATGAAAATGTGATGAGTGTGGGAAAGAAACGGTTAATGCAAGTCTTAGAATGCCAATGAAGAATGTGGGTGTGAAGGTGGTAAGGAGAGCCAGTGTGAGGTTAAACAAAGGCAAACAGCAGGAGTTGATGGGATTACCTGTGGTAAGTTGCGTTATGGTGGTGAGATTGTGAATAAATGGCTAACCAAGGTAAGCAAAGTATGTCTGGTGGAGGGAAAGGTTCTGAAGGAATGGGGTAGAGGAATAATTGCTCCGTTTTGTTAAGGTGAAGAGAGACGATTGTTAGAATTATGGGGACGTAAGATAACGTAGCATACCAGAGAAGGTACTATCTGTAGGAGTCTCAGATGAAGAGCAGTGTGGTGTGTAGACGAGTACGTTGGTGTGGATGAAGGACTCGTTAAGAGAGGTGTTCTATATGAGAGAGAGTTATGGGAGAAAAGCAATGTGGAGGATGTTGAGGATGAATGATACAAGTAGATTATAAGCTGCCGAGCGTAAATAAAAGTGTTATACAGAACTAATGTGGATTAGAACATATAGACAGGAGAGTGACTGGATCATTTTGAAACTGGCTCTGGGATAAATTTGTGTTATGTCTCCATAACTACGAGAAGTCAGAGAATGGAAATTAAACTTGAGTGGCAAGTATTAGGAGTTTCAAATGAATTGTGAACGGACGGTGGAATTGTGTGATGATGATGATGAAGTACTAGTCGCGTATAGTGCAGAGAAACTGCTTGAGAGAAGGGGGGCGGGGGGGGGGGGGGGGGGGGACATGATGTATGATGTGTTTAATGAAAACATCTAGATCTGTGAGCAACGTGCATATTGTTATGATGCCAAAATAATCTGGGTAAAACGAGACTTAATCCTGGAGTGAAAACGAAAGCACTCTTCAGATTTCTTTTTCTTTCTACCGTCAGAGAGGCCCCTCAGAAACTCGTTTGTGCGCTAGATTGTACTGAAGCCTTCCTTGGCTAGTTGTAATCCTGATCTTGCATTTTTCAGTTGTCCTTCAGCTGCTGCCTCTTGGATTTCCTTTGCCTAATGTGATTCTCTAGTTGTACCATTATCTTGGTTTTTATTTATTTATTTGTACAAAAATAATACTGCACAATGTCAGTCCCCTAAAAGTATCTGTGTAACCATTTTGTCTTGCGAGTCTTTGAAAAATAACAGTGGTATCTCTCATTTCTTCTCTTTTGATAGAATAACCAATAATAGATTTATTGATGAATTGAGCATTGGGATAAAGAGTGATTTGTGGCAAACCATTTATCGAGCCCCATTCCTTTTGGTGCAGCTCAGCATATGAATATAACTTTTTGGCGATGCAGACTTTGCAACATGTCTAAATTAGCATGTTTTGAAACCTTTGAATTAGTATGCCAGTCATTTCCCTGCCTCCTTGTTGGTTGGTTTGGAAGGAACAGAGTCTTGCCAATCGACAATTGAAGTTCAAACCCTTCTCAGTCCACCACTTAAGGCTCAAAGCAATTTCTCTGCGAAGTGATATTTCTGATAAGCTTCTCGACGACTCCTTTTGGAACTTCGTATTACTTATTTTCGTATGTGATTTTATTTTTTTTCACAAACAAAGTGTAGGAGCGGTTTCGTCATGCCTATTCAAGGCTGGCTCCAACTCCCTTCTTACCTGCCTCTAATCCAAAATGTTTATGTGCTTTTGCCTTTTAAGGAGAATTGCTGGATGGTTACTATCTGGTAATGGCTAGCTAGACGGATGTTCTGTCAATGTGGGTAACATGTTCATGCAACAGACTGCATACTGCGCTTTTGGTCAATAATTTACTTCAGCTCCTCATTTTATACACACACACACACACACACACACACACACACACACACACACACATATATATATATATATATATATATATATATATATATATATATATAACTTATATCCCATTATAAGCTCTTTTCCTCTATAAGGAAATAACACAAAAGCCCTACAGTTGTCAACTAGTCATTTAGGATCAGGTTGCCAGCCTTCGTTCCTTTGCGACTGCGGGTGAAACAAATCAGTGCCTAATACACTGTTGAAGTCAACAGAGGCATAGAGGGTGCCAACAGAGTGTGGCAATCCCACCATCCGTTCCAGGGAAAGGAGCCCGGCTTCTCTTCTCTCTCCTTGTAGGCAAGAATGCCATTGGTCACAAATGCATTGGTGGTTCGTAGTCCCTTGCCTCGCCAGCAAAAGGTCTTTGGGATCGATTCTCCAAGTAAGTCTGAACATGATAGGCATGAACCATCAAGTGTATGTAAGTGTACCTCTGCTCACCTAGAAGTGATTGAGGTATCATGCAGTTAGTTGATTGTTGTGGTTTGCGACAAAAGGTGGAGAGTATCATCGCAAAAATACTTCCTTAGAACTGGTAGTCTGTCATCTACTGGAGCGACCTCTTGTAGATATATAATATATATAATATATATATATATATATATATATATATATATATATAGATATATATAGTTTGTGTGTGTGTGTGTGAGAGAGAGAGAGAGAGGAGAGAGAGAGAGAGAGAGAGAGAGAGAGAGAGAGAAATACATATGTACGTAGATGTAAAAAGAAAGAATTACGAAAATTGCAAGGTAAAGAAACTGATACTCGGATTAGTCGGCGGGAGTAAGAAAAATTTGAAAAAAAAGGTGTCTCATGATGCGGGGAGGAGCATCCTTGGAAGTTGTTTGTTTGTTTGTTTGATAAGTAAACAAACAACCGAGAAGGAAGATTCGCGTCGAAATATTTGGTACTGTCTTGATGTTCGAGTCTGATAACTATTTTAAATTTTATTGATTCCTTACTGTTTACGAAAATTATTGAAATTTCTCAGCTGCTTAGAGGAATAGTGCAGATTTTATTCATGTGTTTGTCATTTCTTGCGTACTTGACTTGGGAGAGAGAGAGAGAGAGAGAGAGAGAGAGAGAGAGAGAGAGAGAGAGAGAGAGAGAGAGAGAGAGAGAGAGAGAGAGAACTGCAGTCCCTTTAATAAATGGAAGCGAAGCATTGTTACTCTCAATATTGTTTTTATTTTTTTCTCTTTAAAAAAAATAAAAAATAAAACTTTTGCCGTAATTTGGCCGTCCGTCCGTCCGTGCTTTATGCTGTCCACCCCCAGATCTAGAAATGACAGAGGCTAGAGGGGCTGCAAAGTGGTATGTTGATCATGCACTATCCAATAATCAAACTTACCAAATTGCAACCCTCTAGCCTCTGTAGTTTTTTATTTCATTTAAGTTTAAAGTTAACCATGGATCGTGCATCTGGCAGCGCTTGCCGGAGGAGTGGGACGCACCCTCACTCTACTGCATGGCTTCTGCGCATTTTTACTTGTCATTATGGAATAGAAAATGTGATATTCATTCAACTCAAGCTCTGGAGGTATTCGGTCAAGGCTATCTAAGAAAGGGGAATATTTAAAGTGATTCATCTCCGATTCGAAGAATCACTTGTGAATGAAGCGATGTCTTCCGTAATTAGTGGAAGAACTGTGACGTCACTGCAACGTTCTTTATTGATGAGGACTAATAGGCTGAAATTACTGGAGTTTTTTTTCACTAATCTCTAGAGGCTCTGCCTCTTTCATCCTTTTGGTAGAATCAAGGATCATATACTATATATATGTGTGTGTGTGTATTTAAATGAATCATGTTAATGTACGTATTTTCTTATCCAATATCTGGAATAGTCTGCTAAATGTGTGCATTGTATACATACATACATACGTTATAGTACACACACACATACACACACACACACACACATATATATATATATATATACATACGTATATAAATCTACATACATACATACTATAATACATATATATATACATATATATATATATATATATAAACTTGTTAATTGGAACTTCAAATTCTTTATGAGTATGGATCTCAAACAAAGATACATTACGATCCCTCATTACCTACGAAATTACTACTGAACTAATGGGAAGCATGTAGCACGTTTCTTTATTTTTCCGCCTTATATTTCGCTGTGAATCTATCATGTTTCTCTGACAATTATATGATGACTGTAGTAGATTCACATCAACCGTGCATTTGACGGCTATGTCCGTCCCTTACGACGCTCCTGATTGGCTGTTGATAAGCCATTGACAGGGCTGGAAACTCCAGCCCTGAGATTGGCTTATCAACAGCCAATGAGGAGCGTTGTAAGGGACGTGCCTAGACATCAAATGCATGGTTGATGTGAGTCTACTATAGTAGGAAAGCAAGGTCACCCATTTTGCCTTTGGAATGGGTTCTTACTAGAACTAACCTTAATGTTTCATCGGAATTCGGCAGTTGAATAGCCCGATTGCATTCCCCTTCCCTTTAAAGACTCCCGCACTGAAATGATGACCAGCCCGTCGTTTCGTGTCCAGTACTTGTCCTCTTTTTCACTGCAATTATTCTAAAGAGAATTGATAATTGGGACACATGTGTTAGTTGTCATCTACTCAACCATGCAACTTGAAGGTCAGAGTCTCGCTTTCTCGAGATCGTTTTACGCAATACTCCTACTACTTTCTCCGTAATATCATAATGTACTCGTTAGAGGGATCTAACAGAGCATCTCGTTTAGTTTAATGTACTATATATAACACTAAGTCGAGCTGCTTAGTGTTTCTCGGAGATCTTGTCAGCGTCGAGAACAAATTCATGACAAAAGCGGGGATGTCTGAAGGTCCTCAGGAACAGGTGACAAAAAGAACAATAATATAATCAAATCTTCCAGGTTAACGAAGAAGGGATTAGAAGGGGTGAGCGAGATAAAAGGTGATAGGGTGAGAGCGAGAGGTGTTTGTGTGGGGGGAGGGGGGTGGACGAGGAAAGGCCGCTGGAAAGATTTCAGGTCGGCTTCGGAATGTTTCTTTTATGATATAACCTCCTTCCCATTTGTAGCGAAAGACATTAACAGACGTACTAATAAGGAGCTGGGTAAATTAAGGACCCCATGCCATGAGTGGCCCCTCTTGTTCTGGCCTATCAGTTCTCCATCCTCTCTTTCTCAGCCTTGTCGAGGCTCTCTCTCTCTCTCTCTCTCTCTCTCTCTCTCTCTCTCTCTCTCTCTCTCTCTACACACACTAAAAAATCTGATCCACGCTCCCTCTGATTCGTAGCAAGAAGGACGTGAAGTTTTTTTTCTCGTGGATGATGGCTGTGTGTTGCCTCGTTAATTTCTGTTACCAGGTTGATTTCGTAGTTATGACGTCTTGTAAACAGACGGACATGATAACTTAATTGAATTTTTTTCCCTTAACAGTTTGTGGCTTTTGTGCGCCTGTGGATGAATGAACTCAAGAGTCGGTTGTCTTTTTTCCCAGTTTGAGAATCTGCTCAGTCGCCCTTAGAGTTTCCAGAATGTTTATTCATTTGTGTACCCAGATAATGAGTTATTCTTTTAAGTAATCTTGGTAGCATCTCCTTTTAATTTCGTGCATTTGTTAGTGCATCATATTTTGTCTTTTCATAAAGAAGCTGCTTTCCATGTCTGCAGTGAGTCATCATCATTGCCGCTCACTCCATAATATTATGAACTGACCGACATCGGCCGAAGGAGAGAAGGGGCGTTGCGCTCCATTTTTTCCCCTCGTTCGTCCTTTCATTTAATTGCATGCTTAACATACCGCGCACTGCAGAGCGTCCATACGATACCCTCGTTCCCCAAAGGCCAAGGCCGTAGTTTCTAGGCGGCCGCGATTCAGCACGACGTCAATACTATAGTTTAGCGTTGACGTCATCAATGAGAAAGCACCGAGCTAATGCGATGCTGCTTAAGAATCATCCTCGGGGCTTCTTCATTAGCATCTCTGGATGGCAACATCGACTCAGAATTTGTTTGCGATTTTACTCACGTCATTTTGCCTCTGCTGCCTGTTTGGGGGTTGCCGTGCTTGCTTGCTTGCTTGCAGTTATGTTCACCTTTGAAATGAGTTGTAGTTTTACCTTAGTTATCCCTCAGGTTCAGTAGCTGTTTTTCTATATAGATATGTATATATATAATATATATATATTATATATATATCTATATATATATATATATATATCATACATTCATACATACATACACATCAGTGAAGAGGAGGACAGACATACATGCCTGCTAAAAAGGGTCAATTTATTTCCGACGTATCGTAATGTCTTCATTATAAGTTCGAGGGCTGTACATAGTAGATAATATAAATTACAAAAGAAGGCTATGAATTTAAAATATAAAAATCCAAGTTGCACAATGTTTACAAATTTTAGAATATAAAAAAGAACAAATCTCCAGTCTTGACATTGCCACTTGCTAGGTTGGTCCAGCTCTGCTTAACTTTCGTATTTTTTTTTATTTATTTGGTTTTGTATTTTTCAAGTTGTCCTTTTATTTGTTCTTTTTGATATTTTAAAATTTGTAATCATTGTGCCACTTTGATTTTTAAATTTAAAATTCATAGCCTTCTTGTAATTTATATTATCTATTTTGCACAGCCCTCGAACATGTGATGAACACATTACAAAACGTCATGAATAACTGACCCTTTTTAGCAAGTCTTTATGTCCTCTTCTTTGATGTATATCCGGCTGTGGCCACCGCTGTTTGGATGGATATATATATATATATATATATATATATATATATATATATATATATATATATATATATATATAAACACGTATTACTTACTAGATAGGCAGAATCTTGTGGTTTACTTGTACCTGATGCTTAAGTATTTTCAATAGCTTCATGACCTCTTCATCCCTCGAAAGTTCTATGTATGTATGAACTAGAATAACTCTTTTCATCTATGTTTATGGCATATCGTTTTACTGTGTACTTGCAGCACGAAAGACCCACCCCCCCTTTTTGTAATTTTTTATTCCCCCATTCGAATGATTAAGCCAGTAGTGAATATGGATATATAATATATATATATATATATATATATATATACATATATATATATACACTATATATATCATATATATATATTCATATATATTATATATATATATAATATATATATATATCTATATATATATATCTATATATATATTTATTTATCATATTCACTACTGGCTTTATCATTCGAATGGGGGAATAAAAAATTACAAAACTCTTAAAATGTAGTTATTCACACTGACCGGCTATTATAATTTCTCCTACATGAAATTGCCTCCTCCTAATATTTATATATATATATATATATATATATATATATATATAATTTCTATTTTTTATATATAATATTAGGAGGAGGCAATTTCATGTAGGAGAAATTATAATAGCCGGTCAGTGTGAATAACTAGATTTTAAGAGTTTTTGACATTCTTTCGTGTTTGTGATACATATTTTACAGTAATTGTACACGATTTTATTCATTTATGTGACAGAGTCCTCGGTGGATTCATTGGCTAATTTCACTAAAGGATAGCCTGTTCCTTGTAGTGCGCATTTTTTTGGCTATTGAAGGCCAGTGAACCCTGCCGTTCCCTGTTGCTTTTGAAAATTTAGCTTGAAGAATAACAGTAGGAATAAGATTGAAAGATAGAATAAGAAATGATACCTAAAGGCCAATAGCGAAAGTTCCGTGTGCAGATGAGACAATGATGAAAGACAGACGCAGATGACTTGGACATGTCCTTTGCCGAAGCCCTGTTAGGAGAGCATTCATAACTGTCCACTGGGCTGCTGTGGCCACCAGAATAGTTAGACGATTCGAACCTACTTGGAGCGCCTCGGTGCCATGATCGGTTCGGTCGTGGCCTGCCACTTCGGTGGCTGCGAGTTCGATTCTCGGGCATTCCACCGAGGGGTTAGAGATGTGTATTTCTGGTGATAGAAGTTCACTCTCGACGTGGTTCGTAAGTCACGTAAAGCCGTTGGTCCCGTTGCTGAATAACCACTGGTTCCATGCAACGTAAAAACACCATACAATCAAGCATACCTACTTGGATAGGAACTGTGAGAAGGTAGGTTTCAGATGAGCGGGGATTTGTAGAAGAAAAAGCGCAGGAAAGACATGAGTGGCCGAATTCCACAGAAGCCCTCTGCATCATGGGATATTAAAGGCAATGATAATTACTTTATTCAGCTGTGTATTCATGATGTCTTAGAAATAACTCGGAAATGTTAACACATTCTCAGGAGTACAGTAAAACAACATTGGGTTTGGATAGTACAGTACTTGGATGGGTAACCTTAAGAAAGGCCAGACGCTCAGCATGGTAAGCCTCTAGCAAACCCAAAGGGCGTCGATGAAAACCGGGAAAACCCAAAGTGTCAGCTGCTTTTATCACCACTTGTAGAAGGGAAAAGGTTTATGATACATACGTAAACACACATATACACTTGTGTATGTTTGTATTTCGGAAGTATATTTTCTAGTAAACACGCTATGAAAGGAGGCCGCAAAACGTGCCGATATAAGAAGTGTCACGCCTCATTTTTCTATTTCTCTTACAGATCTTTCTCTTTTGGTCGTTATTCTAAAACCAAGTTTAAAGTTTCGACTCACGAGTCACTTTCAAATGCAAAAGGTTCAGAAAAGCAATTGCTCGAAGTAAAAAATAATAAATAAAAATCCTTCACAATTAGAAGTTATTAGTATTTACAATAAAGTGGTAAGCAAACAGTTTATCAGTAGCAATTACACAATAGTTCAATTGCATTCAGTGACAATGGCCTGAAGTGCTCAAGTATACATTTTGGAAAATAAAGTCTTAGTCAACGAGGGAACTTTAAAGCTGCCCTGGTTGAGCAATGACATAAAGTAGTACAATTCAGGAAAGGTTACACACCAGATTGTCTCCTAATATAGATTATCTGTTCGGAAAAGAAAAAGACCACACCATACCTATGAATAGGAAAACGAAAGGAATAAAAACCAATTATTATTACAAAAATCACAGTCCTACTGTCAGTCGATTGACCGAAGGCAGAGGAATAGACATCGAACCAATCTGTACGTTCATTGATTGTTTGCCACCTTGCTGACCTGTCAGCCCGGTTTAAAGTATATCTGAATAAGAAAAAGGTTCCAGAGAAATAGTTGACACGACTGATTTTGCCTTTGTATAAGGGTGATAGTCAACTGTAGGAATTATATAAGTCATAAAAATACCTAGGATACCAGGACAATTGTAAGGCAGGATATTGATTGAGAAAATAAGGCAGGGGACCAAAGGATTGGTAAGAAAACACTTCGAGTTGACAGGGAAGGGTGAGTGGAGCAAGTGCTACTTATGGAACGGTTATTAAAAAGATAGTAAATTACATAGAAGTGCTTTGTGGAGGGGGTATGGTACATGAGATAAGTGTTGAAAGCAAATGAAAGTTTTTAGGGTACGTGCTAGAATGTGGAAGTGGGAAAGTGAGTGGTTTTCTGTAAATGTGGTTGAGAGCCTATGGTGTGCTTGGGCTCCTTGGGTTTTCTAATTTTGTTGTGGATGAAGTGATGCAAGAAGTCGGAGGCAAGACACAAGCTGTAGGTGCAAAATGTGGCATAAGAGGGATGCGTCGTGGATCCTCTAATATTTGCACGTGATTCAGTGTAGATTGCATAAAAATTCTGAAATTTTGATAGTTAAATTGTTAGCAAGTTAATATCTGCAGCAAGATTAACGTTATGATGATGACTGGAAACCAGGAAGATGGAGCAATCAGTGCTTATACGAATTGTGGGAAAATAGAAGCGAATGATTTGTAAAGGTATTTGGGAGTAAGTATAGCAGTGATAATAAGAATAGCCTTTGGATCATGCTTGCTAATTCCATGGTTTGCTCATGGCCGTCCCTCCAAAAAGGAAATATAATATGTATGTTCTGTTTCAAGTGAAAGTGCATCTCCATAGGTGTTCCTTTCAAATCCGTTTTCCTTCCGTTGAACAAAATCGTGAATTAAGTTAAGTGCCTAGTAGCTAGTTTATTGTTGGGATTTCGGAACTTGGGAAAAGTGAGATGGGCGGTATGGATAAAATATAGACAAATATATGTATATATATATATATATATATATATATATATGTGTGTGTGTGTGTGTGTGTGTGTGTGTCTGTGTCTGTGTCTGTGTATATAATTCGGGGCTTATTTGTTTACGATATGCACATAATAGTCAGTTTAAATCGAAGGAAATGTTTGTTTACAGGACTTCAGGCCGAAAACGAAGTATGCAAGCAGAGCATAGTAACGAAAAGAAGCCAGTAGAGTAGAAAGAAGGACGTGACGTAACTTTTCGCAGTGGATGCAAGATGCTGCAGTCTCTGTTCCTTTGTTGTACGAAGTAAATACGTCTGACTTTAAATTCTTTGTACCCGAGTGCATGTTAGCCATTCGTCATTGTAGAATACGACACCAAAAGTCCATTAAAAGTTCATTAAGAACATGGTATCACATTGAAAACAAAGATGGTTTCTGTTTGAATTAGATAAACCACTTCCACTAAGTTGCTGCGCTGGCTTGTTGATCCCACAGCGTTGTTTTGACAAATCGAATGCACTGTTTTTATTGATCAGACGAACGTACCCGGCGGCTTGCATTTGATGCAAACTAGACCTCTGTTGATGTTTTTGTTTTGTTATTTGGTTTCATCACTAGAAGTGAATTCTTGTTCGTGAGATTGAATTTTAACGGATCGTTTTTGCTTCTAAGAACATGTAGTACCAGACTTGACTCGTTACTTGTATAAGTGGTTTGGGCCCAGATGCCCAGGTGGGCAGAATCCTGTAAACTTTTGAAATGTTGAATAAAAATATTCTTTTTTCTTAGATATCTTGTTAATATGGAGTTCTGGCTATTTACAGCTCTCTCTCTCTCCCTTCGATTCATGAACCGCACGAAGAGCAACATGAGCACGTTACTGAAAAATGCAGTCGGCCCCTGTTCATATCAATAATGAATCCCCCCCCCCCCCCCTTTTTTACCAATTTGTTAATCGACTATTGCTGTAGCTACAGCTTCGATGGAGAGAGAGAGAGAGAGAGAGAGAGAGAGAGAGAGAGAGAGAGAGAGAGAGAGAGAGAGAGAGAGGCCACGACTAGGTAGTTAAACCTCACAGGCATGAAACCATAAACACGGACAGTTTGTTAAATTAATTTTCATTATCTCTGAGTTATTTTCATAATTAGGTCTTTAACATAAGCACAAGAGTAATGCATGACTAATGATAAGCATTGAATAATCTGAAAGCAGGGTGACATGAAGGTTTTGTAGAGTTCATTTTCGTACATCACGTCATCTCATATCACTATAATTAACACTGAATGACCTCAGGGTCCCTGTGCTTGCTGAGTCTACGTCCCCAAATGCCATACATTCTCTCTCTCTCTCTCTCTCTCTCTCTCTCTCTCTCTCTCTCTCTCTCTCTCTGTGTGTGTGTGTGTGTGTGTGCGCAAATACATGAACTTAGAAGGCAACCGTCGACGAAAAAAGGCTTCTATCAACTTAAATTAGGAGCATGTTGAGCCTGATATCCTAATTACCGTTAATACCATGAGGGCCAGGAGGCTTTTCACGGTCGAGATGATTTGGGGTCTGCAATTATAAGTCTGCGGTTGACCGTGCTCTAAGTGAACTTCAGAGGACGCCTGAACTTTGCATTGCACGCTTTCTTGTGTTTCTGCCCCCACCCCCCCCCCCCCACCCCCCCCCCTCCCCACCCCCACCCCGTTCCTCCTCTCACAACCTCCACCCGTCTGTGTCTCTCTCCCTATCCTGTCCGTGTTTTGTGGTTCTTGGCATGCCCCTTTTGCGAGTAGGTCTCCGTCCGTCGCGCTCTGTTTTCGTAAATTGTTGTTCCTCTCCCCTGCCCTCCTTCCGGGCTTTGGGAAGAGGACCTCCTCCTCTTCTCTTCCCTCCTCTGGGAATAGAACCCCGTCTTCTCTCCCAGTGTTAATAGGATTCCTCCGCCTTGCACCCTACCTCCTAGGAATATGGGCCGCCTTTACTGCCTTTCTTTCGAGAATAGGGCTTCTCCCTCTTAGTATTGGAGTCCTTCACTCCCAGCTCGCCCTCTGGGGAAAGGGGTTTTTGGTCCAGCAGGGGTTGGAGTCACTTTGAGGACGTCTAGACACGAGGGTTTTGTTTCCTCTGAAGTAAGGCAACATTTTTAGAAAGCCAAGTCACGTCTCAGAATTGTAGATTGGGTTTTTAATTGCCGGGTTTTCAGTTACTGCAGCCTTTATCATTTCTTGTTAAATTTGAAGGCAGCTTTTGCTTTTCTATTTATGCAATATATGGTTATATGTTTCTCTCTCTCTCTCTCTCTCTTTATATATATATATATATTATATATATATATATATATTATAATATATATAAAATAATTCATATATAATTATTACATACGGCATATTATGTATATATATATATATTATATAGATATTATATATATATATATATATTATTATTATATAATATTATATTATATATATATATATGCACGTGCGCGAAAGTGTCTGTTTATGTGGGTGAAATTTAAGACATTCTTAACAATACGACCATTTCCGTTAGTTATGGTTGTCTCTAGTTTAAAGTGGAGCTTCTGCGAATGAGTAGTATGTACGTGTCATCAGCGTTGAGTGGAGCGAGTTTCTTTCCTAGAAGTTCGTTTCGTGGTCTTGTATGTTATTCTTGATGAATTGATGTGGGTGAGTAATCAGGGTCTAGTAATATTGGCTTTCATTCGATTCCGGGACTTCGGTTGGCCTTGTTCTCTTTTAGTTACTTGTAATCAATGACTACCATTTTTGGTCGTGGCTGTCCTGCCAGACTTTGATACTTGTGATATATTTTTCTAATGTGCCTTGTGTTTCAAAGAGCGACAAATTAAAAATAGTATTTTTTAATGGTTATTTACTGATTGCTCGTGTGCTGAAGTGACTTTTTTTTATGTGGAATCATAAGTAAAAAATAAATGTGACCCTTGTAGTACTAATAAATTCTACTAATAAAGTGTTATTTCTTTACAATTAGTTCACGAGCTGCTTGCGTGGTCACCTAATGCCCTTTTGAAAAGCAGGGTAAGAAATGAACAAGGTTTAGCCTTGAAGGAAAGGCACAATGTGTCTAGGTTAGTTTGCAGTGATAGGATTTGTGGCCCTCCAGAGATATACTACCTCCATTGACTTAAAATTTCAATAGCTTTTATTTTACACTCGCATGCATTTGCCTGTCGCCTGATGCTAAAACTCGCATTGTCGCAATCTGTAAACGTGACATGATGAAAAATTTAGCAAGATAAATGAAAAAATTGTCAAAATAAAAATAAAAATAATGAAAATATAATAATATTAAAAACAAAAATATAAATAATAAAGATAAAATTTTTTTATTTGTATTATTTTTTTTTATTTTTAATTTGTAATATCATATTATTTTCATTATTTGTATTTTATTTTTATTTTTCACTTTGCTTGCTGAATTTTTCATTTTGAACTAAAACCGCTTTAAATTCGCTGGAACTCCCCAAGCCTGGTTTCAGCATACTGATTGTCATGAATCGGTAGATGTTACCATATCTACAGAGACAGTATGTCAATTTAGAAGTTGTTTATAAGGGTTCTCTGCTGACAAGCACCTTCTGGGCAGTTGTGTAGCTATATGTTGTCTGATAGGGTACATGTCGCCTACTGAGTGCGCGATGGCCCTCTGGTACTTTTGGTCTGCTATGCCCATTTTGCCCGTCGTTCTTTTCAGTAGGGATCGTTGCTAAAAAAAAAAAAAAAAAAATAAAAGATTAAGAGGTAATGAGATATAATAATCTTACATTTTTTTTCTTTAGAAATATTTGCTGATTCATGAGTGACAGTTTAGTTCGTCTCTGCTTCTGATGTTTCAGTAGATATACTCGCATTTTCTCTGTAGCAAGCATGTTACTTGCTTCACTTTTTTTCTTTTTTTTTTTCACGGATTAAAGTCACGCTCAAAGATGGCGTTCATTTACAGTTGCGTTGAACACAACGGTCTCAGATTTTTTTTTTTTTTTTTTCAATTTAAAGTTAGAAGTTCTACTCGGATCACGTTTGTTTTTCTTTGGATCCCATAAGAGTATGTTTTGAATATACTGTCAAGTTGCACTCACTTTCATCCACAAAGGAAGTTTGAGAGCTGCCAGGAAAGGAAGTAGTTTTTAAAGTAATGTTCTGTAAATTCTCTCTCTCTCTCTCTCTCTCTCTCTCTCTCTCTCTCTCTCTCTCTCTCTCTCTCTCTTTGCGCACAGGTGTCCGTCGGTTATTTATTTTTAAAACGCAAATTAGTGCCGTAAGTGCGCTTCACGTGGTGTATTGTAGGAATTTCTTTAAGTTCTTTGCAGCGTCCCTGTGGCCCGTAGCTGTAACCTCTTTCATTCCTTTAATTGTACCTCCGTTCGTATTCTCTTTCTTCCATCTGACTTTCCACCCTCTCTAACAATAGTTTCACACTTCAACTGCGAAGTTTTCTTCCTTACATCTTTTAAATCTTCTTTCTGTCAATTTCCCTGTCAGCGCTGAATGACCTCATAGGTCCCAGCGCTTGACATTTGGCCAAATTCCATATCCCAATCCAATTCCTAAAACACGAATGTTCCTGTGAATACGAGCCTTCTGTTCTAGAAATCATTTCCACAGAGGAAACTGCATATGGACGTAAACATGAACCATGAGTGAAATGTGGGGTAGTACAGGCATTGAAAGTTTTCCACAACGTGCGGTGAGTAGGCCACAGGTCTGTTTATGCCATCTTCGCTCATCTGTCCTGTCCTCGTGTTTTGAAAATTTCTCGCTACCTGAGGGAGATGTAATTCGGAAATCTCTCTCATTTTCTGTTTGCTGAGGACGTCGGAATTGCTTTTCCATTAGTCTGCAACCATTCCCTAATCTCATTTAGAGGACATCAGCCTTAATATATCTTATCGTTTCCATTCCACCCGATATGTTGACCATCACAATGTACTTCTCTCTTTTTATCAACAGAAGAGGGAGCTTTAATCTAAATTAAGAAACCCGGGGAAGTGATATATGCCAACATAAATGTTCATTAAACACCGTTTCGCTTTTATCTGCCCTTATTTACGGCTTAGGCCTATATGTCGACCTTGGGCCTAGGGCGTTCTGGTGGCGTGTTAATACGTTGTAAAATTCTTTCAACAGATCACGCCCATCTGATAAGAACAGGCTGTATTGGAGCCTGGGATGGGGAAGAGGTGCTTCCCTGATTGGCTAGGAGGACAAGCACGTGGCCAGCCCAATCTAAAGCCTGTTTGACGTCCTGCCGGCTCTGGGAAGTTGAGTTAAGAGTGTTTGGGTAGGGAACAAAGCCATAAGTAATAACTCTCTCTCTCTCTCTCTCTCTCTCTCTCTCTCTCTCTCTCTCTCTCTTTCCGTTCTAAGACTTCCCACTTGTAAATAACACGCTTTTATACACTATCCAATCGTATGGCCTTCCCCGTGAGCAACAGTTCACGTTGAACGCTGATGAATGACTCCACCCAAAGAAGTGTTTTCATTCTTTTTAAAGCAATTCTGCTCATGAAGCGCTCGTCAAAATCGATAGGTTGCTGTGGCCAACGTACCAGGGAATCAATCAATCTTGGTAGAGATTGACAGGGCTCTAACAACCTTATCCAAGATCATCTACTGGAAGGCGAGCGTGTCGTATGGCATGCTGAAATGGGAGGTATTTTATTCGAATTATATTTCCACAAACAAAGGTGGCTCGAGTAAAAACAATACGACTTTGACTTACCCATTCTTACTTTAACTGCCAAATCTTAGCCCAAGTATGCCATTTGCTGGTTTTCCATAGAAAATAATTGAACCGAACAGCCTCTGCCTTCTTGAAACACACCCTGGTCTTTCACTGCCAACCCATTTGTCGTCTCTCATATTCTCGCCATGAAACTCTAATCATATACATTCCTTGGTATACAGAGCAACTTCATGCCTCTGCTACTTTCACCTTGACACAGTAGAAGAATCATTACTCTTATCCATTCCTGCAGAACCCTTCCCTCATACAGACATACTGTAACGAATATATCACCACCGAAGAACGGTGGGAAAAGAGAAGAGACAGCCACAAAGGTGAAGCAAGTAAGGTAGCGTGATCCGCGCAAAAGATTGGCGAGAGGGACCTGGATTGTCTCTGGACGCCCAGGGGAGATTAAGGGGTTGGTTAGCCATCTCTCCTTTATGGAAGTGAAGTTAAGTGAAAGCGAAGGTCGAAGACAAATGGAAAATGAAAGAAAATGGGTTGAACCTGTAGTGCTGAGCAGCTGTATGCGTAGGAATAACTACGGGCTGCTCTATGAGCAAGAGCCCGTGCTAGCATAAGACCAGCTTAATCTCAAACAACAACAACAACTTAGGTATAAGGATTTTTAGTATGAGAAATCCGGAGATATGTGGAAGAGGTAAAAATGTATAGCACAGTGAAACGATGTATCAGAGCATTTTGAAGAGGTTTGATCGTGCTGGAAGAATTAAGGCGCGTTTACACCGGAGCCCCTTGTGCGTAGTTGCCTTGCGGCTACGCATGCCTCTCCGCATGCAATACACACGTTCAAGCATGCCATAGCCGCATGCCTCTGTGTGCATGCCCGTTTCTGTTCACACCGAGAGTGGAGCAGTCTTCAACATGTCTGCTCTCGACCAAGCAGTTGCTGCTGCCGCAGCTGGTGTTATTTTGAGACAAAGATGAAATCAAAGGAAAAGGATTCATGCAGTCCTTGTATACTCGTCGGAAGTACGACCGAAAACGTTTTATTTTGTTTAGGACTGCCTTTGACGTCCCTAAATCACATTTAGCTTTTAGAAACAGCAGGGCATCACTCCGTTTGACCCTTTCTTTATAATTATCAGAGTTAGCCTTCCACAGACAAGTAAAGGAACGATAATTCTCAATTGAGTTAATATTTTTTTCTTGATCAGTCCGCCATACTGGCAATAGAGTAAACACGTGTATATCAAATGGTGGCTAGCGTGTGACAGGCAACTGTTGCACGAGTCTCCGCATCTGGGATCGGGAGACACTTGCGCCTACGTGAGTGTGTGCCTGTGCTACAGATTTGAGGCATGCCTCCCCTTGCGCAGAGGCATGCCTCTTCTTGCCTCTCCATGAAATAGGCGCATGCCTCCTGTGTGCATGAAAAGTTGCACCGGTGTAAATGCGCCTTAAGCAATAATATGCAAGTGAAAGGAGTGTACTATAATGCTTAAGTGTTATGGCGAAAGACAATTGGAAGACATAGAAAAGGGTCTGATAAACAGTCAAGGTAAAAGAGGCATTGAGAAGAAAGTGTCTTAATATTTATGAATGATGACAAAGAAAGCTGGGGTGAATATCTTGGCCTTTACGGATTTCAGTATATTGATAGATAAGCTTCATTTTCTGTGTATGAGGTATCCCAGCATTGTGGCAGTTTCTCTTCTGCACAGGAGAGATTTACCTACAATTCGTCAGTTAAAGGTATGAAGGTTGAGTGACCATCTTGTTGGCTTTTCTCTAGACTGTCCCCTGTATTGGGATAGCCTTGTGGTTGAAAGCGCTTCACTTTACGTCCTGAATTCTTGGTTCCGTGGTTCGCGCCCATGAGCCGACGAATTTCTTACCTACTAAAATTAAAATTTTCCCCTTCGGTTAACTTATATGAAAATATATTAATTCCGAGGTAGAGGGAATTAGATGTCAAAGGACAAGTGTAACTTATTACATATTATAAATATTATAAATATTAGATATAATATATAAATAATATATATTATATTATATATATTAATATATAAGATAATAGTCAATATAGATCATTTTAGCCTGTTTCTGTTTTTGGGCGTCATGTAGCATAAAGCAGCTCCAGTTCTGGCAACCTTGACTGAAAGGTGATGTGGAATTATCACGAGATTTCCTTTAATGGAATCTGGGTTGCCTGGAGCCCGGCTTTTAATGAGATGATGATGTGGGCCATCAGGTTTTTTTTTCAGGCACAATTTGTTTCGTATCTTGAAATTTTCTTGATGTATTGTGTAATATTAAACAATATTTATCCTATTTAATTCATTGAATAAGCGATCATCCCTTTAGTGAAGATGCTCACCGAATCATTGTGAAACTGAAAGAATCATTCATAGATGCTTAACCTTTGAGCTTAAGGCATAATGGTCGTCTTCCCTCAAAGATGAACAAGTCCTGTGTCGGTGCTGTGAATCGAGATATTTGGAGCGAGAAATCGTGAAAAAATGTCTCCGTCCGGGGATCCTGTTGATCTCAGCACCAACAATTCGTTTCACGTCGACTTCAGGAACTAGAGCGCTTTCCCGGATCACTACCTCTTTATTGAATGAAAGGAAATTAGTATTATATCCGTAGGTGCTGTATTTGCAGGTATCCTGCAAAATTGAGCAGTGGTGAAAAGCCTTTTTACTTCTTTCGTGACCTCTTTGGGTGGATTTTAGGTGGTAGCAGGTTCTCTGCTTCTTTGTGCCGTCGACATTTTCTTTTTATTGTTATTGATTAAGGTTGGTTTGCTGGAATCAAAGCGATGATTAGGTAAATATCTTATTTGTGCAAAAGTTTCTTTTTACAACTCTCTCTCTCTTTCTGTGTGTGTGTGTGTGTGTGTGTGTGTGCGTGTTTATCGTGTAGCCTACCCTCTTATCGTCTTTCAAGACAGAATCGTATTTTCATGAGTGGATTAAGATCGCTCTGACTCACTCACTCACACGTACGAGTTGCCAAGCGTCTCCGCATAATTCGGGTCAACTTCGTCATTTGGTCTTGGAGATAATGATGATGAAATAGTATTAGGTTTGTAAGTGGACGCTCACGCAACGCCCAGTGCTACTATGAAGTCATTATGGATTCACATAAAGCAGCTTTAGCGTGCATTTATGGCTGTTGTATTTGCACGCATGGCTATGAGTGCGTCAGTGCATGAGCAACTGTGGTCACTTTTTCATCGAGTTTTGCTTCTTAAAGCCTGGAGGGAAAGGACGTGGTTGGTCTTAGCTGCCTCGTCTCAAAACTCTTGGGAGAAATGAAAAGTTAACACCATTTCGAGCCATTCCCCAGTTAGAAATATGAACGCGATTTACAACATTATTACTAATATTCATAAAGTAGGGACATACTACATTAAAAAGGTGCAAATTGCCCTAGAACTGTCCTACAAAACTTCCATGTAATTTATAGCACTAATGAAAAAAGAATAAGCAAGAGGGAAGTATGCATGAAGTAGCCAAAGATCTGTGTCTGGACACCATTAATATTTGTTAACCCAAATTACCAAGTATCTGGTTACTACACTTACCATTTGTACTTGCTAGCACAAGAGACCCTTTTATTCCTGGGTCTAGGACACCCTTTTTACTTAGGGCACAGTTTGTTCAAGTACCTGGTTATTACTTACCTCACTACAGCCAGACACCTGACTCTTAATCACAAATACTAAACAACTGAATACTCTAAAGGTAATAGTGATCCCTTATAGAACTGAACAGTCAAGAAAACAATCAGTCTAAGTTCATTAAAATGGATGTTAGGTAATCATAATTAAAGGGCATCACTCCTTCTGCAATTTCAAATCTAAGTATTTCCCTGAAGGAAACGGCACAATTACCACTCTATATTTCTACCTAAACAAAAAATGAAATATAATACTGGTGATATAATAAAATGCTCGTATAAATTTTAAATACAAAATTTTATTTCTAAATTCAAAGTGAAATCCACAATCTCAGGGAAAGTGTTATTACTTGAAAACAAAAGTTTAATTCATTCTTGAATTAATTATTAAGCAAAATTAAATCAAAGTTTATCAAGAAAATTAATTAAATTAAATTTTAAAGCAATTATTAAATTTGAAATGAAATTTAATTAAATACACATTAATTTGTAAGTGTTAGATTCAAACAATTACATAATAGAATATTATTCAAACTAATTAAACAAAATAAAGACAATGCAAAAAACATAATGCATAATATGAAAACAATTAAAGCATTGACAGTACAAACATTAAGCATATGAAATGGACATGTCAAAAAAAAAAAAAAAAAAAAAAGCAAAAGAAAATTTGCATAAAAATTATAATTTTATCCACATGTAAAATAAAACCTCGAATTGCACTTCAAAACATTTGTAAAATACCTGTATACGCAGCTGCAGCTTCTCACTCAAGAGGAAGCCCTGTTACACACTTTTACACTTTCGTGGGCGCCTTCACAAAACTAATAGAAATAATACTATGTTCAGATTCCACAACACATTTTACTAAGAATTATATGAGTGACCACCTTATATATAAACGTGAATTACGTTACGGTAATCTCGAGTGAGCGAGCGAGAGAGAGAAAGAGATACTATCCCTCACGCCAGTGGCTAGGTCTCGGAATCGAATGAATCGTTCTCTATCTCCATAAGCATATGGCATATGGGCGATTAGCATCTAGTTCAAGACGAAAGCATATTAAGTCATCTCCCTATGTTAAACATGAGTAACATCATTGTAGGGAAGGTTCTCGAAGGATTCGATGCTGCCTGGGAGGTCCCTACATGTATGCGCAGATAAAGAAATCAGCTGGCTCAGGCCTTCTCGAGATGTGAATAACAACCTTACTCTTTCTCTCTGTCTTACGTACATTTTTTCTCTCTCCGCCTTATGTATGTTTAAAAATTAAAAGTTACACTACTTAACATGTGTTATCTTTAAATATGGGAATCTGAACACAAAAACATACATTTCATAACATGATACACAGGTTCTGAGGTGAATTAATCATATTACCAAAATTATAATTGCATTACAAAACTTACATTATAAGAATATATAAATACACACACACACACACACAAGGCTGAAGCTGAAGCTCAAAGAATTATATAACGTGCACATGTGTGAATTTTTACATGTTCTTTTCCGTTTAGAGGGTTATCACTAGATTTTCATCTATCATATCTCTATCTATCTGTATAGTATATACAGTCTACGTGTTGAGGACTGCTGCTTTGGTGACAGTACATAGTATGACGAGAACATTGCTGCCCCAGATGTGATAGTGGTTTAGGGTATAGATACAGAAGAGTGCCTAGTTGTGAACACTTGCTGAGAGGAAAGGCTCCTGTAAATGAGAGCCAATTACAGTCATGCTTTTCACCCGTGTATGATGGCAGACAAAAGTTGTAGCATATTTACCACTCCGTTTGATGCGGAAGGCACCAAATAGCCTGGGATTGCCATCTCATACAATGTCTTTGTCACAAAAAGCAGGAAAGAGTAAATATACATACAACTACTATTTTAATACTTTATTTCCTTCAGGTGTAACAACGTAGGATTACATCTAGCCTCAAGAAAATTGGCTCCTCTGTTGTTTAAGGGCTATGGGCCATTTTGAGGTGTTGCTCATACAAGCAATGCCTTGGGCTACACCAAGCCAGCTTAATCTGATAGCATAAGTATGGTGCACCAGTTTCCTAACCCATCAGTACTTTGTAGAACAGAAATGTCCACTGCATTGGTGGTTACTGTTATTTTGAAACCAATATCTTCATGTTTGCTCTCTCTTACCTTATCTTCAAAGCCAAGGTTCTCAAGAAGACAAAAAATTTTGCTGTGCTGTTTCTTAGATTTACTCTTTTTGCCGCCAGCTATCTCAGTCATTAACTCATGGTTATCTTCAAGATAATTTTTATGGATATTTTTCACTTTTTCTAATGTTTGATTTTTCCTTTGTATTGCTACCCTGCCATTTTAAAACAATGTAGGTACTTCGTAAAATTGCCTTTATTATAGCCAAGGTATTCTTTAGAACTTGTGGAAGCTCCTGATGAAGTATCAAAAAATGATGCTGCTCAGCAAGTTGAAAGTTTAAAGATGGCTCTTGGGCCAGCACAGACAAGGGACAGGCCATTGCTCTGGAGAACCAAAGTCTAAAGGGATCTTGTGGAGCACAATGCCCCAGAAATGGAACAAAAACACATATGACCTGTGCCCAAGTCCCTCTCTATCCAAGCTAGGACAAGCGAGAAGAAGCAGTGGCTGCTGGAGACTCAGCAGGTAGAACTAAAGCTCACCTAAATCCCCCATCCCTAGTTCATGGTGACAGGAATCTCGTGTATGCCAGATAACTCTTTCATGACGTGAGTAGGGCTTGAACTCCACAGCACCACGCTGGGAAGTTCAAGTCAAGCCAACTGAGCTACCCAGACTAAAAGTACTGGGAGCTAAAAGTGCCTTAACAGTTAACAAGTATATATATATATATATATATATATATATATATATATCTTTATATATACTATATATATATATATATATATATATATATATATTATCATACATAGTATGCATGTATGTATTATGCATGAGTTTATAATAGATTTCGATGTCTCATCGGTTCTGTGGGTGTTTCTTTTCTTTTGTTTATTGACTATTTAACTCTTGTTCAGTTTTGTCTATGTCCTATAACTTGCCTGCGTTCAGTGGATCAGTTGTCCTTATGGCTGCGCAAGGGTATCAATCCTTGATGGCACAAAGTCATGTAAATCTAGCTTGATTAAACAACTTTTTTTTCCCTAAATCTGTTCTGTTCTGTTCTGTCCTTCTTTTGTCGTATCCCGTAAACCTGGACTAATGATTAAATAAAGAATATTGAATATATTTTTCGTACTTTCATTCGCAGTTCACAAAAAAACGGAGTTGAATTGCTGTGTTAGTTCCTTTTTCTGCCTCTTTGGATCTAGGACGCATTTTTAGATTTCATCTAAGTGTTGGATCCCTCTCGGGAAAAAAGAGGGAACGGTGTGACGTCAAAGTCAACACTGGCTAAATCTTTGACTTCTCGAGGGTGTACTATGGCGCGTAGGTGGTAGCTCTGTAATCCGCGGCTTGTTTTGTATGTAAGCGGAGCGAGAGAAATGCCGGCCCGTTACAAATATCTTTTGGGAAGCCAGATGATTCATTAACCCGTATTTAGGCTCTGTATTTGATCCGCTTCCATGCATTATGAGTTTTCGTAATTCAAGTCCATAGGTCTGTGGTGGCCCCACGAAATTAGCATGGTTGGATCCATTAGGTTTCATAGTAACCTCCATACACACAGTAGTAGCTGTGTTTTTGGGGGTGACGTTATACATTTTCATACTATATACTTGAGGTTTCGTGTTTCTTGTTATGTCTAATTGTATTTTGTATGTTAAAAAGAAGTAAATTGACATTTGTATATACTATATACTATATATATAATATATATATATATATATATATATATATATATATATATATATATATGTGTGTGTGTGTGTATTACGCGATTGTAATAGCCACAATGCCCTCTTAACTACTTGAATTCTTTGCTATTTTTCGGATACAATTGTCACTACAAAGCCTGAAGATCCAAGTTCAAAGAAATTTCTTTGAACTTGGAAGTTGGATCTTCAGGCTTTGCAGTGACAATCGTATCCAAAAAAGAGCAAAGGATTCTAGACGTTAAGAGAGCATTGTGGCTATTACAATTGCATATTTATCTGGTAAAATAGTGACCAGTAGATTCTACATACATTGTATATATATATATATATATATATATATATATATATATATCTTTATATATATATATATATATATATATATATATATATATATATATATATATATGTGTGTGTGTGTGTGTGTGTGTGTGTGTACATATACATATATACACATATACTCTATAAAAGCTTGGCAGTTGATAATCCTTTTCATAATTCTTCACGCGGGCGGACAAACTGTCTTCATTTCATTAAGCAGCTGGAAATCCAGCGACCCAATCATGGAAAATCTTCAGTAGTATGCAGTGCACTGTAGACATTACTTATAAGGTTCTTTGCAGCGTCCCTACGGCCCCAGATGCAACTCCTTTCATTCCTTTTACTGTACTGTTCGTTTTCTCTTTCTTCTATCTTACTTTCCACCCTCTCCTCACAATTGATTCATAGCGCAACTGCGAGTTTTTTCTCCTGTTACACCTTTCAAACCTTTTGACTTTTAATTTCCGTTACAGCGCCGAATGGCCTTATAGGTCCCAGCGCTTGGCCTTTGGCCTAAATTCTGTATTCTCTGTATCTAGTATAACGTTTCTGAAGGATGAAGTGTTGTTGATAAAAGTTTGGCCCATTATACTAATTTTTTATATAATGTATAAAAAACTACATTGGTCCCTTATGTAAAACAGGCGTCTTCGCTCGTTTCATATCGTCCAAGAAGTACTTTAGGCCGCCGACTGTGTTTTACGTAATCCAGTTTGAGAATGGTATGTGCATGACCTCTTGGCTTTCTATAGTTTGGATTTCTTATGCGTGTAGGCTTCAAGTGCACCTAATATAATTTAGTTGTTTTAATGATCTTCATTGAAATGTGCTTGCATCATGAGCCACAGGTGCAAGGTGTCCTCGCTCTTTGGTTAGTTTGACTCATTGTCATGAGCTGTCAGCAGAAGTCTTTTAAGTTTTTCACCGGACTGTTGAGTCCTTGGGTTTGACAGTGCAATAAAGAGCACAGCACCATTGGTTGGTTAGTGTTCAGAAGTCCACTGAGTACGTACGGTAGAAGGGAAATGGTCGTAGTCATGTGATTGTCTTAGAAGATACTGACATTGAATGAGCTTCTATTCATAGTTTTAGTGACAGTGATTTATTCTAAAAATTTTGCTATATACGTAGATATGCCATTTGAGGGCGGAGGCACTCGGCGTCTGTTGATCAGTAGTTTCGATTTGGTATTGATATGTATGAGTACATTTCAAATAACACAAACCTTCAGTGTGGGAAGTATGTTCCTCTGTTTCCTTGGAGTTCTTTGTCTCCCAAGATATTGGAGATCATAGACTTCTTTATATCTGCTGTATTTCTCGCCATTTGCAAAGCTCCTGTGACATTCATACCTGCATACAGAACACCTAATGAGAGAGAGGAGAGAGAGAAGGATTGAGAGAGAGAGAGAGAGAGAGAGAGAGAGAGAGAGAGAGAGAGAGAGAGAGTCCTAAAAAGGGATGGATGAGGTATTGGAGAGAGACGACTTCAACAATCAGGGATTGAAGGTGTGATTGCAAGACATTGTATTTGAAAGGGGCATGTTTATGATGCAGCTGGTGTTGTGGAAGTTTCGCGGCACTGGGTTGCATCCACGATTCTGCGCTTTAGTGTTAATTTATAATTTATTTTTTCTTTTTCTAGGACGCCTATTAGGGAAAACTATATATATATATATATATATATATATATATATATATATATATATATATATATATAATATAAAACATTATTTTATCATTGCAACAATATATTTCGAGCGCTTCCTTCTGTGCTCCTGATCACTGGTAAAATATGGACATAGGATGTCTTACAATAGTATATTTACAAAAACATATGTAGGGGTGGCAGTAAGTCTCTGTTGGTGACCCAGGAAGGGTGGAAATTAAACTATTCCCTTGTGATTTTTGGCCTCATTAACTCCTGTTTGGCGACTCGTCCGGTGGTCGGATGTTCTTGGATACCTGCTTGAGGAGCGGCCTAAGGATTAGTTCGTCGATGTCATCCGATTTCCAATGTCCTCCTGACTGGTTCATATGTTGGTTTGATTGATGATAGCAGAATCCAGCATTTTCCTTTTGTACGGACAGCTGCTTTTGAAAGTCAGCGCCGCCACCAGAGACTTACTGCTACACATACATATGTTTCTGTATAAATACTCTTGTAAGACATCCCTTGTCCATATTTTACCAGTGTTCAGGAGAACAGAAGGAAGTGCTCGAAATATATGGTTGCAACTTTAAAATAGTGTTTTATGGGTTTTATCTTCATATATTATATATATATATATATATATATATATATATATATATATATATATATATATAGATATATATATATATATATATATGCATATTTTGACCTAAAAATAATCGAGTTGAATGAATAACTAGAGGAAAGAGTTGACTGGTTGTTGATGTCCTTGACCGGAATCCCGTGGCAGTGACTGGACTGCCTTTTTATGGACTTGCGTATATGTAAATAGTGGAGGGTTTAAAAGTTTGGGGTTTTGTGGGGGAGGGGTAGAGGAGGGCGGTTGAGAGAGAGAGTCTAGTTTCCTACGCTCGCTCAGCAACAGGAACACATCGCCATTTCTTTTCAGTGCTCATGTGGCGCTTCTCTTATATCCAACTTACCAAGGTCAGGCAGAAAACGGCCTCTCTTATTTTGTGTGTTTGTGTGTGTGCATACACGCACATCTTCTGGGACCAGCTTCAGTAATTGAAGAAAGTCGAATATATATATATAATATATATATATATATATATATATATATATATATATATATGTATATATGTATATACATATATATACACACACACATGAATGCGTGTTTGGAAGCCAGAGCCCTGACTTAGGCATGGTGCTGTCCGTGTAGTCAAGTCATGAGCACCGTCCTCTGTCTGATGTATTCACCGTGGCCGCTCTGAGTATGCTTTCAATATCCCTTAATGTGACTCTGGTGTTTGGTTTAAGGCGCCCGAGGAGCTATGGGAGACACGTATCATATATATAACTCAGGGTTATGTAACGTGGAGAGGGAGAGAGAGAGAGAGAGAGAGAGAGAGAGAGAGAGAGAGAGAGAGAGAGAGAGAGGGGGTCAGTCACGTCAAGCGCCACATGTTTGTATTCATATACTATGTTGATCGGAAGTTGTTGTATTTGCCTAGGGCACGCGTAGTTTGTTGGTTTTGTTATTTTATCATTTTTTACCGAGAGGAGTTTACTATGGAATCTACTCTTCATAGTTAAAAGGTAAATAATATATGTGAAAATTTGTTTGTAAATAAAATCAGTCTTGTATAAATACCACCTAAAAGAACCCAATAACAAGAAAAACTTTTATTTTTCAATTGTTCAGACAAAGGTAGCAGCAACTTGGCACAGTCATTCCGCTGATTCTCGGAATCTTGACGCAAGATTTACTCGCGAGGCACCAAACTTCTTGAAGTGCTGTAAATTGTTGAACTTCCATCGCAACGACAATCTTAATGAGAAAGAAGCGGCAATGGTTTCCATTTTGATAGGCCTCAAATTCTAGAGG
Source organism: Macrobrachium nipponense (assembly GCF_015104395.2). Lineage (NCBI taxonomy): Eukaryota > Metazoa > Arthropoda > Malacostraca > Decapoda > Palaemonidae > Macrobrachium > Macrobrachium nipponense. The sequence continues at coordinate 153,987,483 of NC_087200.1, forward strand.
TATTATGTGTATTCAAAACCTTTTGCTTGACCAGCACGCTATAATGGAATATTTGAATGACTCGGCCAGCTATCTATCAGCATTCAGCCGTGCCATCAGTATCCACCCCCAGTCGAATGCTTCATTCTGTTGGTGACGAGTTCCGTGGCTGGGACAGGTGGAATGTGTGCCTACTGATGGTGAAGAGCCAAGACTTCATATTTCTGAAATGAGTTAGCAAAACGAAACGGCATGGATACCTGGAAGAATGAATGGAGTCGTCTCACAGTAGATAAGGAAAGAGCACTCTAGGATCATTGGAGAAGCAAAAGTGGAGCTTGTAGGTATCCTTTTGAAAACTTGCCTGGTAACCCATCTCATTTAATAAACGTACCAAATATACAAAAAATAAAAAGGATAATAACAGTTCTAGCTACCCTGAGCGAACCTTCCAGCAGATGGAGTTTCGTTCAAAGGTGGAATCCGTGGTACAGACGCGGTAATGCCTCACCCACACTGAAATACAAGCTCAGTAATTGTATAGGGAACTCGTTTTGCTGCATTCTAATATGTCGGAAGGTCGAAAGAACAGTCCACTGCGTTGGGCTACAACTTTGCCGTAAATGCTCCTTCCATATTGATTGCATCATGATCAGAAAGATGAGAAATGGGGCGCGAAAACCATATTTTGGATGTACGTAGTTCACAATTATTTACCTTCAAAATGAGGGTCATTTACATTCGCGTATGGTCCTCGAAGCCATTATTTGAGTTATAACCATGCCTTTAGGAGGTCCCTTGCCGATCAGTACTTATTTTCTTGTCATATGAAGGTCTGTGGTTAGATGCGTTTTTCTCTCGTAAGTTTTTTTTTTCAGTGGTATGTGCCAGAGTTCATTTTTGCATTTACGTAAAATTTAAAGATAGAGACTAAGGATTAGCACAAACTTGCAGCCCGTAGCCAAACGCAGGCAATTACCCTTTGGATGTCTCTAGACTTCCCTTTTGTTAACATCTCAGGTCTTCCATGCCGAAAAGAGAACAAAACAAACTGACGGTGTGAATTTAAGTTACATCGTAAATCCTTGTGTTGCACCAGACGTGTTATTGAGGCTTTTGTAGATAAAGGCTTCTGTCTCTGGTACCATTTATGGGATGAGAACTCTCATTTTGATATAATTTACGGCTATAAAGAGCAAGTCGTAGACTCTGGAAACCAATAAAGTATTTCTGGTCATTGGTACTCGAACACGGCAACATTTGCATAGGTCAGATAAGTGGCTTTTGTTGTCATTTCGGCTCTTTGATCTTAAGGAGCTGCATAGGCACCATAAGTCTCCCTAATGTCTGTTTTACCTTCCGGAGTTCGGTAAATCTTAAACGCCCAAATCATGACCCTCGTGGCGGCAGTTTGCGTATTACCATCTAGTTTGAAACTGGCCACTTGATGGGTCCCGTACTCAAAGGTTCATGAGTAATTTTTTTTAAAAGGATACTCAATAATTTATTTACGATTTTTATATTGTAGCAGCCGTTCTTCAGGAGTATGTATCCTGCCATATAGTATACCTTGCCTTACAAGTAACTTACCCCCATACAACTCTCCAAGCTTTGTCTTAGGCATAATGAAAAAACTTTTAATGAATCGTAAAATAATAATAATGATAATTTGTTCCATTCCATCTCCCCAGTATGACGAATGGGGATCTTTCCTAGAGTGACCCTCACGGGTTTTAACCGATATGTATCTACCTTTGCGGCCCGTTTAGTAGTACTACAAGCCCGTTGGGAATTACTGTAACAACATAAACAAAAGACTGACGATGTTATAAAGACAATGACCCCCTAGAAATATTAGTCCTAGATAACGACCACGAAAACCCTTGTGGGGGGGAGGTCACTATTTACGAATGATCCACGAATGGTTCTGTTCTGTCTCACCCAGTTATAGAATAGTTTAATGAAAGGTTGTTATTGATTTACCCTAAGTTATTATAATTATAGACCTTGATTGGTGTACAACAATATCGGAAAGAATGATTCACCTGGTTGAGATCTGAGAACACCCACTGTTTGAAATTATTTGTTGTTTCAGTCACATGTGCGCGGTTTATCCGAAAACAGGCTGTTCAGATTAACTGAAGTCAGTAGAAGGTCTGGTTCGATTGTCTGATCAGTTGGAGCGACGGCAGGAAGGAACAGATGGTGTTGGTTTGAGACTCATCGAAAGAGGAAACCCAGAGGTTTTACATTTTTGTCTGTCATTCAATTTTATTATGTTCGTTTGTCCCCAGTCGTTCCTGTTCCAAGCAGATAGTTCAGATATCACGTCATAACATTACATATTGTTATTTTTTATTAGTATCACCGTTGTTTCTTTGGTTTTGTGCAGCTTTAGATCGTTTTATAATCTGTACCAAGATTTGCCACATGACAAAGGAGATGTTTCTATGAAATGGAAAGTTTGTTTCTCTGATAGGTTTCATATTAAGATTATATTTTCTTTTTCACTCTCGAAACAGTCTCAAGAGATTTGTCATTTGATTTGCTAATCTGCTGATGAGGCGTCTGTTCAGTATCATGGAAGATTGTAAGAACGTGAATAGATAGGTTCCAACCCTCCAGAGGTGAGGTGAGGCCTTCCCCTATGTCGAATCAGACTTCAGTTGTTAAAAAAAATGGTTAGATTTGACTGTAGACTGGATACAAGATACCAAATCAAGTTGCATACTGTAAAGAGGTCACTGACATCAAATCTTGGCTCATACGGCAGGGTATCCTGGAACTTCTAATACTTTATATATATCCACTGGTTAGTTAGTGATGTTGGCAGTGCAACGAGGGAGACAGTCCGTTAGTTAAGAGGCCACAATTGCAAATGACGAAGAATGAGCAAACTTGGCTGGATCATAATAAATTGCTCCTTTGGGCAGAGAGTATCTGACAGTAGTTCTGGGTTCCTGAATTTAGTGGGTGTGCTAGTTAGAACCAAGCCCCCCTCGATTATGCAGTTGTACAACATTTTGTAATATGCGCACCTACAGTGACAAGGAAGTCCATGTACGGGTTCTACTTTTTTTTTTTTTTTTTCTGGGGGGTGGGGGGGGGCATACTTGAAGGAATTCGATTCGATTGTAGATTGGAACCCCTACTGTAACGTTAACGATAATCTATAACTTGCCTAAGTAATGGCACCTATAGTGTGTCATGATAACTCTTCATTTTAATATATTTTCAGAATCGATGCCGACTGTTCAGACCAGTTAGCTACGTTTCTGTTAGTATGAGTTGACTATGTTAAGTTGAGAGTGCAGTATAAATTCACTTGATTTTACCATTTTGATGTTTCTGGCTGGATTATCTAAACAGGGCGTGATCCGACCTACAGCTTACTCGGGGTGCGTGTAAGATTTTCCACCGACGCTCAAGTTGGAAACGTTATATTCTTAACATAACGTGAGTGGTAATTAGGACTACTCATACTAAAGGGCCCAAATTAAACATGTTCATATATTCTCTGTTCTCAGTGGAAACAAAACAACTGAACAGAAATAAAGCATCTGAGTTCAGTACAGCAAATAAATTAAAACGTGCTGTTATCCAGACAGATAGCCTGTTGTTTCACCAGTGAAAATGAAAAAATACAATATATATCAGAAATAATTTTTCAGTACTGTTTAAGATGCACAATATTTATTTTTACATTTTCATTCTAATACATAAATCATAAATATCCTCTCCTACAATTCCTGTATCTTTAACTCGGAACGAAACACCTTTTTCAGACTCATTTAAACTTTCTTAAACCCCAACAACAACAACATAGTAGTAGTAGTTTGTAGGTAACTCCCTGAGTAAGCGAAAATATTTTTCTATATAGCAAAATTGTGTATACAAATCTGTCTTCATTAAGGAGGTTGTCTTGCTGCTTCTCTACTTCAAAGGATGAAACTCATTTAGATCTCTGAAACGGTTCACTGTTAGTTTGGAAATTTTGCTCTGAACAGCACATTTCATTATGATAAAAGAGAATAGGACTGAGGTCTTTTGTTGCTGAACTCTTAATATGGCTGGTGTTCAGTTGAGTAACGCTCCATGAGCCGATACTTGAAGTATTTGATGTATTCGTCTGTCTGTTAGTGTATTTTATAATGTGACATGACCAGTTTTATTGAAACTTTTAGCAGTCAAAACAGTGTTGATTTCACTGCTTGATTCTGATCTCCCCCAAAATGGAAGACTAAGTGATCTCAGAACATGAGGGACTCACGGGCCTACCTCATAGGATTTTGTTTGTCTAGTGAAGGCAGTGACAGCCGCAGTAGTTCATTGTATAGGAAAAATACAAATAACCTTTTAAAATTTGGTACATTTTGGGTCATCTCAGTATTGCACAGTAGCCCATTAGAGTTTGCCAGAAGAAATGAGAACAGTTCGTAATTGCAGTTATCTTCAGCAGGAGGTCTAATGACATTGATGTTAAGTGTGTAGGATCCGATTTCGAAATGAAGTTGCATGTGGTTTATGACTTTAGTGTTTGGTGTGTGAAAAGTAAGGATGGTGTAGGGGTGGGTATGGTGTTCAGATAGGGATAGTTGGGATAGAGTTGGAATGGTGCAACTGTAGGATTGGATAGAAGGTTGAAGTGCGTAGGAAACATATGGTGGAAAATATAATTGGTGAAATCTTCGTGTAGGTGGAAATGAATAGTCAGTGGATTTTGATAGTGGAGTAATTTGGTGTACTGCTATAGTCTTTCTCCAAGGCATTGTAAGGAAAGGGAATGTTTGTTGTAGAGAGGATTGTGGAGATGAATATAAGGACGGGGAGGGAGCAGACCATAGGATGGAGAGGGGAAGAGGGAGGAAGATTGGCGTTTGGGTGAAAAGGAGGAAGGTGTAGGCTCAATTTATGCAGCATTTCCAGTGATCTACTTTGCACCACAGATATTGAGAGAGAGTTTTCACACGCTACGTTGGCGGTGATGGTCCGCCCACTTCATTAGTTCGAGTCCTTTCTTGTATATTCACAGAAAATAGTATGATCTGATAGAATCCTCTTTCTATTACCTTATTAACTATTAATCATTGGAGAACTAGAGTTAGAAATATTTTCATATCATTAAAATGCTATTCGGAGTAGGGAAGCCAGAAGTTTTTAAATTACAAGAAATCGAAGCCAAAGATAAAAACCTTTGTCGAATGTAAGCAATGTTTTATTTCGGAGCATTATGTTATATATGGATTCAATAAATCAAACAATACAATCCAAGTTTCATGATAACTTATATGCTGTCGATTGCATACCTTTGAATGTGCCGTATAATTATATGAAACATAAAACACCACGAAATATGCCTGTTGGAAGTAGGGAGGAGGTGTATTGAGAGAAACAGCCGCTCAGCGATCACCTGATTTTGACAGATCGCTCACCGTAGACAACTCGACTGATTAGGTCAGTGTTGCCATTTCTGTAATTTGCTACTTTCTGAAAGAAAATTAATTTATGAAATCTACGGCAAAATTCGAGCGTCGGAATAATTTGTTATTTCTACAGAAACTCGTAGAAATAGAGAGAGAGCGCGCTTGACCCTCATCCTCCACCCACTATATTTTGCTACTGATACCTTGAATGTTTCACTGCGTATAACCGGTCTAACAAAAACTTTTAAGAATGGAAATTTGCTTCAAATATATGCAAACATGCTTAGGTAAATAAACATACATCTTGATACATTAAATATTGAATTGATTCAACAAAAGAAAATACATTAATCAATCATTGGATAGGCTACATCAAACAATAACTTGAAATAACAAAATCATTCATCATCGCTTTCCGACTCCTCACTGTCACTGGTGATGTTTATAATCAATTGCTCAGTTAGATGGTCACGTGCTATATCCCTTTTCCTATAAATATCCTCCACTTCTCTTGCATGACGCATACGTGACTTGCAGTCCTCTCCTGTTACTCTGTCTATTGCACGTTTAGTTATATGTTCAACATTTGTCAAAGTCTGATTGGGATTTGAATTGCATTTCTTAACCTCATTTTTTACTTGTGCCCAAATCAATTCTATCGGGTTGAACTCGCAGTGATAAGGAGGAAGTCTGAGTACCTCATGGCCAGCATCTCTAGCGATTTTGTCAATTTCATACTCTTGGAGGTACTTGTGCTGCTTTAACCACATCTAGAAGTTTCGGTTTTGGTATAGGAAGGGTCATGAGCTATATTGTGGTAGTTAACCAGGAGACAATATCCGATTTCCTTGAACTGCTGACAGGTGCTTTGTTCAATATTTTTTAATGATATGAAGCATTATCTAAGACAATGAGCGACCTAGCGGGAATGTTTACCTGTAGCTGTGTTTGAAACCATGATAGGAAGCATGTATGATTCATACTATCATGGTAATCACCCTTATTACCATTTTTCGATCGGAAAAATAGCAATCCTCCTGGTACGAATCCATATTCTCCACCAGCATGCACTAAGATAAATCTAGCTCCTTTACCCGTTTTCACTCGTGGACCAACAATTCCATCGGGTAGAGTCCAACATTTGTCCACACACATTTTGCATTTTGATTCATGTCATCCATCCAGAATATATTTCCGGTCATGGAGAATCGGATTTTCGGTTTTCATCAATAAGCCTTAGATATTTATTTCTGGCAAAAGCAATATCGTTCCTTTCCATCAAGAGCTTCCTACCGCTTTCAACTTTCATATAACGAAAGCCGAGTTCCTTAACAAGTTTGAGAAGGGACATATAAGCACCAGGGAAATTCAGAGGTGGCTTCTTCACCTTATCCAGCAGTTTTTCTATTGTTGGAATTTCACCTCTTTCATAGAAAGCCATTATCTCCCGACGTACACAGTCCTCATCAAAATCATCTAAGGCTCCCATTACTGGTGACTTTTTTTACCTAGGGGGTGGAGAGTGCATCTCTCCACGCTTGTGTTGCTGCTTTATCCGCTGAATGGAACGAACAGATATTCCTGCTGCAGCAGCAGTCCTCATTACGATATCATCTTCGCCTTCCTTGTCATATTGCTCACGAAGATAATTGCAGACCTTAATTACGACGATTCTTGTTTGGCTCGTTATCCGTCCCATACGTTTTGTGTTTTTTAATTAATCCTCCATTATTATAGTTACTCCTTTATATTTCAGTGTATGTATAGTATATCGCTGAATGGTTACTGAGCTGAGAGCTGTTTCTATTTTTTCAATGTTAGCTCGGTTAACAACTGCGTTTGAAATTCCCGCCAATTACAGTAACTGGCTATTTCAGTGATCACTCTGCCTCCCTAGATAAGGCGCATGTTTTCTAACCATTAAGTATGTTATTTGGACACGTGGACTACTATATTCATAATATATAGCATCTCCGTATTTAAATGACCTTTACAATATACATGATTCTGACCAATTTCTTATATATTTACGGGATATTGAAGATAAATGAATCAGAGTGCATTCGAAATCGTGTAAAATCCTTGACTTTGACTATTTGAGTTATACTTTAGTGATAGTTTTCTCAAAGTTCTCAAACGTTTTCAACATTTAACATACATTTTCATTTTCTTTAAAGAGTATAATTAACTTCTACAATAAAAACAACCTGAATTAGTAATTGCACGCGCCTTCAACACACTCAAATGAATAGCCACACGAATAGTCGCTGTAATCCAATTACCACCTTCGCTTAGCAAGGGGCGGGGCATCACCGCCAATTAGCGTGTGGCAAGTTTTTATAGTAATTATATGACTTTCGCTTATGGCATCCTAAAAGATACACAATACTCTTAGTGACTCATGTTTGGTACAATTATGGGTGATATCTAAGGCCGTGTCCCCCATTTATCTCTATGGATCCATACTAACAAACACCAGTAGCAGGCGAAAGTGACCCCTGAGCTTAGTTTTGTAGCCGTAATGTAATATATAATTTTATTTTGTGTGTTTGTTGGGAATTTGGTAAGCTGAATGTGCTTAAAAGGAAATAAAGGTTGGCCCTGTAGAAGCCAATTGTATCTTTAGTACTACATGTGGCATAAGATGTACTGAAAAGCTTGGGAAATACAGGGGTAAGTTGAGGTAGTAGAACGGGTAGCTGATGTAACATGATAAAGCTATGTGTTTTGAGAAGGTTCTGTCATGTTGAGAGAATGGAGGGCAATGGATTGGTGAGAAAAACATATTTCCGGGCCGATAGACATGAAAGGAAGACCAACAGAGTGCAGATATATGGAGTGAAGAGGTACTGGCAAGAAAACTACTTTATAAGCATGAGGTGTCAGAATGCGGGAAAGAGACGAGTGGAGTAGTTGTGGGCAAAGAGGGAACCGGTAGATGCACTGCTGATGGATGAACCTTCCCTGTAGGATTATGAAGTGGCAAATGTGGATGTTTTATGTCTGCACAAGTCGGTCATGTATCATAAGCAGTAGTCATGAGAATTTGGTAGCACCCAATGTCTAGTCTACTCCTCGGGCCACTCCAAGAAAAAGTATTCACACACACACACACACACACACACACACACACACACACACACACACACACACACACACACATATATATATATATATATATATATCTATATCTATATCTATATCAATATCATATATATATATATATATATATATATATATATATATATATATATATATATATATATAGAGAGAGAAGAGAGAGAGACGGAGGGGAGAGAGAGCTGAGAGAGATGACGAGAGAGAGAGAGAGATGGCTGAAAAATAGTATGTTTACCGGTTGAGCAGAAACTTAGTTGTTGGGTAAGCAAGTTGAAGTCAGTTTACACAGCTGTCTGGTTCGGCGCCTTCTTGTTTACTCAGTTTTTGGCAGTAGATTTCTCAATAGATTTCTCTCCATTGTTGTATAGATTCGGAAGGATTATAAACCAGTGATAATCTAGTATTTTTGTTATATTTCTAATTTTACATATTAGGCGTTTCTTGTATTTCACGAAATAAATGAAAAATAAGGCAACTGTGCGACAGAAGTCCGAGTGGCCTCCCTACCCTGTTACGTAAATACTAGACTCACTTTCGCCTGTCAAAACAAGCGCATATTTTGCCAAGGTATGGATATCTCTATGCCTTGTATTTTGCATCTCTGAAGAGTAAATAAGGCAGGGTTTATCTCTCATCCCCCCTCCCATGCAGCTAGTCCTCTCAGTCACCCCCGGGAGACAGCGCCCAAAAATACAAGCTGCGGATGAACTAACTGAAAAGCTCCCTCCCCAAACAACCTTCCCTCGGGGAACTTCGTCGCAAATATCGAGTCGAAAGAACTTTGAAGTGCTAAAAGCGTTAATGGAAAAAGGCTTCGAGGAAATCCTAAATAAAGTAGTAAAGTAGGCGTTGACTTTCTATACAGATACACAGAACAGTTAGCAGTATTTCCTCTCGTCGAAAGATGCCATTCAGGTCAGTGAATGTTTCTGTAACTCGGTTGTCAAATCTCGAATATCTGCCTTAGCTTGGCTTCAGTTTTCTTCAACTCGTTTGGTTCCCATATCTGTGGAGGCGTTCTCTCACTTTTCTCTCTCATTCTCTTGGCTGGCCATCATTTCGTTCCCGCTCTTCTTGCCAAAGTCAAGCTCACTAAGAGTTAAAGTGCATGAGTTTGCCGGCGCCATCGGCCTCCACATTGACCAAAAAAAAGGAAAAAAAAATTAAATGAAATTCAAGGAAAGACCGAGGATTAGATTTCGTTTCAAGTGACGAATTGAACAAATTTCTCATTAGATATTTTCTCTGTAATGAAACCCAGCTGCCATATTTGTCTTTGCATCTCATTTTGCTACTGGCACTTGGTAACGAAGTCATTCGAACTGCTTATGTTTATCGTAAGTTTTGAGAGAGAGAGAGAGAGAGAGAGAGAGAGAGAGAGAGTGGAACATCGCTACCACTGAATCCACTGCTAGCTTTTTTCATTGTACGCACTCCTCTAGTTAGTAATGTTTTTGATTGAGAGAGAGAGAGAGACCTTACCTTACCTTACAGAGTACAGACCTTACATCTTGTTCGGGTTGCCCCAGGTCCCTCAGTGTGAGGCACCTCTAATGTCTACCAGAGAGTTGCTAATGCATCTTCCGGTATATTTTGCATCTTCCAATCTTGGATGGTCTGGGATGTAGCTTAGATATTTGTCGAGCTTATTCTTAAAAACATCTACGCTCACTCCTGATATATTCCTCAGATGAGCTGGCAACGCACTGAATAGACGCTGCATTGTCGATCCTGGTGCGTAGTGGATTAATGTCCTGTGTGCTTTCCATATTTTTCCTGGTATAGTTTTGGGCGCTATTAATCTACCTCTGCTTCCTCTTTCTGATATTTTTAGCTCCATGTTTTCGGCAATTCCTTCTATCTGTTTCCATGCATGAATTATCATGTAGCGTTCTCTTCTCCTTTCTAGACTATATAATTTTAAAAATTGTAGTCTTTCCCAGTAGTCAAGATCCTTAACGTCTTCTGTTCTAGCTGTAAAGGACCTTTGTACACTCTCTATTTGTGCAATATCCTTTTGATATTGTGGGTACCATATCATATTGCAATATTCAAGTGGACTACAAACATACGTTTTATAAAGCATAATGATGTGTTCAGCTTTTCTTGTTTTGAAGTGCTGTAACAACATTCCCATTTTTGCTTTACATTTTACCAATAGAATTGCTATTTGATCATTGCATAACATGTTCCTATTCAACATCTTACCAAGGTCTTTAACTGCTTCCTTATTTGTGATTGTCTCGTTATTAGGTCCCCTATATGCATATAGCTTTCCTTCTCTATCTCCATAATTTATTGATTCAAATTTATCAGAGTTAAATACCATCCTATTTACCTCTGCCCATTCATATACTACTTTGTTAAGGTCTCTTTGTAGCGCGTTTCTATCTTCACAAGTAATTTCTCCACTTATTCTTGTGTCATCAGCGAAACTACTCACTACCGAGTCCTTAACATTCCTGTCTATGTCTGGAATCATAATAACAAACAGCAATGCAGCTAGCACCGTACCTTGTGGCACACCGAATATTACCTTAGCTTCATCCGATTTCTCATCGTTTGCAATAACTATCTGTTTTCTGTTGAGTAAAAATTCTTTTAACCATCTTCCTACTTTGTCCACTATATTATGTTTAATCATTTTCTTCGCTAATATATTATGATCTACCTTGTCAAAAGCTTTTGCAAAGTCTAGATAAACCACATCTGTTTCTTTTCCGTTTTTCATATTTTTGTATATGTTCTCACGGTGGACTAACAGTTGGGTTTGTGTACTTTTTCCAGGTACAAAACCATTTTGTCCTATATTAAACAAATTATTTTTTATTAAATGTTTCATAATATTTTTCTTCATTACCCTTTCATACACTTTCATAATATGTGTTGTTAGACTCACAGACCTATAATTACTTGCTCTAGTCTTGATCCACTTTTGAAAGTAGGGGTAATATATGCTAATTTGTGCTCATCATAAAACTTGCCTATATCTACACTTTGCCTTAATAATATTGCAAGGGGCTTTGCGATAGAATGAACTACTTTCTTTAACAAAACAGCAGGGACACCATCAGGCCCTGCTGCTGCTCCATTTTTAATTTCATTAATAGCCTGCACAATAGGTCGATTTAGCTTTATTATGAAATTTACTGGGGTGTTTTAGGAGGGCTTGGAACGGATTAGCCATTTTACGTGTAAAATGTGGTCCAAGATACGATAACCTTATGATACGAGGGGCGCCTCAGAACTGATTAATTTCGTATCTCGAGGTACTACTATATGAATCATGGTGATGTGATATAAAAAATTCATTATTATATATATATATATATCTATATATATATATATATATATATGTGTGTGTGGTGTGTGTGTGTGTGTGTGTGTGTGTGTGTGTGTGTGTGTGTGTGTAATGTATTGTTATAGTGCGTGCATTATTTTGGTCCAGAAATAAAAAGGAATGAAAGTGAAAAAGAGCGAGCTTCCAAGAGTGAATGTAAGGTAAGACTGGGGGGTGGGGGGGGGGGGGGGGGGGGGGGGGGGGGGGGGGGAGGGCTGGGGGGGGGGGGGGGGGGGGGGGTGTAGGTGGCAGGCAGAAGAAAGAGAAAGGGCGTGAGAGTCGTGTGAGTTTATTATGTTAATTGATGGTGCAGTTTGAGTCGGGAAGGCGTTTGCATATCTGTTTTTATTAAATGTGCCTCTGTCCACAAGTTGATTGAGAGACGCATTCTCCAGATTGCTAATTTGACGGGTTACACAGATCCATGAAAACCACACGGCTCATTCGATTGCTACTTATAATATCCAATTACCTTTTGTAAAAGTAAACTTTATTGAAGGTGGTGTGTAGTGTCATGTTTTCTTGAATGATCGCAACGGCCTGTGGATTCTGATGTGTGTTGGCTAAGGTGACGTCATTGTGTATCTTAGTTTGCTCACGTTCACAGGCACTTACTGGATCCCTTTGCACGAGCCACATAATCTACTAGAGATGACGTCATTGTGCGAAAGATAAACAAGATAAGGATATTGTATGATCGCTCGCTGCTAGAAGTCGCAGTGATCAACGCACACGTGTCTGCCCAGATAGAAAGACGCACTGGCAATGTTTAGTTATTTTTTGGCTGAGCATGGCTTTATTTTATTAGTCTTATGTTCCATGGGATGCCCTGTTGTTATGCTTTTTCCACATTGTGTAAACCAGGCGTAGATAGTTATTTATATGTATATATTATATATATATGTATATATATATATGTATATATATATATATGTATATATATATATATATATATATATATATATATATATATATATATATATATATATGTGTGTGTGTGTGTGTGTGTGTGTGTGTGTGTGTGTGTGTGTATGTGTGTGTGTGTGTGTATACTGGAAGATTGGGGCATCTAGAACGCCGCAGATTCAGTAGGAATAAAACAAAATTAGCATACAGCCATCGTAGCATTGTAAATTTATAGGCCAAATTTTCGAGACCACATGTCTCGTCATCAGGGCTGTAAGATTACAAAGAATAATATTTTAAAAATGGACTCGGTTAAATAAAAACTCACAAAGTCTAAAAACATGAAACTTAAATTTAAAACAAACAAAAACAAAAACAAGCTAAAAAAAATTTTAAACATCGAAAAACTAATACTGAAAAACTTGTAAAATTATATATATATATATATATATAATATATATATATATATATATATATAATTATCATGTTTAAAAAGTATTAGTACCTTACTCTATCTGAGGTAAGAACTGAGTGACATTCTCAGTTTTCAGGAGACACGACGTCAAACTTAGGCTATATTATAGATAGTTGGAAGAGCTCTGGCTGTTTAGGGAGGAAAACAAGCTGCTTGATATATATATATATATAGATATTATATATATATATATATAAAGATATAATTAACCACGAATGCAAGGTCCATGAATGTTATGAGAACAGCCACTAGAACTTGAAGAGCCCCATTCGGTGCTAATGCTTCGAGATCCAGGCAGAAAATTGATTCTGACTAACTTGGGTTGTTCTCTTTTCAAACTGTGTATTGTGCGCCGATTTTCATTCGTGTTGATCAAAGAAATTTTGAAATGGTGTTTGGCCTGTAATCAGCTAACAATATGTAAATAACAGTTATTCAGTTGTCAGTGGTTCGTGCGTCGTAATTGTTATCTTACTAAGGATTTTGGATGTGGCTGTTGAACTTTTTATTTGAAATTTTGTATATTTCTTTTCCATGCTTGTTCTATTTAGACAGCAAGAGGCCAGTTGGACTCTCTCTCTCTCTCCGGAATTCAGTAACGCCAAGTTTGCTGGTGGTGGCATTCGCATGAGCAGATATATCTGCTCTTTGGAAATTCCCATGTAGCGATATATGTAGAGAGCGATTGCCAGGAATGCTGAGTATTGACCTCTGTTCAGTCACTTCTGTTTTCTGTTTTGAATGTTGAAGATCAAGTTCGGTTAGTGGTTTTGAGCGCTCATCCCGCTGCCAACGAAACAAGTGAAGAACCCATCACGCATTGTTGGGGCAGTACCTACTTGAGAGTTTCCGCACATTTGATTTATTACCTCTATATTATTTGATTCTGTTCTGTTCCTGAACTTCCCCACGAGCTGGAGCTTTGTTCTTTGTTGGCGTCTCCTTTAGCCTAACAAACTCTCTTATGCTTTCTAAGGAAGACATCTTTCTTGCAATTTTTTCTTTCTTTAAGGGAAGACGTCTATGTATTTATTACCACATGCCGGATTCAATGTATCCTCACCGCATATCACTCCACATGAAATCACGCATCCAATTATCTGTATCTTCAACTTTGTGCGTGCCCCTCAACCCATTCTAATGTGGACTACTTAGCTTTATGTCAGGGATCTGTTCCTCACTTTCCAGGTGGACATGATCTTGTATCATCATTACACTAAGTGAAATATGATCGGAGTTGAATGCCAGAAGGATAAAGTGACCAGTTTCGTCTTTGTTTCCCTCCCTGCACATATATGAACGTCTTGCAAATGAATAAATGCTCTGCACTCCACACTCTGTCAGGTCAGTTCTTCGTGGATCACTCGTGTTGAGCGCTCTCACCTGGCAAATGAAGTCTGGCTTTCAGTTCCAAGGTCTTTTATTTACTAGTTTGAGTTAATCCGTTCGATGTTGGTGTGCATGCTGTCAGGGGAAGCTTTGTTCAGGTTTCCCAGCAGGAGAAATGCAGTCGTAGGTAGGGGATTTTTCGACGTCTGTGACCTTGGCCAGTTTTTTGTGCTAATCATATCAATCAAATGTATCCATGAATCACACTTTCTTGATTAGCCCTCTCTCTCATGTCTCATTAGTATTTTTTTTTTCTCCCATATTCTGAAATTTTTCATAAGTACTCGGCTCCTTTAATTTAATGTAGTACTCTTTGTTAAATTATAGTGGCACTGCGCTCGCAGAACCTGTTCCATAGGAGCTCAGACCTTTATAAAAGAGACGGCAGTTCCTTCACACTCCGCCATTTTGGATCTTGGACAGTCACGGCGCCTCATGGCTGACGTAGTATGCGTGCTGCCATCAGAGATGTCAACAGCGATATCTATAATGGTGTTACAGACTGCGCAGCACTTGGCTTCTGAATTAGGAAGACCCAAAACAGTAGCATTCATTTTTTCTCTCCCCAAAATTTCTCTCCCTAAAAACAGTGGAATCGTAGCTATGTCCAGTGCAGGATTTAAAGGGGGCGGGGGAGACCAGGTCACGTCCCCCTTCCCCAACTCTTGCATAGAATAATGTATAAATGTCAAAAATGTAATTATATTTCGATAATGTGCACCCACTGCACTCAAGTAAAATACTGATAGAAAGGATGAAAATAAATTTCTATAATAATTTATTTTTCCTGTATGCACGTATTTAATGATTGTATTTGCCAAAAGAACTTCACCTGCTACTTCTTGGTAAGCTACAGCGGTTGGACACAATGGAACAATCTTCACAATTACAATCTCTCTCTCTCTCTCTCTCTCTCTCTCTCTCAACATCTCTCCAAACTCTCATCTCTCTCTCTCTCGGTCTCTCTCTCTCTCTAGTACATGCAATATATATGTGCATATGATTTAAATTATATGTTTTATATATATATGTGTGTGCATTTATATATATATATTATATATATATATATATATATATATCTATATATATATTATATACTATATATATATATATTTTTGATATTTACCGTACAGTATGTGATGTGTGTATATATAATATATATATATATATATATATATATATATATATACCCGTACAGTATGTGTGTACACACACACACACACAGATATGTGTGTGTGTGTGTTGATTCCAAGTACCAACCCCCGAATTAAAGATTTCGAGATCCGCCACTGATGATATCCTGGAAGGCTGCCTTCTCGAGTGAATAGGATTCACGTTGGCGTGCAGGAGAATAAGATAGGTTCAAAGCTGTTTTGGTCCTGCCCCCCTTTGACAAAAAAAAAAAAAAAAAACCTTTTAAAACAAGAAAAAGTGTAATAGTTTCCAAAACAAAACTTTTCAATTAATTTTTAATTTTTATTACTTTTGTGTCAAAAAACGAAAAACTTACCTAGATGGGGCTATTTGTCCTTCCTTCCCCCCCCCCCCCCCCCCCCCTCCCCCCCCCCCCCCCCCCCCCCCCCCCCCCCCCCCCCCCCCCCGCCCCCCCCCCCCCCCCCCCCCCCCCCCCCCCCCCCCCCCCCCCCACCCCCCCCCCCCCCCCCCACCCCCCCCCCCCCCCCCCCCCCCTCCCCCCCCCCCCCCCCCCCCCCCCCAGATCTTCAAAACTGAGTGCCATTATTATTATTCGTGAAAAAATCAGCGTGTGTCAGACAGGGTTGGCAGATTAAATCAAACTGATTAAATAATTGAATTTTTCATTTAAAAATTCATGATTTTTAATTGTCTATTTATTTATTTTTTATTTGAAAGCAAACAAATTGAAAAATATGGTTTGGAGGTTAATAAAAACTTGAGCATACCTGTGCTGCATCTATTTATTTTGATAAAAAAAAAATTGCAAGTACATACTTTCGGCCAAAACTGGAAACCTCAAAGATAAATCAATAGTAATTCTGTCATAGAATACATTTTGAGGGAAAAAAAGGATTGAAAAAACATCTAACAAATCAAAAAACCAAATAAATGAAAATAATCAAATAAATCACCGATTTTTAGTTTTTTTTATTTAAAAAAAATATAAAGAAATCCCCAACCCTGGTGTCAGAAGTGATTAAAATCATTGTAGCTGCACTCTGGAGCCTTTAGCAGCGAGTTTTCTCGTTGCCAATCATCACAGGCAGCTTTGACATGAAAGCAGAGATCATATGCAATGAAATAGCAAAATAGAAAAAATGAAAATGCTTGCAAATTCAAAAGTATTTAGTCAGTAATGCTTGTTATTGAGTTAATCAAGATAAACAATTAAAAAATGGGCAGAAGTTTCTTCGACGCAATCGAGATTTCTGCACTGCATATAATGCTGTATGAAACTCGGCCACGGCCCATGAAACTTTCAATCACGGGCCGGTGGTGGCCTATCATACTGGGACCTATAGCAGTGCAGATGCACGATCATGGCTAACTTCACCCTTAAATTAAATCAAAACTACTGAGGCTAGAGGGCGTAATTTGATATGTTGATGATTGGAGGGGGAATGATCAACATACCAGTTTGCAGCCCTCTAGCCTTAGTAGTTTTTATTTTATTTAAGGGTAAAGATAGCCATGATCGTGCATCTGGCACTACTATAGGTGCCAACATGACAGACCACCGCTGGGCTATGGCTGAAAGTTTCATGGGCCATGGCTGAGTGTCATACAGCATCATAGTCTGTGCAGAAGAAACTTTGGCACATGTTTTACTTGTTTGTTTCTTAATTAACTAAATTATTGACTAAAAACTGAATTTGTAAGCATGTTTGTTTACTTGAGGAGTGAGCTTACAAACGATTTCGTTGGTGAGGGGAGGGGGGCGGTTAGGAAAGGCCTAAAAAAGCCAGAAAACGGCGTTTCACGTTGAGTTAGACAGGAATTTTAGGAGAGGTTATTTATAATTTTTTTAGTAGAATGAAAATGTAAAAAATGAATAATGTGCATATTAAATAATACAGGAAAATTATTTTTATTAAAATATATTGTATTTTTTTTCATTTTCGTCGGTGAACAACGGGCTGTAATTTATTTGATGTACTGAATTTAAATGTTATATTTCTGTTCAGTTATTTTGTTTCCACTTATAAGTGAGGATATATTCAATCCTTATTGTTAGTATGATTTTTATTGTTAGTATGAGGAGTACTACGTATGAGTATTGGTTATGAATACCACTTCACGCTAAGTTAGAAATATAATGTTTGCAACTCATGCGTCAGTGGAAAATCTTGCCCGTGTCCCGAGTAAGCCGGAGGTCGGATCATGCCTTTTTTAAATTCACTATTGCATCTAAACTCTGCTTTCATGTCAAAGCTGCGTGTGATGATTGTCAATAAGAAAACGCGTTGTCAGAGGCTCCAGAGTGCGGGCAGAATTATTTAAATCACTTTAGACATTGATTTTTTTTCGCAAATAATTATGGTCTTTTATATGAGTGTTTATTCAGTATACGCACTATACTTATGTTGGCATTCGTTGTCAATAGAACTTCATACATATACTTAAAACAAAAGGTTTGTTTTTGACAAAGTCTGCATTCATGTCTCTCTTGCAATGTACAGAGATTTTTTTTGCTTAAATCAGAACGTTCATTCTATTTTTCAGTATTTGTTAGTTGGTAACTAAATCAAATTTTAAAACAAGTCTTCATTTGTACCATAATTACTTACAATAGCAGAGGATAATTATAATTAATCTGAGTAATACGATAGCCATATGAGGGCAGTAAGAGATTCTGTATTGAATATAAAACATTTATTAGGAAAACAAATAAAAAGATTTAAAGCCTGCAAATTTAGAACAGGTCTTAAAGATTTCTTATATAGATTTTATCATCAAGCGAAGAGGTATTTTGTGACAGAGTCATTGAAAGCTTATTAGGACAGGAATTTGTGTTCATAGGAATGTTATGGCACCATTAATCATGTATACTAAATGAGATCCAGAGCCTTTGTCCCGGTGTTTTTCGAAATAACTTTTTTTTCTATGTCTTTGACAAAGATATTACTTAGGCATAGTATACTTTACATCCCTACCTAGTGTTTGGCAACATTCTTTGTTACTTATATTAGAAAAAAGTAAATTCATAAGAGTGAAATTAAGCAGCCGAAGCCAGTGGCAGAACACACTAATGTATGGGTTAAAAGTTACGCGTGATTTAACATATGACGTCCCGACTCCACCCACAAGGTGATGACGACAAACAGCTGTCTCTGAAATTCTGAATGAATATTCGTACTTTGTCAAGGCTTCAAGAATGGTGGCTATGATAAGTCATTATCCCCGTGGTTGCAGGACAGCTTTTGTGATTCGACTTGCACAATAGTTTAGAATTGAACAGGTAAATGAATAGTAGTGTCCTTTTTTGGGTAAGGAGTACACCCGGACATCCAAGGCTACCAAGTTTACGTCATTTGTTGACTTCCATAAGGTGCAGAAAGACAATTATATTTGCTCTATAAAGCAGTGGTTGTTGATTTCTTAGCAAAATATAACTTGCGGAACAACATTAAAACTTGCTCTCTCTCTCTCTCTCTCTCTCTCTCTCTCTCTCTCTCTCTCTCTCTCTCTCTCTCTCTCTCTCTCTCTCCCAAGAAAAAAAAATGTCATTGGTTATAATACATCACTGAATAACCTCTGTAGGCCCCAGTGCTTGGCTTGAAGTCTAAGTTCTTATACAGTCTAATCCTATACAGTTGTCTATTTATTACAATGATCGTCACTGTCATATTAGGAAAATTATCAGAGGAGTTACAACGAATGCCAAATTTTTCTTCACTTTGTTAATTGATTTTTTGTTATATAATTTTTCAATGGAGAAAGAGTGATAGAAAGTAATTTCTCTGATTACTTGTGGAAACCCTTTTCTTCAAGGATTCTAGCACTCGACCTCATGGCATAAATCCTATATACTACTACTACTACTACTACAAAGTGTAAACAAGGAGTATCGGTTTTATTTCATTGTTGCCAGAGGTTGAGACTTTTTCACGAATAGCCAATTAATCCATCGAGGAGGCGGCAAGTTAATGACGTCATAAGTTACGTCATTATATCTTCGAAAGACATTCCTCTGAGTTTGCTGGTGAGGTCTAGAAGAAGTCGGTGTTACTCTTATAATTACCAGAATTATACAACTTTTGTAATACAGACAGTCAAAAATTAGGTAGGGATTTTAGATACCCATTGACAAAGTGTCATCTTTGTCAAGTACGTTGATAAAATTTTATTCTGGAAAAACACCGGGACACTGGTTGTGAGTCTCAAAGTCCTATTTAAATGGAGTAAGGTAAATGTGTAGTTATAATTATCAATTTTTATGAGGTCTTAAATTATATTCCGCTATGACATAAATCATTCATACGTTGTCATTTGCAATTCAAGGATATGTGTTTTACGGAAGAATATCTGTATGAAAGCTAACTGTAGCCCACATCCGCTGAGGCGCCACTGCCCATTCAAACGAAATTGCCCTCTTTACTTTTACCGTGACATGAGCATAATTCAGTATACTTATTATACCTCCTTTCTTCTTCACAGATATCGTGGGTGACGTTATGCGTCGGAATGTTCTACATAGAATACATGCGCTACAAGAGAGACCCGAAGTACTATTATCTGAGACGGATGTTGGGGGTAAGTTCAAGGTTGGAGAAGTGTATATATATATATATATATATATATATATATATATATATATATATATATATATTATATATATAGATAGAGAGATAGATAGATAGATAGATAGATAGATAGATAGATAGATAGATATATTAATTATTAATAAATTTTCAGAGATGTTCTATGAATCCCAAAGTAACCATAACTTACAAATGGCCAAAGTTAATGCATGTAAAATGATTCGATTAGAAAAATAACACACTCACATGTATATGTAGTATATGTGTGTGGAATATATATATATAGAATATAAGATATATATAAATAATAATATATAATAATATATATTTATATATATATAGATATTACTTATATAGATATTATCCTTCGTGCCCAGCCCTAAGTGAAGTGTCCAGAATACTGGACACTTAATAAACAATCCTCTCAGCTAAAAAATTCAGTAGTTATGACATATAAATGTCCCATCTTCTATGAGAGATGATGCACTCCACACCATAGAAGTTTTAGACATTCACTTCTGAAAGCAAGGCGTCAGCAATCTGCTGAGTAACCAGAAGTACCGTTTCTTGGAAACATCTGAAGTTATTGGTAAATTTCAAGACCTATCACGTCCTATATATTACAACAGCTGCTGAAAATTCTCAGTGAAGATCCCTCACACATTAGTGAGTATGACCAGGCCCTCAATGTATTTTTAATAGGTGTTATAAGGCGACAGTTCTAGTTGGAGTTTGACTGTCAAGTACGTATTCTTGACAGTGGGCTTCTATCAATTGGAAATTTATTTATATTTAAATAAATTGTAAACTGCGTCATCTTAAAAGTTTTATTTTAAACTTAAAACCTAACAGATACTATAAGAAATTCTTCTTCTATATATCTGTATCGATGAAATGATCATACTATCACATTTAATCTGCGAATTGTAATATGACGAAATGCCTTGCTGGGAAGTGTGCAGAATTGTGGACACTGGGCCTCAGTAAGACTGCGGTTTCCCCTCTATTAGTTAATGATGGAGACTCATTGCAATCAACATTTTGGTATTTTTTCTTAACTTAGAATGGTTTTAATAACTTACTTGGAAGTTTTACCAATAATTACATTAACAACATATACGTAATAAGAGTTGACATGTTAGTTAAATTGCTCTGTTACAGACCTAAAAATCTCATTTACGACTAATTTTTATTTTAACTAAATGTAAGTGTAAGCCTCAGTAGCTGTTTAGTTCCTGAAGCCTTAATGTAAAGACTGTTTGGCATTTAACTGAGGAGAGAGAGAGAGAGAAGAGAGAGGAGAGAGAGAAGAGAGAGAGAGAGAGAAATCTGTAATAAATGATTCTGAGGGTGAATAAGAGAATTAAAGGTAAATTTGGACTTTAAGAAAGGAGCTATTTAAATTCTCTCTCTCCTCTCTCTCTCTCTCTCTCTCTTCTCTCTCTCTCTCTCTCTCTTTCAGCAGTTGAATTATTGAAGTCTTAATGTACAGACATTATTCGACATTTAACAGAGAAAAAGAGGAAGAGGTGGGGTTTGTGGGTAGAATTTAAATACCTTTAATTCTCTGATTCACCATCAGAATCATTTATGACATATCTCTCCCTCTCTCTCTCTCTTTGTTAAATGCCAAACAATGTCTTTACATTAAGGCTTCAGTTACTCAACAGCTCTGAGAGAGAGAGAGAGAGAGAGAGAGAGAGAGAGAGAGAGAGAGAGAGAGAGAGAGAGAGAGAGAGAGAGAGAATTTAATTAAAGAGCTCCTTTGTTAAATTACAAATTTACCTTTAATTCGCTGATTCACTATCAGAATGATTTGTTACATAACTCTGCCTCTCTCTCTCTCTTAAATACCAAACAATTTCTTTACATTAAGTCTTCAATTGCTCAAATCCAGAGGTTTGAGATGATGAAGAGATGAGAGAGAGGAGAGAGAGAGAGAGAGAGAGAGAGAGAGAGAGAGAGAGAGAGAGAGAGAGAATGTTCTCCTTTGTTAAAGTCCAAATTTACCTTTAATTCTCTCATTCCCCATCAGAATCATTTACTACAGATCTCTCTCTCTCTCTCTCTCTCTCTCTCTCTCTCTCTCTCTCTCTCTCACACACAGTTGCTGAGCTATTGAAATCTTAATGCTAAGACATTATTGGGCACTTAACTGAGAGAGAGAGAGAGAGAGAGAGAGAGAGAGAGAGAGAGAGAGAGAGAGAGAGAGATCTGTAATGAATGATGCTGATGGTGAATCAGAGAATTAAAGGTAAATTTGGACTTTAACAAAGGAATTATTTAAATTTTTCCCCCCCCCCCCCTTCCCCCCCCCCCCCCCCCCCCCCCAACTGGAAAAGGCCAAATAATATATTTACATTAAGGCTTCAATAACTCAACAGCCATTGAGACTTACACTTACAATTAATTAAAACAAAACTTGTTCATAAATAAAATTTTTAGAGAAGTAAAATTTTTAGGTCTCTAATAGGGCATTTTAGCATTTGCACTCTTTGTTATGCAGCTGTATTATCTTTCATGTGAGTAATTTCAGTATAAAAAATTAACATTCCAAGTTTTATTTACCCATGAGTTTTTAGAGGAAAAACTAGTTTGCTTTTTAGTCGAAATTTAATTATTTTTAGTGATTTATTCCACAATCGTAAATACAGTACATTCATCGCTAAACAAGTTTACAGCAGATAAACAGTAACATCTCAGTGTAGGAAACATTTTTTCCTCAAAATTTGAAGGGTTTGAGACGCCATATTTTATTAGTAAAATCTTTTATGATATCTCTTGGTATTAGTGATTTCTCAGGTTCATTATCATTCAGATGACTAAAGTATGCCATGTATATTTCGATAATCTTGCCATAATCTGTGCATTGCAGCCCAATGTCAAGAAATCTGGACAATAAAAGGCTTCATAAGCCGGAAACTGGTTACATTTGAAACTTCCCGTAAGGTATGTGCAGTTATTAGACAGAAACCTTCTTAGGCTGCGAATTTCAACAAAATCGGAGATGACAATTTTTTGGGTTCGAAGGGGATATATATGATATATTGTGTATATATATATATTATATATTATATATATATATATATATATATATATATATATATATAGTATATATATATATATATTATATATGTATTGTGTGTGTGAATTTATCAACATTACTGTGATTCACATAGTACATGCATTAAACTACAAATGTCCTTAATATCCAATTCGCTCTACCTCAGAATTAATATATATATATATATATATATATATATATATATATATATATATATATATATATATATATAAATATAAGTCATATCACATTTCCGTGATTCATATACATATATCGAGCTACAATGTCCATTAATATCTAATTCGCTCTACCTCGGGAATTAATATATTTTCATATATGCTTAACCGAAGGGGAATTTTTCTTGATAATAGACTTGCTTGGACCAGGGCGCAAACCCATGGTGATCCTTTCAAATCCAGGAACGTCAGTGAAGCTTTTACTTACTACCACCACCGCGAGAGGCATATATGAAAATATATTAATTCCAAGGTAGAGCGAATTAGATATTAAAGGACATTGTAGCTCGATATATATATATATATATATATATATATATATATATATATATATATATATATATATAAATTTGTCTCTACACGATATATAAACCCTCTGTCTTTTACATAAGGAATTGCTTCCTTATGTAAAGGACCTCTGGTTTGCATAGTATGGAGAAATACGAATTAATTAAAAAATTTGTCATATATATGTGTGTACCTATGTGTTTTAGTAAAACATTTATTATTATGATTAATATTTATTGCATATTTAAATAAGTTTTTTTAGAAAAAATTCTCTCTCTCTCTCTCTCTCTCTCTCTCTCTCTCTCTCTCTCTCTCTCTCTCTCTCTCTCTCTGGTATTAGTAGATATGGTACCTATATAAATAACTCTCTATGTACAGTATATACAGGGTTATTTATTTGAGAAGATATTAGTGCTCTTAAATGTTCGATGTGTGTTTGATGCAGATGATAATGACTAATTGCAAATATAGCACGAACGCTTTCAACCAACTGCTATTTTCATGTGAACGTCTTACTGGAAAACAGAAAGCCTATTTTCCGTTCTCACCTTGATTATAAATAAACTAGTCAGTTAAAGTCATCATCGTCACTTGGTGGAAGTTTGCTGTGGTTGATTTGTAAGTGATTTTTCAGAGTCCCCTGGGAGTATTTGCGCATTTCTAAATTTGATATACTACTTCCATTTTCAAATAATAGTTTGTGACAGATTTGTTCATTGTTAATGTAATGGAGGTCATTATATTTGTATGTACCACGTGTTATATCTGCATAACACATTATCTTTCATGACGTAACATCTATGTTTTCACTGATTTACTGATGTTCCGTTTCAAGACGATCTGGACCATTTTTTTAATTGGGTATGTTTTATGCTATTTTATTAATAAGTTAATTTTATGAATAATTTGAGGTGTACCCTTGGTATCAGTATTCTTAGCTATCAAAATGATTTGGTTACCTTGAGCTGTATTGCCTTTGTACTCCCTCCCTTCTTATGCAAAAAGTCTTTTACTACCTTACGGTGTAATTTCATTTGTACGAGTTACAAACTAGGTTAATGTGATATTTTCCTGTCTAATTTCTGTTATGATTGCTGGAAAGGGAAATTCCGAGTTATTGCTGTATAGGATTCTGAAGTAGCATGTTGGTTTAATATGTTAGCCGTAGAACCATGGTCGCTGAAAAGCAGTGAATCAGCTGTGTGATAATAAAAGAATATTGGTTTTATAGCATGGAAAACCTAATTGAGGTTAACTTAAGAGTAACCTATCAAGAACTGCACATGCTTTTTAAGAACCTTATAAGTGGAAAAAGTTTAAGCTAAAATGTTCTCTTCATGTGTGATTTTGTGAAATGTTCTCTTTTTGTGTGATATTGTTAAGTCTTCAAATATGATTAGATTTTTAATTGATTGGACTAAGGTTTGAAATTGTTTTACAACCAGATTTTCAAGTGTCATCAAAGTCTGTAATATTCAAGGTAAAGAAGCTTATATTTTACAAAACAAAGTATATTTAAACTGTATGAAACAGTTTAAATATACTTTGATATACAGTTATACAATTAATAAAATAATACATAAATACCATACAGCATTTCTTTTGATGTTTTCCAGGTATCTATGTGTATTTCACGTGGAACAGCAGCAGTTCTGAATTTATCTTGCTGCTTTATAGTGATTCCTATGTGTCGTGCATTAGCAGCCAGTATTTCTTCGGCTTTCCAGACTTTCTTGTCATTATTCCGGTCAGAGAATAAAAATCGTTCGCCTTCTCTACCTATGTTTCTTACAAATAGTTTTACTCAGACTGCTAAGTCAGTCCACACTTTGATAGCTGTAACTGTGATAATATCTTCAGGTAAGATCATCAGTGTTGCTTCCTTTTATTTTTACCATATATTGTATAAATCCAACTTTGGGCTCTAGTAATGTTAGGCTAGGCGATTTCAACAAATTACTGTAGTCAATTTCTATTGGATGTGAATTTGGAATTTACCGAGTCTCATACAAAAGTTTACTACTGTCATTTTTTAATTTCAAGTTAATCAGAACATCAGTCCAGTACTACTGTACTGTACATGTATTGTAATCTTATCAAATGGGTTATTGTATCTTGAGCCAAATTCCTATAGAATTAATGAGGGAAGTTAAAATAAGAATTTTGGTTTTACTCAGAGTACTGGTCTTTATTAACACTTTGGTTCCTCGTTGACGAGTCGGTTACGTGCTCGACTACCAATCTCATGGTCTGGGTACGATCCCTGCTCTGCCAACGAAAAATCAGAGGAATTTATTTCTGGTTATAGAAATGAATTTCTCGATGTGGTTCGGATCTTACAATAAGCTAAAGGTCCCGTTGCTAAGTAACCAGTTGGTTCCTAGCCACATAAAAATATCCAATCCTTCGGACCAGCTCTAGGAGAGCTGTTAATCAGCTCAGTGGTCAGCTAGAACTAAGATATACCTCTTATTACCATTTTAGATATAATGCATGGAGGCACTTGTGCGTATGTTTTTAATAGTACTATACAATACAAGTAATATTTTAGGTCAGAGTGTTTTTTTAGAATTTTTTTTTAATACTTATCCATAAGCTCTTTAACATATTTTTTCTTTACATTTTTTCCAGCATTGCATACTGGTGCTTCACAGCGGTAATGACAGGGTTCAATCTTTTCTCGTTATTACTGTAAACAGTACCCAGAAATCAATCTAGCTGCTTATAGGGGTCAGGTAAGGTAAAGTAAACTACATTTGGCATGAGGTGCAACCAATATCTTTTTTAGAAGCCATAATCATTGCCAACATTTTTACGCCAGTTTTTCCCTTTAGGAGGTCATAGAAAAAATGAGTTCTTGTCACTTTTTGGCTTTGTGCATTTTCCATCTGAATTCCCCTTTGGTCAGGTCTTCACATTCCCCTTCTCCCATGATTTCTTGGGCTTTGCCACAGGTTTTTGTATGCTGCTTTCCTGATAAATTGTTCCTCATCCTTATGAATCTTGTCAAACCATCTCCGTCTACTTCAATTTGCAGCACACTGAATTGCACTGCTACTTTCTTGTACATAATATGATCTTCTTCTATAGCACATTTTCAAAATCTCATTCTTCTTGGTCAGTGCACATGTTTCTGCAGCATGCATTGGAAGTCTTTGGTCTGTTTACTAATAGGATAGTTTAGTTGCCAGTAGTCTGTCATTATCTTCTGCTTTATCCAGGGTGTTGCTACTCATTTTTTTAATGTTTTTTTAAATTTTTCTTTTTTTTAATTTTTTATTGTCTCCCAGTAAACTCTTCACAATTCAGTGCATCCCCAAGGACAAAAGTGGTCTGATTTTTCTAATATGTACTATCTTCCCTTCTACCACAATAGGGTTCTCAATTTCCTTCTGTCTCTCATTAGGGCATTACATAGTTTTTATCCCTTGTTTATTTTGCAATCCTGATCATCTCTTGTGATGCTGTACCAAATCTTCCATCATTCAAACATTTCTGTAACCTCCTCCTTTGATTCTGCTGTTAACTAATGGTCAGCTCTATGAATCTCTTATTGCACTCCTTCGCATCTTCCTCTATTATGTGTTAAACTGCAAGAGGCTCAGAGCTGATTGTGAGGGGCACCAAATTTATCTCAAAGTCTTTTGGTAGACCTGCCACTAGTCTAAAAATATCGTAGGTGAATGAGGAATAGGTTGAATTTATCTTGTAAATTGAAGTGGCTTCAGATTTGTGCTCAGAAATGAGAGTTAGTATGGAATTTGAATAATTCATACTCTCATTTTTGTATTTTACTGAGAAATGTGTTTCAAATCAGTTTGTCCAGTTTTCAGTTGGAAAACTACTTGTTACTTGTACAATGCTTTTAAATGCTAGTGACAACAATGTTCATGAAATGCATGCTAGTGGGAGCTTGAAATTTTGCACGGTCTTTCTTTCAATATATTATATGGAATAGAATTCATAACATGAATATTGTTGTTCACCTCATTTTACTCTCTTTTTCAGAACCCCTTTTATCTCTTCGTGGCAACAGGTATGTGCAGTAATTTTCTTGTTTGTGAGATTAAACTGGCCATGCCAGTATATGTTCTTGCTTGGATGAATAGCCCTTAATTGGAGGAAGAGAAGATGAGAGAGAGGAGAGAGAGAGAGAGGAGAGGAGATTGAGATGAGAGAGAGAGAGAGAGAGAGAGAGAGAGAGAGAAAAGAGGTTACTTTGAAATTTAAGGTGCCTGTCAGCAATAGGGAGTAATAAGTCTTATAAAGGTTAGAGAAGCCAGGATGGAAATTAAATGAATTTCAGATTTTTGACACAATTAGAAAGAATTTAGTATTGAATGTTCATTCATAATCAGAAAGGTGCAAGATAACAGACACTTGAGCGTCAGCATTGCAAAATTATACTTATAGATTTCTTCCTAACTGTGTACCGTTTTAACAGCTTTTCTACTGTTTTACAACTGTCCCTATTGATGTTTTTTATCATTTGGTTACAAGATGTTTTGATATCTTGCATTTCTTAGACATTGTTAAACAATTTTCAAATTACCTATCACTGGAGTAGCAAATATAAAATGTTTATCAGGGTCATCACACCATAGTCATATGCAAGAAAATTTCCACAGCATACGCGGAAATAAGTTTTCTAGGGATATCTATTTCCCCTACATTACTTGGAGCCGGGGCAGGCATTTTTGTGTGTTTCCATTGTCATTGCACAGTCTGCTGAAGTGATAATACTTAGGAAGAATAGCAGCTACTTCAGGGTGCAAATTAATGTGGGTATCTTGAATGATCTGCCTTGGGTTGATCATTTGATGTTGCCAACCCTTTCACGAAGCCACATCACTGAAAGCTAGCCGCTGACTTTGCAGGATTGTGTATATGATTATGATCTTTGGCGGATGTGTATATGTCACCAAAAATGTACTATATTCTTCCTTTTCACTTTCTATTTGTACAGCACCATGTATGTTACAGTAGCCTCTGTTTACTATGCTTTGTTTTCCTTTTGATGATGCTATCTTCTCAATAGTGTGGGTACTATGAAATCACAACATTTTTGAAAACCATTGTTTTTACTTTTCCTAAAACAGAATAATAATAACCAACAAGTTTAAGATAGTAACTAAACAACTGTAATAATTAAGCAACTAATAGAGTAGAAAAACAGAAAAAAATATTTTTGGCAAATGTTTATATATATATATAATATATATATATATATATATATATATTATATATAATATAACTGTAATAATAAGCAACTAATAGAGTAGAAAACAGAAAAAAATATTTTTGGCAAATGTTTATATATATATATATATATATATATATATATATATATATATATATATATATATATATATATATATATATATATATACTATATATATATTATTTCTTTATTGTAGTATTCTTCATTAGCATAATTTTGGATTTCTGACACTCAAGCGTCGGTATCAACTGTTACTGCGCTCAATTGTTGTGCACTCTGTTGTTGGCGCTCATTTGTCTTACTCTCAAATGTCGGTTCACGGATCAAAAAGGTAGTACCAGTTTAATTATCAGATGTAATGAAGGAAATCGCTTTTTTATCCCAAGTGAGAACAAGTGGAGATTAGCATTAAAATTGTATCTGCTAAAATTTCTTCCACTTGAGGACCCGTCTTGCCATTAATACTTTAAATTTCTTGAGTGAATCTTGCCTTATTGTATATTGTTTTGAGTGTGCCTGTACAGTGAAATATTTGGAAATTTTGTCTGTAGGTAGCACTTTGTAAGTTTTCAGAACAGTGGAGGTCTGGAAGGCTTAGATACTAATTACTTAAAGTTTACCTGGTTATTTAGACATTATGAATTGTCAGTTTTATTATACATATTACATTTTGGGAGTTTTATTATAGCTATTGTTTCTCAGCGATTAGGATTTCTTGAGAAGTTGATGTTTGCATTTGTATTGCTTAATTTTTCTTACAGTGCCTGGAATAACTGGCATTGCTATGACAGCTGTGCTGTTAGCTTTGGCGTTCACGTCAACTCAGTGGGCACGAAGTAAGAACTACAATGCCTTCTTCTACACCCACCACCTTGGGCTATTATTTTTAGTTTTACTTCTCATTCATCCTTTAAGGTATGTAATAATCTTTTAATGTAATGCACAAATCTTTATTATAAGTGCATTCAGTGTGCTTTCCTGGTCATTGTGAATGGAAAATAATTGTACTGTATTTATTAATGAAGTAAAAAATTTTTTACTTAGAGGAGAATGAGTATGATATCTTGCAGTGACAGGCGTGTTTTATTTTTCAGGGGGTTACTTAAGGAACAGAAGAACATTAATGGTCACATCCCTGGTTGCCAGATGTTTGAAAGCACTGGTGATGAAGAAGGTAGTGTGCCGTTCAGTAACAGAGTTAATAGTTTTAAGTGAACTCTGCATTGGTAATAGTTGTCCGTTTTTACAAATGTCTCTCATTGTTTGTTTTGTTATCATTTCATCATTAACTGTATTAGGCAGGAAAGGGATTTTGATGTAGGAAAAATCTATTTCTGGGCGAGGAAGCCGTGTCGCCCAGTGAAATAAGTCCGTTTAGCGTTATTTCTAGTAAAATATTGCTATAATACCAGAGAACTGCTAAATTGGACATGTCAGAACTCTCTGACTCGCTCACCTATAAAAAAAGGTGTCAGTATAAACCTGGGGCGAGTGTTAAACACTATCACAGCAACCCCTCCAATTAGCCTTTTCCTCATCAAAATCCCCCAAATACGGGGAGCTGACCCATAGGTCACACCCTGCTACCCCGTTGAAGGCGTCTGTGACGTCATACTTATCGATAGCATGAAGCTTGGTGCACAGCAAGTGGGGGGAAAACTAGGGGGAGATTTCACTGGGCGACACGGCTTCCTCGCCAGAAATAGATTTTTCCTACGTCAAAATCCCTTTCTGGGCTCGGCCATGTCGCTCCATGAAAATTGTACCAGAGAAAACACCAAGCTACATTTTCCTAAAATGAAATACAAGATTGATTAGAAATAGAATAATATAATATAACAAATATAACTGCTGAGGTAGTTATTAGAATATAATGAGGCTGTCATAAAGGAAAAGATCTGTATGATACAAGGACAGCACTATATTGATGTTATAGCAGGGGGACACTGGTCTCCCCCTGCTATGGTATGATATTTAAGACCCTCCAAAGACTTTAAGGGTATCGGCGGCCTGTAATTTTTGGCGAAATTGGCTCAAATTCGTGGAAAATAGTTATGTCATATTTCCATACATCTGGGTCCGGGCCCGGGCCATTGCCACACGTAAGATAACAGACGATACGAAGCTTTTTAAATGGTTTAAAAGGCCACGTCTAAGTAGAAAATAAAGTCTGGTTAGGGGTGGTTTTACTATTTCATTTTTCCATTATTCTTTAAGTATTTGAGTTTCTTTTCATTGCATTTTGTTTCGTATGCCGTACAATATGTTTTCCTGATAAAGATGGCAACTCTTCCCATGACTGAATAACGCGAGCCCACTTGTCTCGAGAGAGAATTCTTGTATTTTTTTATGCAATCGTTGTAGTTGTTGATTTTCAATCAACTGCAACACTTCCTGAGACTTTTAGACATCAATTGTGTATTATATATACTACTAACATGCCAAAAAAGAAGTTTAGTAACTAAGGGAAGCAAATCTCATAATATCAAAACTATCTTGAAACTAAAAGCATAGAGAGCTAATGTAGCTTGCGACATGTCGCCACCTGCCATGTGTGCTGAAGAGATGCCAAATACTTCCTATACGAAGCTCCAAGGGAAATCTATTATACCTTTGCACAAATATATCAAGATGATGATGATGATGGTACCGGACGACTTTGTTTTGAAGTTATCTGATGATGAGGAAGGGGGACGAGGAAGAGAATGAGCATTTTCAAGATGTAATTGCTGTCCATAATGTAGCAGGTGATGTCAGTGTTTTATCAGGAGCCAACCTAAGGAGTTTTTTTTATTGAGAAGTTATATGACTGAAAAAGAAGACGTTCTGAAGTTAAGCAATGATGGAGAAATAGTTTCATTACCCTGAGAGCTCTAAAAGACGCTTTTAGTTCGACGTATTACGGGCAGTGGGACAGCAATATAACACTTGAAATTGATGAAAACAGTTTTGATGTTGACTTGAAACCAACGTGTAAGTGTGAGGTGCAAATCTGAAAGTGTGAAAGCAGAACATATCGGTGGTGAAACAACAGCTTCATTTATATATCAAAACATATTGCTGCAATGGAACATAATATCGGCTATGCACCAAGTTCATTGCTGTCTATTATGAGAAAAAACAACAGGAGAAAACCTGAAAGGCTTCAAATGAAAGAGAAAACCAGGAAACGAAGGTCTGCTATGCATTCAAGAAAGCAAAAGAAGCAAAGAACATCAAAAGGAGGATATGAAGGAGGGGCTCATTAGAATTCTTGGCAGCACAAGAGTAGAGTGGCGTTCTACGATAACCCCAAAAATATATAAACTATTTTCTATAAGTATAAATGTTTTTTTTAGAGGGAATATCTCTTATAATAAAAGAAGGAAACAGACGCCTTGTAGGCTTTTCCCAAGAAACTTTTTATTCTTCTAAAAGCAAAATAATTGGTTAGCAAACTTTAACTGCTTTTTCTCAAAACATACATTTTCTACATTCAAATTCTAAAAACTAAAAACCCTTATTTATAAATGGATTTTAATAATCTAAAAAGCAATTGGAATAAAGATAGTGAGAGAACACATCGGCAAATTTATTTTTCTTTTTTTTCTCTAAAAAATTTTTTTTTACCAATATTTAATACATAATTTTAGGGTAGTTTTATTGAATTTTAAAAATATTCTTTTTAAATAGCACACATCACATATTGGATTCTGAGTTTGCCGTTTTATTTGATATGGTATTAAACTTTCTGCCATTACTTTTTTCTTTAAATGGAATGATAAATAACGAAAGGAGATACACTTTAAAAAAACAAATAAAAAAAAGCTATGCAAAGTTTTTAAAGAAAAAAATATTTGTTAAAAAAAGAGTTTTTTTATCTAATTCACCTGAAATTTTGTGTGCATCTTTAGTCAAACTAGAGGTAACAAACCTGTGCAAGTTTGAACACGTCACTCAAAATTAACCCCCGACCCCGCCGATACCTTAAGGTAATGCTTTTTGAACACCACCGAGGGCAATTTCCAACCAGTATACTTCTTTAGATCATCAAAGTTCATATGTTTGAAGAAATGTATAGAAGGTTACTATAGCCCGAATGTCATGCACCTGGGAAATGACCCTGGGCTGGCTTTCTTAATAAAATACAAAAGTTTGTTGTCTAATACCCTGTAATGATATGGTACACCACTCTGCCTAATGAAGAGCGGCCTCCGGAATAGGAAGATGTCCTAGATAAATAGTCCTTGAGAGTTTTTAACAGGACATAAAGATGTATCCTGCGGAAAGCAGGACAATCTTCCATGGGGACCAAACCTCACCAAAGGGTCCTCATTCTTAGCCAGAAATTCTTATTTGCGAAAGCAAACACCGGCGCCCGAGGAAAGGAATTCTATATGCCCTCAGTCCCTAGCTAATGATGACAGCTCCGATATCCTGGCAAGCTGAAGCCAGATTTAATAAAAATAGTGTCTTACGCAAAGGGTTTGATGAATAACACACTTTAAGTTGTCTATTTAGAAGCTAGCCTGAGAACATCGTTAGAAACATGACACTGATGATGGCCTGTGAACGAGCCGCAGACGTGCGCATGCCCTTGGAATTGACATGAAATAAGACTCAGTTAGATTTATACCAAACCGAGAAGAAAACCTTTTTCAGAGCTGACTTAGTGGTTGTTATCGTGGCATCTGCCAAGCCTGTTCGAATAAAGTCCTGAAGAAGGTATAGCCACGTTCATTGTTATTACTTTGGTATTTGATACTTGAGAAATGTAGTTAATTCCTTAACTGCTCAATCATACTGACGAAGTGTAAATTCTATTTGTCTGACTCCCAAGAACAAAATGTTCTGTGGGATCAATGTCCCCTACTCTCCTACCTGCAAACTTCATGAAATCCATAAAGTTAGGGTTTTTTGTGAAGAACTGAGGATTCGAAACACAGTCCTCGTTTGTACTTGTTGTGACAACCTCAAGTCCGGGAGAGGGTGAGGACGAAGAGCCTATCTCCAGGAGAAAGGGAAACCAAGGCCTTGGAAAGGTCTCAGCTTGTGTAGCACCTTCAGAAGAAGGTTCACTGGAGGGAATAGATAAAATTTCCTCCATTGGTACCAATCTATACTTAGTGCATCCGTAGCGTATGCCAGAGGGTCCAGATTCGGGGCTACATAACAAGGCAACTTGTGGTTTGCCTCTGTAGCGAACAGATCTACTTCCAGACCCTACCCTCCTGCAAACTCTCTTGAAAGATTCCCGCTCCAGAGACCATTCTGACTCCAGGGAGACTGATCGGGACAGTGCGTCTGTTACGACATTGTGGACTCCTGATAGACGGGTAGCCAATAGATGCCAAGTGTTCTTGGCTGCTAGAGAAAAAATTGCTACCAATCACGTGATCACATGACTTGACTTTGAGCCACCCATTTATACAGTGTACCACTATCGCACTGTCGAGGACCAACCTGATATGAGTTTTCTTCGGAGGACGGATCTTCCTCAAGGTCAGAAACACTGGCATAGCTTCCAGGACGATGATGTGAAGCATTGGAACTGAGGTGACCAAGTTCCCTGAACCTTCACGTGCTGTGAATAACCTCCCCCAACTTGTGAGTGATGCGTCCTTCGTGCACACTAGGGACGAGGGAGGGAACTGCAACAGAACCTCCTTGGCTAGGTTCGCGGCCTTTGCCCAAGGACGGAGACGTTTCCTGAGGAGCAGAGGTATCCGGGCGATCTTGACCCGACAACTGGCATTGGCCTTTGAACGCCAAACCCGATTGATGTCCTTAAGCTAGGCTTTCAACAGAACGCCTGTGACTGAGGCAAACTGGAGCAAGCCTAGGAACTCTCTTGATTCCTCCTAGAAGTCTTTTGCATTTTAAAAAAATTTGTCTTGTTGCCCTGGCAATCTACTTCCCCTTTCCGATGGAATGGAAGATGGTGTGATTCCAAGTCCCAATGGATACCTAGCCACTAGAATTTGGACTCCGGGGTCAGACGGGACTTGGCCCTTCTGATCTGAACCTTATATGTTCCAGGAAAGACATGACCTTGTCCGTGGCCTGCATACACTTGTCTTTATCTAACTCCCAGATCAGCCAATCGTCTAGGTGCGCCACCACCAATATACCCTGAGACCTTAGCTCCTGCACCATCTCCTCCGCTAGTTTTGTGAAAACCCTTGGGGCTATATTCAGTCCGAAGGGCATCACCCTGAAGTAGTAGGCTGCTTTCTTTAGTGTGAAACCCAAGGTATGGGCGGAAGTGCCGAGCTACAGGACATGGCTAATAGGCGTCTGAAAGACCTATAAGTGGTGAAAACCCCACTGGGAAGTAAGGTCCGTACCTGACAGATGGTCAGCTTTTTGAACTTGTCGCAACGAATGTACAAGCTTAAACGGGACAAGACTAAGAACACCCTTCTTTATCGGTGCCTTTCCCCGGGACACTGAATAGGCGACCCCAAAATTTCAAATGCTTTGTCCTGGAGACTGCCCCCTTGTGGAGAAGATCCCTGGAGTAATCTATCAACTCTTGGGTTGGTTCCTAATAGAAGGTGATGGGTGGAGGTGGACCCTTGTTCCAACTCCAGCCTAGGCCCCTGGATACTATGCTTTTTGCCCAACTGCTGAACCCCAACGATGCCGAAAGAGGTACAGCCTGCCTCCTACCTGAGAAATTTCATTGAGATGACGATGGTCTGGTTCCTCTTCCAGACCTTGCACCTCTAGTTCGCCCTAGGGCTCTGGTTCCTCCACGCTGATGAAAGGAGCCCCTAGCCCTGACACCCCTCGCGACCCTGGCAAAAGGTTGAAATACCTGATTACCATAGACCGGGTTATATGCCGGCGACACAGTATACTGTGGGGGAGCCTGTTGGTTAGTTGACGGCGAAAGGAGGACAAATTGATGATGGTGCTGAGGCTGAGCCTTAGAAGTCGAAAGCCCGGGTACCTGCTGGACTGGTACAGCCTGTAGCACAGGGTGCTGTTTGTGGAACCTGGAAAAGTTGGAAGCGCCTTTGCCTCTTCCTAGCTCTAGAACTGGGGGAAGAAGACTCCGGTTTTCGCTTACAAGGGATACCCCAACGCAACCTGATGCTTTGATTAAGACGCGATGCCTCATCCTGAACCTCGTTTACTGCAGAAGCTGGAAAGAGGTCTGCACCCCAAATTGAGGGAGCCAGAAGCTTGTTCGGTTCGTGCCTAATCGTAGCCTCGAATAGAACATACTTCTTGCAATTTCTCCTAGCAACCGCAAAGTCGTACAAGTCACATTACATACTGAAAAGTAACGACTTTGCAATGATCTTAAACAGCGTCTCCTGAGCGTACTCAAGAGCCGGCGTCTCCGACAGCACTAGGGAGTTAAGAGACCGTGCGAGACGCGTCCTAGCGTTAAATTTGGCTTGAATCAGTGCATCTGACAGCCTAGGGAGGCGCTCACTAAACAAAGTGATTGCACAGTCTGGCTTAAGCTTGCCTACCGAGAATGTAGCCGGCAAATCCGCCCACAAATCCTCCCTACCTGGGAGTAGCAATGATGTGGGATCTGCCTCCCTAAGCTGTGACATGGGCTCTTTTCCGTGTCACTGCCTGGAGGGTAAGGTCTGCTACCTATGATGTAAAAGGTAACGGGTTTCCGTCAACCATCGTAAACATCGTGAAAGGGCTTATTCCTAAATGCGTTACCCTAGTATTTGCACAGTTCCACTCTTCCAGGCTTCATACACAGCTGAGCCCGGTCTCTAGAAAGGATAAGCGCCTCCTTGGGGACCTTATCCTCTCTAACCAGAGCTGCCTCAGTAAGCCTAACACAACCTATGAATGGTGGCTGTAACCTTTCAGGGAAGAACTCAAAATCCTCGAGCCTACGTGTACCACAACCTTCTATAGTCAACATCCCGTTGATAAACGGAGCGAAGTTCGCCACCCTCCAAGGATTACTAGGGTGGAACGAAGGGAGCATGGTTCCGTCAGGCATGCTCTGACCTTGCACCAAGTTACTATTAGGTGCCTGAAATGCCGACTCCTGTCTGAGGTCTGCAATCAGGGAGTCCTGCGTACCTAATCTCTTAAACACCTCTTCAAACCTTGCTGCGACTCAACTTGCTAAGTACCTAGGCTATTGACCTGATTTAAAAATATTTCGTATTGAACAGGTCTTGGCCGACTAGAGGGGAGTCTCCTGCCCCCATGGCGGTACCTTATGTGGTATTCGATGGCTAGATGATGAAGGTATGTGACTTGTGGGCAATGGGAAGAATTCCCTCTTAAGACCTCGGATTTGAAGACTTCAGTCTAGGTTTAATATGTGTATGAACATGTGGCCACTTTTCCAGGCCTTGAATTTGATTTTGGTTTTCTTTTAAGCAAGGTTTTACTAGAAGGATTTATCTTTATTTTAGGTATCACAGAGAAGGAATGCGACCTAGAAGGGGGCAACCCTCCTAAAAGGAGAGGGAGTGAAGAATCAGTGACTCGAGGAAAGACCTCGATGACTAACTAAGTTAGACTCATTAACATTGTTAACTGTGCCCACATCTGGTGTAATGGGCAAATTGTCAACCACTTCAAGTGACACTCCTTCCAACCCAAGCTCCGGCAATTCCGCCTATTGCTGTTCAATAACTGAATCCCGAATTCATTTGATAATTGGTGCTGCGACTTCTGGGTCAACGCATCCGGCTGATTTCTCCGGCCGGGAAGATCAAAGCTGCCATATTTTGGGATAGGATATACAGCTTAGCCTTCCTTACGTTCCGGCCAAAGGCCAAAACCCAACCTAGATCTTGAGGGTGGAGGGTGCAGCATCCTTAACAGACTGCTCCGTCTGTAATTATTTATTGTATATATAGGGATTTGACGTAGGAAAAATCTATTTCTGGGCGAGGAAGCCGTGTCGCCCAGTGAAATGTGTCCTCTTTAGCACTATTTCTAGTAAAATATTGCTATGATACAGAGAAACTGCTAAATTGGACATGTCAGAAGTCTCTGACTCGCTCACCTAAATAAAAGGTTTCGGTATAGGAACATAGCAATATTTTACTAGAAATAGTGCTAAGAGGACACATTTCACGGAGCGACACGGCTGAGCCCAGAAATATATATATATATAATAATTATATATATATATATATTATATATATATATATATATATATATATATATATATATATATATATATATATATATATATAATATACACACTGTAAAAAAAATTAGGTTAATTGTCATTTGAAAGGAAAATTATTTTTAAATGTATTTATTTATAAAATATAAATTGAGTGTTATGAAATAGTTTCCTATAAAATACCATTCCATATTACAGTGTAACATGTTGGCTGCAGTGAGGAGTTTATTCACTAGTAATTGTATGGGAGTGTTATTTTCATCAGCAATCTCAAACAATTTAAAGATTTTACATTCAATACATCCAAGCAGACATTGGGCTAGCCACATTATCTGTGCTTAGTGTTCTTTTTGATGCAAGTATGGACTAATCAGAATCCAGCCTTCTATCAAAGAACATTGTCTGAGTTTGGCTATTACTTGATGCTGGCCAGGAGTCAGTCTTATTTGAGGCCTTTGGGCTTCTAAATACATAATATGTAGTACAATTAGGAAACTTCTGGTGGCATACAATAGTCTAATGTAACCTTATTGGCATGAGGCTAAAGGAACTAGGAGGAACTGACTGTGATTGCTTTGTGCAGTAACTGATCCTTACTTGTTTTAATGACTCCTTAAGTTTTCAAGTTATTTTTGGGGGATAGATGGCTGTTACTGCAAAGACTTACTGTCTCACTTCGCCTCTGATTACTTTACAGTGAGCACTGTCTCACTTCACATCTGATTACTTTACAGCGAGCTTCTGTTAGGAGTTGTCTAGACAAAACTTTTGTTTGGCTGAGCATTGACTTTCTTCATTTTTGTAACCGTTTACCTTATGAGTGTGATTGAAATGGGAGAGTGAGGTGACCAGACATTCTTCAAAAAATTTGTTTACATGGAATTTAGACCAGAAGGTAATAGCTTGCCTGCACCAGTTCCTTTCCTTTAATCATGTAGTTGGAGACATTGGACAACCAACTTTGGAGGTGTCCAAGGGTATGGTTGAGAGTTATGGCCCAGTCAAAAGCAGTGCAGAATTTTTGTATTGGAAGTGTTCCTTATAGGAAGAAGTATTGACTGAACACTTTCCTTTTTCTATAATACACACATTATGATAGGAGACTGAGTTATTTTTTAAACCTGGAAAGGTTGGTGACACATGGCCTACTTATGAAAAGGAAGAATAGTCAGGAGTTAAGGAGGATGCCGCTGCTCTCTCATGGTGATCAATAGACCTTAGACAGGCAGTGGCAACACTGAGAGGGTCAGATTATTAAAACATAGATAATGAGGTGATGTTGCAGAAAGGAAGCAATTGCTTAGTGCTGATGGGTCCCTAGAGTCTACAAGTCCCTTCTTTTTTTCCTCTTTATGCTGGAGATAAGGGAATCAATATGATGTCCCATCAGTTCTGAGTCTCCTAGTCCCATTGAGCCATATGGATGCAGATATTTACAGCTTTACTTGTCTGTCTTTGAGGTAGTAACTCAAATTTTCTTTATTGGTAAGGGTCTCCCCTTCTGGACATGCTCTTCAACAAGGTATTTACCCTAGTGTAAGTTTTGCCCTTT
The DNA here is from genome assembly GCF_015104395.2 of Macrobrachium nipponense. Classification (NCBI taxonomy): domain Eukaryota; kingdom Metazoa; phylum Arthropoda; class Malacostraca; order Decapoda; family Palaemonidae; genus Macrobrachium; species Macrobrachium nipponense. The sequence continues at coordinate 154,027,326 of NC_087200.1, forward strand.
CCATAGCATCTTTGACATTTCCAAGTTATCTGAAGAGTAGAGAAATTTTGTAACATGAATAGATTGTTACAGTAGCAATTATTCTTCACGAACACACTGATCAGGGTTGCGAGGCACATGAATTGAGCCATTAAGTGATAGGTGAATTTCATGGCCAGATACTAGCAGATTAGTGTGTTCTGGTTCTGAGTTTTGTATGGTATTGTGATGGTCATTCCCGTGCTGATTATTTTATGCTCTTCTCCCTAGGAAGCTGCCCGTGATGGATTCATTTGCATATGGAAGAAAAATGCTATTTTGGTCTGGTAAGTGGACATTAACATCAGAAAGTTGTCTGGCGCCAGACAGATACCAGCATTTGTAGACTTGCATTCAATGAGCCTTCACCCCAAATTTAGCTTAGTGGAATTCATGAACTGGGAGGTTTACCTGCATGTGTACTTTGTCCCTCTTGCCCACAACATTCAAAGGGTGACCATCTTTTGGTAGTATGTGAACACAATGATGGTTCTGATGGATCGGGAGTGATTTGCTCTTCTCTTGAATGATGGCTAGCCTTATGTCTCTTGACCTGGGAGCAGCTTCTGAACTAGCTGCATGTCTTTAGGCTTCAGATGTTTCAGACTGATATGTAGTTGTTTTCATGTTGATGTTAACATCATGAGAAGACTTAAAACAATGTTCATGCTCGGCATGGTTGAACAGCATTGGCTTCAGAGGTTGTCAGGAGGACTGTCAGATGTATGTGAGTTTGTAGCAAAGAGTCATACAAAAAGTAACAAAGAAGTTATCACAGTATCCTTCACCATCTATGAATGAATCTCGACTACATTGATGAGGAAGTTTTGTGGCCAAGTTAAGGGCAGTTTTTCAAAACTACCTGTTTCAAGATGAGGAATCCAGCCTTACCTGATGACAAAGCAACATATTAAACAGACCTTGAGTAGGATTTCATAATAACTAGACAGGCCATTCTTAAGAACCTTTGATAAGTTTCAAAAGATTAGGCAAGAAAAGAGTAAGAGCTTTTGTTTGGTACCCTCCTTACTTAACTTGCAGTTTTTCACTTGTTGAATATTTTTATATTGTACATGTTTTGATTGTGAGTACTGAGGTCATCAGTCTAGCACATAGATGGCTGAGTTGTAAAGTTTCCTTTGTGCGGCGTTAACTTCGTGTTAACGCAACCCCACTCGGAGAGGGTGCAAACCCAAGTAGCTTGAGCTTGTTCCCTCGGGAAGATCACTGTCTCCTTTGGGACTCTGTCCACTCTGACTATCACATGTTTTGCTAGTCTAACGAAGCCAGGGAATGGGAATTGGAGACCTGGCGGAAAGAGCTCAAAATCTTCAATCGGGCGGGTTCCGCACCCTTCAATAATTAGCTTCCCATCCGAGAACGGGGCATGTAGTGCTAACTGCCATGGATTCTCCTTATCAAAAGGCGGAAGGTTAGACGCGCCGGCACCATCATAGATAGCGCCGGGGTCCTGGAGTGGAGAGGTCCGGTCAGCATTTCCTCCAAAGGCCTGATCTCGGTCAGAAACGTAAATGCCTGACCGGAGGTATCTGAGCCTGGGGTGAGTCGAATCGACTCAAGCCTCTGATCAATTACTCTGCTAACCTTCATCAATAGAAGGTTAGTGAAGGCTTCTGGGTCAAATCCAGACTACGCCGCCTTAGGATCGGTGACATTTATTCTCAACCCCATATAGTAGGTGAGGATACCTGGCAGCAGGCGACTGAGCGGTAGAAGTCAACGGCTGTGGGGCCGAAGACAACTCCGTCGCCGCTGGCGGAGCTGGTTTAGATCCCTTTCGCAGGGTTTTTGGTTTCAGTGATTTGATTTTAGGAACGACTGAAAGCGCTCCTTCAGGGGGAGTGGTGGGCTTGAGAAGCCCAGGAAAGAAGAGGAAGAAGGAGTAGGACTTAGGAGACTCGCCTCACTTACCTCCCCACCTACCTGTTCCTCCGTGACCATGGGCTCCAAGTTAATATTCATCGCCACCACCTCCTCCATCACCAAGTTCTCCTGATCGTCTGAGATTGGCATCGTGGCTACCCGGATGGCTTCAATGAGGGGCTCGGCAATATGCGCCGGAACCGTCGTCGTGGCTGTGGCTCCCTGGAACAGAAGGGAGCATAGTCCGGCATCCAAGATGTAGGGTTGACCTTTCGGCGCGTTCTTGCCGAACCCCGCAACCCATATCCGGAGTGCCACCCTTGCCACATGTCGGGCATTGGAAGTAGCCTGTCAGGGAGGAACGCGAATTAATATTGTACATGGTAATAGAGTCTGTATAGCAACTTGTTAAGTTATTTTAGCAGAATTTTTTGTCAATGATGCAGCAAAGATACTTACATGCTTATCAGTCAGGAGTGACACCATCTCGTAGCATACGGTGCATGCATCTGGGTGCCAGACCATATAGTTCTCCAGCTGTACGGTACAGTTGGCATGGGAACGGCACACAACGTTGCCGTAAGGTTTGCCCAGGGAGGCGGGGCACCCTTCCGCCTAGCAACGAACCATCTGTAATTTGCAATTTATTTATGAGTACCGAACTTCGGCACTGAAGATAACTCCGAAGAGAGCATGCACCTTAAACTAGATATTGGGTCAAGACTTATTCACTAATAATTTTCAATTAATAAAATGAATAAAGAATTTCTTTGGGTGTATTTGCCTGCTCCCGATTCCGTCCTTAGAGGGTAGATACAGGTCCGGTATGTGGGAAATGAGGTCCGCCGGACCGGAGAGAAGGAAAAAACCCCTCTCTCTATTGCGGTCAGAGTCAGAAGGCTACGCATTATCATAGCCGAAAACCTGATCAACCTGTCATCCCCACTGAAGCAGGGAATAACATAAGGACGAAATTGGAGCTTCTGCAACACAGTGTAATACTCCGTCAACAAGTGTGAGGGTGAGTCACTCCGTCGGTACCTCAAGGGTCCAGAGCTATCTATAGAGTAGTCCCCGAAGCTCCTTCTACCCAATGCCTCGTCTCCTAATGTCCCCCATAATGCCGGAGGAATGGGCTGAAGCGGCGGAACAGGGAGGATAATTCCCTTATCTGAACCTGCACACTCTAGTTTAGAGGGAGTGTAACTCCCAGCCTGAATCCGTACCGGGGAGGGTGGGGACAAGGGGAAACAAGACACTGAACGACGGAGCTGTATAATGTACAATCCGGAGCTACGTCTGCCGGCTGGTGAGGTACCAGCCCGCTATAAGTCGGCAGAGCCGTTTACTCGGAGACATAAGGGATTACCTATAATACCGATAACCCCTCCCCACACCCAACCCCCTCCTCTCCACTTGTGTGAAACTCGAGCGGTCTTTTATCGATAAGACTACTATTACCGTCAGTTATAAGGCTCAATAAGGCCGAGCTAGGAAGTTGGGGGGGGGGTATATGGTGTGGTCGGTCGTGATCACCTGGCCACCCACCCAATCAGAGATAGACCTTTACTGAGGCTATGTAGCCTACTACTTCATAGGTAGTGGGCCGACTGGGCCTATGGCCCGTCGCGGTTGGTCGGTGGTCACTCTCGATCGGGAGGCTATGGCCTACTACCGGCTTAGACCAAGACGTACCAGACCAATATCTACAATAACACAATAAATATAAATACTAATAATACATAACATTCATAGAGAGGTATCATGGAAGAGTTGCAAGGAGATTAAGGCAAAAGGAGAGTACCCCATATGGATCCATTTTAAGCTTCTGAGACCACAACAGAACTGGACAGGGTAGGCTAATTGACCTCCTTTGCTAGCCTGAAGCAAACGGTGGTCCTCGACCAAACCTACTAAACCGAATTTTTTTATCTAGACCGGTAGGGAGGGTGGTCCTTGACCAAACCTACTAAATCAAATTTTTCGATCTAGACCGGTAGGGAGGATAGATCCCACAAAATAATAAGAGAGAGGCTCTCTATTTTTTATATCCTCCCTGCTAGCACCGTAGCGCAGACAGGGGGAGGTGGGGTGTGTAAAGGGTACCAGGGAACGGGCACCTAGCCTAGGCTAGGTCGGTCAAACTAGGGGGGCAACTCATCCAACCTCTTAGTAAAATGAAAATCATCAACGTGCTTAAATCAAGACTTATCTAAGATCGTGTTAACACTAAATCATGCATATTCTCCCTACGAGAGAGAGAGGGATAGGGTTCCCTCCTCTCCTGCAACAATTACGATAGGCTACCAGTAGCCTAATAATTACACATGTGCATCACAATAAAATTATGTAGGGACAGGCGCAAATCCGCCCCTGAGCCACTAAGGGGTGGGTTTATGTTAAAGTACAAGTTAAACAACTATTCTTTAGACCACAGCGAAAGTCACGAGCGAGTTAGGCCTAGTCCCGATCTTACTCTGTTAAAAGTAAGTAAGTAATACATAACTGTCACTGGGAAATGATTGTAAATCAAAATCCATATATATAATATAAAAACTTAGTGGAAATTAGTGTGTGACAAATTCACCCGCGTTGTGATGGTGCTCCCAAAGTGGCGGGCCAGCCGACGGCGCCCTCAATACGTTTTCTGAGGGGCCGAAGGCGACTATGGAAAACACCTCAACCGTATAAGTTACAAAACATAAATTGGAGTATTCAACTTAGGTGTAGAAGTAAGTTCTCCAGCCGACATCGCGAAGAAAGCATAAAATCCTGGGAGCTGTGACAAAAGCGTGGATCACACACAATCGCTAATACAGGAATGAAGGACGCACGTGGGTATGATTAGTAGTAGCGAGAGGAAGGTAAGGTGGGAGACGCTTGTAACGGCTCCCACCGTGGAGGGATTTTGAAGAGGAATCTTCTAATTGGCAGAGGACCTGTGAGTAGTGGCTTCCACTTCGCCCCTATACTTTATACCGACGCCCCTGGGGGTGCTCGCGCTGAGGGTAGTAACTTCAGCATGCTAGCTTTTTCTCTGGTATATTTAGGATCTATTTATACTTGGAAAAATGAGCTACAGGGATTTTTCACGGGGCGACACAGGTCCTCCCCCAAAAATAGATTTTTCCTACGTCAAAATCCCTTTGTTGTGTCACATATTACCTTTGGAGAAAGACAAGGCTCTTTATTCAGTGTAGTCTTCCAGAACTTCTTCCTCTTACATCTCAGTTGTTGATTGGTTTGTCTTCCCTATCAGAATAAAACTATTAGTTAATTATGAAAACAGTTTACTGTATTCTCTTGAGTTCTTCAGCTACTTAAGTGAACACTTTCAAGTTTTAAAGAACATTGGACCAAGCCATGTTGCACTTGACAAAGCTCTCCTATATCCATCAGATCTTCTGAAACAGTCTGGGACATATACTGATTGCCACCAACCTGAACTGCAATTCAGGATGTGTGATTAATAAATAAATTTGTTATGAACTAACAAGTATTATGACAAGTGTTTTTTTATACAAACACATGAAACATATATAAAGTTCCCACCTCCCACTCCTTTAAGTATTAAAGCTGTATACCCAGGACTTACAAGATATAATGTGGTTATTGAATGGATAACTGAGGACCCAGTTGGCAATCTGAGTCTTTAGTATACAGAACTACTATTAATAAGTGTTTATTACTATATTATTAACATGTTGTATTTTATAAAAACATAATTGTCAGTTATTGAATTGTAATTCATTTCTTTTTTTGTATAATTTCATTTATGTTTTATTTGTATTCTTTTCGTTATATGGAAATTGTTCCTGAAAAACATGAAATGAATATACTGTGGATGAATTTTTATTCTAAAATCTCACATTGACAGGTTTTCCAGAGCCAGAGCCGCTAGAGTATTATGAAGTTCCATCGAATGATCCAAGTTTCAATAAATTTCAGGCAGCCTTATATCAGAAGTCTAATTACTATGGAAACAACATATGGAACCTAACTTCTAGAGAATTTGAGTCACGTGTATCTGCAGTAAATTCAACTAAAGGTACCTTTGATCGTTTTTAATTTTACAATTATCGTTAAAGTATATTGATGAAATAGTCTGAATAAATAGTAACTGAAGTTATTTTTTATTCTTTTTGATTTTAATTATCAAAAGATTTTAGTGTAAGGATATGTTTTAATAAGCAGAACATAATTGAATTTATAGCACAACTGATCTTCAACTCTCCCAAAATTATTCTATTTAATATATTAGATAATGTTTGTGGTGGGGATGATATTTCCAAAATTATTTCTTTTTGAATACTACAATGTACTGTGCTGCCAAACAGTTCAGTGTATGTATCTGGAAAGAGGGTTATCTGTACTGTCTCTCAAGTCATGAAAATCGAATCTATCCTGTACTTATAACATTTAGTTGAATTGATTCCATTTTATTATAAATCTGGTGGGATTCATGGTGAATCAAGTTATGTAAAATTCTATATTATGTTTTATTTGAATAGTAGAATCCTTTGTTTTTATGTAAGTAACTTACCAAGTAATTACGTTGCTAAGAATTCCCATGTACCAGCAGCTAAAAGTTGAAAATCACAATAGTGATTCTTTTTTGTTTTGGAATAGGTAGGTAGCCCCAACCACTATTGGGGTAGAAGGGAAATAACACAGCAAATAGCTCAATTTATTTTTGCCGGCTTCCAATGAAGGTTGTAAGCAGCAGCTACTGAAATTTGGATTTTGTTGTTTTCCAATCGCTTGCCGTACACACCTTAGGTGAAGTTTTATGATTCTTTTTCATAGCCATTCGGCATTTGTTAGATAATCAGTACTTTGCACTAGTTTAGGTTTTTAGACTTTTCTTTTGATTTTTTCATCTACCAATATCTAATTTGGGATTGTTGAGTGTCTGTTAAGGTCCCCACAGACGTTACGATTGCCTGATCTGGTTATCTGAATCGGAAGTAAACCTCACTGTCTATGGGGTTATCGTCTGACCAAAAATGGGCGGAGTCCATCGGCCTCTTCGACCAACTCGCAACCTGCCGTTGCAGGTTCGTGGCATCCGATTTAGTTCAGGTAGCCGGAAGCCTCCAGTCTAAGGCATGATCTTAAGATTTACTTCAGTTTCAATGAGACGCTGAAGCAGCAACATGGCAGCTACATCCGCAGATAATGAGTTCTGGGAGGAGTTTATTGAACTGTCGTAGGAGAGCGAAATTAGGCTTATGATAAATTAGTTGCAAAATTATTGAAGGATGATATATGTGTGTATATATATATATATATATATATATATATATATATATATATATATATAATATCTATATATACAATATAGTTATATATTATATATATATATATATGTGTGTGTGTGTGTGTGGTGTGTGTGTGTGTGTGTGTGTGTGTGTGTGTGTGTGTGTGACTGGTAAAAATATTCTGTAACAACAGAATTCCATCTAATAAAAGGAGCCCATAAAAACACCAAAATATAGAGAGAAAAGTGCTATATTTCAGAGACTGCTGTCTCCCTCTCAGGTAGATGAATGAGAAAAGTTTACAGAAGAGGTGGTATTTATACCAAGAGGTCCATCCACAGGCAAGCCAATTTAGGTCACCCCCGCTGATAATTTGTACCGGCAGTTGCTGCTATAATTCACGTGACAAATTCCAGTTTATTCTATGGTTATGTTCATTTACATGGTTGAAAATAGCCGAGTTCTGTTGTCCATACCTAACTGACCGTTTGTGTTGTATTAATCTCTGGGGAAGTGATTTACCTGTAAATCCGATGTAAGATTGGTCACAGTCCTGGCATGGGATTTCGTAAACCCCGGTGTCCTTTTATGGCCTTCCCAAAACTCACCAAAGACAATCTTCCATTCAGACCATCGTTCATGTGCCGGAGCTTTCAATTACAAAATTTCTAAATGGTTAGCTGGCCTCCTTTCCCCGTTTTTTAGGTACTTTTTCTCCCAGTCACATTAAACTTCACACACCTGGTTGATCGAGTATATAAGAGATTGCAGGTGTTTTGGAGCACCCAGTGTCGCCAGGGCATATTTTGTCTCATTGTGGCTCCCGTGTGTGCAGTTTCTGAATATTTATGTAGTGATTTCAGATCCCTCGATGGTGCATGAGTGCCCATTGGCGCCAGTAGCACCTAAGCACCCATTGGTGCACATGATCCAGTGGTGCAGAGAAGCGCCCTTTAGCACCAGGGCTCCCATTTCAGTCTGAGTGCCCATTAGCGCTGGTGCCCTCTCCTGCACCTGAGCTCCGTGCAGCGCCAGTTCTGCCAGTATCTCCTCGTTGTTTGACTCCTCCTATTGGTGCAGTCGATCCCAATCTGTCTCCAGTGTCTTCTGCTGTAAAGGATTCTAAGCCCCCTCCAGATGAGCAACATTGCTTCAGATTCTTCCAAGCTCCTTTGTTTAGTGCTTTCTACTTCAGCCAGGAAAGCCATGGGTGAAGTCGAAAGTTGGCTTGTAGACAAGAGAGTATAAGGGAAGGCCGTTGTCTCTTTCTGTCCCTCTTGCTTGACCAAGAAAAGGCATTCATTTTATCACACTGGGCAGTCTCACTCTTTGTGTGTTTGTGCCTCTGCCCAAGGGGATTTCTCAGGGTTTATCGAGTCTTCTTGGAGATCGGCTTTCACAGCTGTGAAAGTAATATTTTCGTTGGCCGAGATAGACCATCTCGTTCAATATTTTTGAAGTAAAAAATTTTATGGATTGATCTATTGGCACTCTTGGAAAGAAGATTCAGGATGCTACTTTGGTTTCAGCTACCGTTTCCTCCGATCTCTTGGCAGTCCTCATGCTTGGGTAGGGGCATTAGGGACATTTCCTGTGAGATCTCTTCTACGTTTGTGATGTGCAACAGTTGCCCTTTTGTGGCAGAAAGAAGAGACAACAACCTGAGACAAGAGGAAATATACCTTTACAGCTAAAGCAGTCAAGAAGTCATCTTCTAATCCCACCCTTAGGAAGGGAGAACAGTCTTCCCCATGCAACAGTAGGGGCCAGACCCCATCATTTCTGGCAAGAATGAAGCAGAAGACGAGGTAAAAAATGGGTAGTAGAGGTCTTCAGGGTAAGATACTTGTCACCTACCCACCATTAGTCAAGCAACCCATCACCTTGATAGCATATTCGCTCGACTGAGGGGAGTATTCCTCTCTGGCTAAAGAAGTATGTATCTGCCATTTTTCTGAAAAAAGCAATCAAGAGAGCGGAGGACCTAGAGTCTGAGGGAGTTTATGATTGCCTGTTTGTGGTCTGTCAGGTGGATGGAGGCCAGTGCTAGATGCAAGTGCACTGAATGTCTTGGTATTGAAGATAAAGTTCAAAATGGAAACAAATCGGTCAATTCTTGCTACCATCCAGAAAAGGGACTGGATGGTCTCCATGGACATGCAAGATGCATACTTCCATGCCCCCATACATCCAGACTTGAGGAAGTACCTGAAATTTGTCTTCAAAGATCAAGTTTTTCCGTTTCAGGCCCTTTGCTTCAGATTGACAATGGTGCCACAAGTTTCCACTTGTGTGCTTGCTCCTCTAGCGAGTTGCCTCCATCTAATGGGGGTCAACATTGCACTTTATCTGGACAATTGTCTCCTTTGCTCTCTGACAGAGTTAAGCTGCATGGGGGACCAGCAGAAGACATTGACGTTACTCGAGAGCTCAGTCTTCTGATCAATCTTCCAAAATCCCAACTAGTCCCAACCCAACGAATAGTCTATTTAGGAATGACTCTGGACTCACTTCGTTTTCAGGCTTTTCCCTCCCCAAAGAGAGTAGTCATGCCTTTGCACAGTGGACAAATTCCTCTCTCTCCCAAAGTGTTTTGCCAAGGATTGGATTAGCCTACTTGGAACTTCATCCTCCATCAAACAATTCATTTCGCTGGGGAGACTCCATATGAGGATCCTACAGTTTTATCTTCGGTCCAAGGGGAACAGGTAAAAGTAATTGGACAATTTCGTGTTCCAAATTTTGCAGGAAATCAAAGAACATATGCTCAGGTGGAGATCAGAAGAAAGGCTACAGGAAGGGAAGTCTCTATCCCCAATGAATCCAGAACTCAGTTTTTATGCAGATGTGGAACATGGAACAAGTCTTGGCATATCAACCTGAAAGAGTTGACAGCCATAAGCCTGGGTATAAGCTTTTGCTCCAGAAGTCCAAGGCAGGGTAGTGGCAGTAAACTTGGACAACACAACAGCACTCTTGTACATTTCCAAATAAGGGGGAACCCACTCCTCTTTTTGCAAGGCAGTGAAAGACCTTCTTCTTTGTGCCAGCATGAATCACACAAAGATGATGACAAGATTTGTGCAGGGCAAGATGAACATATTAGCAGACCAACTCTGTTGACACAGCCAAGTCATTCGTATGGAATGGACTCTGGATCCAGCAGTCTGCCTAGAGCTTTGGAGATTTGGGAAAGGCCTATGATAGAATTGTTAGTGACCGTCAAAATGAACTGCTTCCACTTGAGCATGGTCTGGATTCAGCCATGCTCCTGGATTGGTCAGACAAGGAACTCAATGCCTTTCCACCCATAGGAATGGTATGGGAAGCCTTACAGAAGTTCCAGTTGCACAAGAATGTTTTGATGATTCTCATCGCCCCATTCTTGCCTCTCAGGGAATGGTTTCTGGACTTGATAAGTGTGTTAGCTGACTTTTCCATGTTACTCCCCTAAAGAAAGAAACTGCTCACATAATGAGGGTCCACCAAGGATTATCTACACTTGCTCTGACAGGGTTCAAACTCATCCGACTCTTCAGAGCAAAAGGTTTTTTGAGAGTGGCTGCAGAGGCAATCTCGAAATGTAGGTGGCAGTCATCCTCTAATATCTACCAGAACAAGGGGTCCATATTCCACTCTTGGTGCAGAAGAAATCAAGTCTCATCTTGAACATCTGTGACAGAGATCACTAATTTTTTCTGTATCTAAGGACATTGAGAGGTTTGTCTTCGTCCACAATTAAAAGACATACAGTGAGCCCCTGTATTCCCAAACTCACGTATTTGCGGATTTCTCTCTGGATCATATACAGTGGAACGATATACGAAAGTCCCAACTTACGAAAAATTCAAGTTACGAAAGCAAAGACGAAGATTTTTTTGCCTCTGCATACAAAATAATTCAGGTTACGAAAGGGTGTTACTGTAAAGTCCCGAGATTCACCCAGACCACCAAGAACAATTTTAAAACTCAGGCACCTCTAACTCTGTAGACTTGCCCCCATCCTCCCACTCTCCCATTGGTTACTGATGCTAGTCACTGCTGTAAGATCCTGCTCTCCTATTGGTCAGCATCTATCTCATCATGCTCTATGTAAAGGTGTCGTTCGGCCACTTCGTTGCACCAGCGTTATCGTACGCATGCGGAATTCGTTCGTTCACATATATGATTTCGTTTGTTAACCCTTAAACGCCGAAGCGGTAAAAATAAAAAACTCCCCCGAATGCTGGAGCCGGTTTTGAGTGAGCGTGGAAGCGGAAAAAATCATTTTTTCAAAAAATCACAGCGCGCTTAGTTTTGAAGACTAAGAGTTCATTTTTGGCTCCTTTTTTTGTCATTGCCTGAAGTTTAGTATGCAATCATCAGAAATGAAAAATAATATCATTATCATATGTAAATAATGCGATATATGGTAGCGAAAAAAAAAATTAATACATAATTGTATTAAAATCACGCTGTGCAAAAAACGGTAAAAGCTAACGAGTTTCTTTTTTTTTCGTTGTATTTTACACTAAATTGCAATCATTTTTGATTATAAACTAATTACAAATTGTAAACAATAAAAGCAACACTGGAAAAATATTATCACAAAATGATGTACGAATTCGTAACGCGCGGACGTAAAAATTTTTTTTTTTTCAAAAATTCACCGTAAATCTAAATATTGTTCTAGAGACTTCCAACTTGTTTCAAAATGAATATAAATGATTGAATATTACGATACTGTAAGAGTTTTAGCTTACAATTGCGTTTTTCGACCATTTCGGTAGAGTCAAAGTTGACCGAACGTGGTTTTTTTTTCTTTTTATCGTGATTTATATGCAGATATTTCGAAAATGAGAAAAGCTACAACCTTCAAATATTTTTCCTTTTATTTTACATGAAATTGCGCACATTTTCATATATAAAACTCTATGAAATGCCTAATATGAAACGGAGCAAATTTTCCGAGAATTCGATGTACGCAATTCGGAGATTTATGGCGGAGAATCCGCGCGCGGAGGGAAGGAAAGTTTTTTTCATAAATTCACCATAAATCAAAATATTATGCTAGAGACTTCCAATTTGTTGCAAAATGAAGGTAAAGGATTGAATATTACTAAAATATAAGAGTTTTAGCTTACAATTGCGTTTTTCGACCATTTCGGTAGAGTCAAAGTTGACCGAACGTGGTTTTTTTCTATTTATCGTGATTTATATGCAAATATTTCGAAAATGAGAAAAGCTACAACCTTCAATTATTTTTCGTTGTATTCTACATAAAATTGCGCACATTTTCATATATAAAACTTTATGTAACGGCTAATTTAAAATGGTGCAAACATTACCACAATCGCACGTATGATTTTTTCGGAAGAGTTACCGCGGACGTAAGGAAAATGTTATTTTTTTCATAAATTCACCATAAATCGAAATATTGTGCTAGAGACTTCCAATTTGTTACAAAATGAAGGTAAATGCTTGAATATTACTAAAATGTAAGAGTTTTAGCTTACAATTGCGTTTTTCGACCATTTCGGTAGTCAAAATTGACCGAAGGTTGAAAATTTGTCACTTATCATTTTTCATATGAAAATATTTCAAAACTGATAAAAGCTACAACCATGGGTTGTTTTTAGTTGTATTGTGCATGATATTGCGCACATTTCCATATATAAAACTTTATGTAACGGCTAATTTTAAAATGGTGCAAACATTACCACAATCGCATGTATGGTTTTTTTCGTAAGAGTTACCGCGCAGACGTAAGGAAAAAGTTTTTTCATAAATTCACCATTAATCGAAATATGTGCTAGAGGACTTCCAATTGGTTGCAAAATTAAGGTAAATAGTTGAATATTACTACAATATAAGCGTTTTTTTAGCTTACAATTGCGTTTTTCGACCCATTTCGGTAGAGTCAAAGTTGACCGAAGGTTGAAATTTTGGCACTTATCGTTATTTATATGAAAATATCTCAAAACTGATAAAAGCTACAATCATGAGTATTTTTTTGTTGTATTTTAAATGAAATTGCGCACATTTTCATATATAATACTTCATGTAACGGATAATTTAAAACGGTGCAAAAATGATGTCAAAGTGACGAAATAATTTTTGAGATGTGTCACTGATACTTTTTAGTGCGATAAGAAAGAAATTCGCGCTTGCGCACCTGCGTAACGATTGTAAACAAAACAACGCCTTGATCCGTGAACTCCCAGCATCCCCCAAGGCGCGTGATTCAAAAGTTTTCGGCTGGTAGGCCTATAAGTATTTTTCCGCGAATTTTAAAAAAAACTTCTTTGAGCCGACGTATTGTACGTCCATTCGGAAATCGGGGGAGATTTTGACTCGACGTTTAATACGTCCATTCATGTTAGTGATTTCGCTTTGTACTTTATCGTGTTGTGTGAAAACTTAATTAGTAACTTAATTACATATGGTCATGGGTCCCAAGAAAGTTGCTGAAGTTCACGGAAAGAAGAGGATGCTTTCTATGGAGACAAAGATGGAGATTATCAAGAAATATGAGGCTGGCATGCGGTTGAGTGTGACCGCTAAGGAATACGGCTGAAATCCGTATTCCTTAGCGGTTGACGATCCTGAAACTGTTTCGCAACCAGATCTTGACGAGATCGTTGCTCTCGGCAAGTCCACTGCAGCTGGTTGTCAACGAGGATGACATCAATGACCTTCTCGAGGAGCACCAAGAGGAGCTTATGATGAATGACCTGAAGGAGTTGGAGGCCATGCAACATAACGTCGTTCAAGAAAAGTTCTCTAGCAGCAGAGAGGAAGAGGAGGAGGACCCTATGACAACAGCAGAAATTAAGGATGCTCTAGCTGCTTTTCATAAAGTGCAATCATTTGTAAAAAAGAGACACCCCAAAAAGGCTTACACAGGTTGTATGCTTGCGCAGTTCGATGACTTTTGCCTGAGTCGTTTCAGGAACATTGTGAAAAGCAGGCAGAAGCAATCATCCTTGGATAGTTATTTTTTAAAGAGGCCTTTAGTTGAAGTAAGTAAACAGGAAGTAGGAAGATCCAAGTGATATGAAAAAACAAAGTTGAAAGTGGTGAAGAAATTAAAATTTTGTATTAAAAAAAAAAAATCGTAAAGTATAAAAAAGTAAAAAAAAATGTAAAAATAAAAAAAAGAAGAAGAAAAAAAGAAATTTAATTTTAAGCTTTTGTAAAGTTATGTGTTAATGTTCTCTGCCATTTGTTAATGTGTTTCGTAAAGTTTAGTGTCAATGTTTTCTGCCATTTTTTAATGTGTCTTGTAAGTTAAGTGTTCAAGTTTTCTGCCATTTGTCCTCCTCCTCTGTCGCCACTTTCAAAGATGGCCTCACTCGAAAGGTAAGGTTCCACATTTTACTACATACATACGTACAGTATTTCTTGTACCATGTACACTAATACACTTTATTTCCAGGTATGTAGTACATATTAGTAGTATAAGTAGTTTAAGTTAGGTATAGAATGGTCCAAATTGTTGTATTTCATTGTTTATTGGTCAATTTAGCTTTATTATAAAATTTACTGGGATGTTTTTGTAGGGCTTGGAACGAATTAGGCAATTTACATGTAAAATGTGGTTCAAGATACAAAAAAATCAGTTTACGAAGGCCGCTTTGGAGTGGATTAATTTTGTATCCTCCTGTACCTCCATCATTCGTGGAAAATTTGCCTATACTCTGTATTTTCATATGAGAAATGCCCACAAATTCCATGGTTTTGATCAGTTTCATTATCATTATAAAATGCACTTTTTATGATAAAACTGTTAAAAAACCATGTGCAAAAATTTTTAATGGGTTTTCCTTGAGTTTTAACTAACAAGATGGGCAGTTTTAAGCATTTTTATAAGGGTCACAACTATTCGGGGGTACTAGCTATTCGGGGGTGAGGGGGTGGTCTGGTAACACACATACACAAACACACACACCGCAAATAAGTGGGGAACACTGTAGAGCTATGCTAGGCTCTGTATTCAGGCACAAGGATTAGACTTGTCATCCAATCAAGACTTACAAGATATAATAACATCTTTTGATAACTGCAAGCGTAAGGACACTCGGCAGGTTTAATGGAATTTGGACACTAGTAACCTAATCTTCTGTCAGAAGGGTGAGTGAAATTCAAGCTCTTGATAAAAAGGTAGGGTTCCCAAATGGGGACGCCTTAGTTTTCTATACTTTAGGGTTTCTTGCAAAGAATGAGAACCCTTACAAAACCTTGGCCTTGTTCTTCTTTTATCAAGAACTTATCTAATGTTGTGGGAGTGAAAGATGAAGAATGGTCTCTTTGTCCAGTGAGAGCTTTGAAATTCTACATTCACAAGACTGAAAACATTAAAGGGGCTTCCAGTAGCTTGTAGTAAGTATTCTTAATGACCCCTCTCATCCTCTTCTCTAAGAAAGCTCTCTTGTTCTTTCTTAAAGACCTCATTTGTGAGGGACATTTCCAGATAGAGGAGGAGGCACTACCTGTCCTAAAGGTAAAGGCTCATGAGCTTAGGACAGTGGCTACATCTCTGGCCTTTAGGTATAATCTTTTGTTGACTTCCATTGTCTAGTCTACATACTGGAAATGTAAGTCGGTCTTTGCGACAAACTACCTGCATGAAGTAGAAACTATTTTTAATGATTGCAGTATACTACCTTGGGTCCGTTCGCGGTGGCTGGCATGGTGCTGGGGAAGGAAGTGTAGGAAGCATTCCTCCCTACCTTAGTCTTCATCGTGAAAATTGGTGTTGGATCCTAGAGGAGTCTTGGGAGGTTACTTAGTATTGGATATCCTTTAGAGTCGTTGGTAGGGTGGTGGTGTTTTTAACTTGTTTGGTGTAGGTCGTTTGTTTTCTGGCTTTTGGTGTATGGTACTCTGCCCAGGGCAGGGGCAATATCTGTTCTTTATTAGCGCACGGAGAAGTCCTTGCTGTAAGGATCCCACTGTGTGGCAGGTGATCCTTGGTCATGCAACCACACCTCTACAAGGTTAGGATGAGCAGCACCAGAGGCAGTAACTTCCTGCAATAGCTCTCTTAACAGGTAGGGAAACAACCAGCATTATGTTAATGCTAGCATCTCTATTTTCATCTCATTATGATTAAGGTTTTAGAATATTATCCATGAATCCCACCTCCTAACAGTGTGGAAATCAGCTATGTAATTACTTGGTAAGTTGCTTACATAAAAATGATATTTCTGGGCTCAGGCCGTGTCGCTCCCGTGAAATATGTCTGCTTTAGCACTATTTCTAGTAAAATATTGCTATAATACCAGAGAACTGCTAAATTGGACATGTCAGAAGCCTCTGACTCGCTCACCTATATAAAAGGTGTCGGTATAAAACTGGGGCGAGTGTTAAACACTACCACAGCAACCCCTCCAATTAGCCTTTTCCTCATCAAAAGACCCTAAATACGGGGAGCCGACCCATAGGTCACACCAAGCTACCCGTTGAAGGCGGCTGTGACGTCATACTTTTCGATAGCCATTCCGTGGTTCGCACGTTCGAATATTACTATTTGTTCTTTTATTTTTATTCTGGTTACGGATCGTCATCTACCTCTTCACCCAAGTTTAAGTTAATCTGGTTCCGCCCTTTTTCAATATTTAGGGAGTGAATTTGCCTATCGTTTTGCCTTTATTTAGGATTTTATTAGGCGTCACTTTTAAATAGGGGGCGGGCGGCAAGTCGCCTTTACGGCTTACCCTGAATTGTACCGATTTACGCTTGAATTGTACCGACTTCGAGTAGTCTTCCTCTCTGCTTGTAACATGTGATATTTCAGTACATGTATGTATGTGTATGTATGGGTATAAGTATATATATATTATATATGTATATAGATATATATATATAGATATATATATATATATATATATATATATGTATGTATGTATATATTTATTTATTTATTCTTGGGTGGTAGTTTTTAGTCGATCCGATTTCCATTTATGTTTTGTTATTTTCATTATTTTCACGTTTTTCACGGGGGTCTTCTTTCGAGCACGTTTCTTTGTTTCGTGCTTCGCCGTTTATCCACCGTCCTATTTCATTCAAGAATTTTCCCTTTTTTCTTTTCGTCAACTTGCCGTTTCTTATCGTTTTGTCAGTAAGCAAGTAGTTTTTCCCCTTTTGCGCCCACTGTTATCGAGTGGCCTTCATTGCGGTTTTATATTTTACGACAGTTTATTTTCATTTCCTCCGTGTTAAAGCATGATTTTTCTTTTAGCTTTAAGTAATTGATTTTATTTTGTCTATTGTATATTTTGGATGTTAGGTCGGTTAGCCTACATAGGCTATGCCTGCGTTTCCTCGTAATCTTTTATTTGCGAGGATACGCTGATCACGTGATCGTCACCCCATCAGCCCTCCTTCCCTCCCCCTCACGTGGGCCCCCTAGTAGTTGGGTGCTCCTCTTGCCTCGGTTGTCGCTGACAGCCGTTCCCATCAGCAGAGGGGGGGGGGGGGTGTAGAGGGTCCTCCAGGACCTTAGGTTGGTGGGTGTCGCTTCTCAGCCGACCGCCTCCGGAGTTGTTGATTGCTTTGCGTATTCAGCCTCGGATTTGTTGCGCTCTGCTTCTTTCAGCTTCCGGAGCTTACATCCATCCGCCTAAAACATTCCCCTCCGCATAAGGCGGATTTAGATTCAGGCCTCTCCGGTAGTCGTTGAGGGCTATGTTTACGGAAGTTTCTCTTCCGTAGGCGGAGATATTATATTTGTTATTTTATTTTTCCCTTTTATTTTTATTTTCTTTTCTTTTTTGCCATGGAACTTGCGAGTTCATGTGGCCGTCCCGGGTTACTTCGTGTACCCCCCACTCCGGGTCATACAGCTCCGGGTGGTTTTAATTATTATAGTCCCCGGGACGTAAATATATGAATATATATATACATATATATATTTTTTATATATATATTATTTTCCTTTCTTTTGCCACGGAACTTGCGAGTTCATGTGGCCGTCCCGGGTTACTTCGTGTACCCCCACTCCGGGTCAATACAGCTCCGGGAGGTGGTTTTAATTATTATAGTCCCCGGGACGTAAATATATGAATATATATATACATATATATTTTTTATATATATTATTTCAGTTAGGCATGCTCGGCATATGACATTATTATCATAATAATCCTATAAGTTTGTGCAATTGTTCTCATATATTATTGCACTTACAGGCCACTCAGTGTCTGGTTGCCGATCTACAGGATCTGTGCAACCATGATGTTTGCCGGAACCATGCCCCGTGCGCAGTATTGCTTACCGGTTCCGTAGTCTGGCATCACGTAAACGGCTTTGGCCTGCTACGACTTGTACAACAGGTTACCTAGTTCGATAAGTTACCGCACTGCTTGTTCTATACATATTGTGATGGAATTATATTACACTACTTGGGTTAGTGTTAAAAAAAAAAAAAAAAAATTAAAAAAAAAAAAAAAATAATAATAATAATAATAATAATAAATAAATAAATAAATAAATAACTAAATAAAACAATTAAAATAAAATAAATAACTAAATAATAATCAAATAAATTACTATATAAATAATAAATAATTAAAATTTCTGTAAATTAAACTTACATTAATTAATCAACATATGTAAGCATAATGTTCAAAGATTTTTACTCGAAATTGACACATTCCTTGCATTACAGACAGAGCAGTCTGTTAAGCATGCTGCACTCTCCACCCTCAAGGTCTGGGTTGGAGGTTTTGGACAGAACGTAAGGGGTAGCTAAGCCTTTTTATGCTACCTCAAGATATGGCAGCCTCCCCAGCCGGGAAGCTGCCGGATACGTTGACCCAAAAGTCGCAGCACCAATTATCAAATAAATTCAAGATTCAGTTATGGAACAGCAAGAGGCAGAATTGCCAGACCTTGGTTTGGAAGAAGTCTCACTTGAACTAGTGAGGATTTGCCCATTACACTAGATATGGTTACAGGTAACAGTGTTAATGAGGCTAGCCTAGTTAGTCACCGGGGTCTTTCCTCGAGTGACTCTGATTCTTCCTCTCTCCCTTTACTCCAAATTCCTTCATGGGTTTCACAGGAGGTTTGCCCCCTCCCAGGTCGCATTCCTTCTCTGTGATTCCTAGATTAAAGAGAAAACCTTCGGGTAAAACCTTGCTTAAAAGCCAATCAGACACAAAGCCAAGGCCTGGGCAGGTGCCAGAGGTTCATACACATATTAAACCTAGGATGAGATCCAAGGCCTCAAGGAGAGAACTCTTCCCATTGCCCCTCAAGTCCCATCCCTGCAACGTCTAGAGGTCGGATACCTCATAAGGTACCGTAGGGAGGGCTGGAAGGTTCCCCTTTAGTCGGCAAAGACCTGTTCAACACGAATATTTTAAATCAGGCCAGTAGTCTTGCTAGCTTAGTCAGTTCAGTCGCGGCAAGGTTTGAAAGGGTGTTTTTAAACGTTTACGTGCACAGGACTCCCTGATTACAGGTCTCAGACAGGAGTCGGCAGTTCTGGCACCTCCTAGTAATTTGGTGCAAGGTCAGAGCATGCCTGACGGGTCCACGTTCCCTCCGTTCCACCCTGGTGATTTTTTGGAGGGTAGTGAACTTCGCTCCGTTTGTCAGCGGGGATGTTGACTGTAGAAGGTTGTGGTACACATAGACTCGAGGATTTCGAGTTATTTCCCGAAAGGTTATGGCCACCATTTATAGCTTATGTTAGGCTTATGGAGGCAGCTTCGATTAGAAAGGACAAGGTCTCCAAGGGGACTGTTATCCTTTCTAGCAATCAGGCTCATCAAGTATAGATATGGAGCCTAGAAGTGGATCTGCTCAAATACTAAGGTAACAACATGACGGGAACTCCTTACCTTTTACATCAAAGGTAGCAGGATTTACCCTTCAGGCAGTGACTCGGGAAGAGCCCCAGCTTAGCGAGACAGATTCCACATCATTGCTACCCCCAAGGTAGAGAGTTTGTGGGAAGTTTGCTGGCTACATTCTCGGCAGGCAAGCTTAAGCCAAACTGTGCAATCAACTTGTTTAGTGAGCGCCTCTGTCAGACGCACTGATCCAAGCCGGATTTGATGCTAGGACACGTCTTGCAAGGTCTCTTAACTCTCTAGTGATGACGGAGACGGCGGTTCTGGAGTATGCTCATGAACCGCTGTATAAGGTCATTGCGGAGTAGTTACTTTTAAGCATGCAATGTGCCTCGTACGGCTTTGCGGTTACTAAGAGAAATGGCAAGAAGCATGTTCTATCCGAGGCTACGATCAGGCACGAACCCAACAGCTTCTGGCTTCCTCAATCTGGGGTGCAGATCTCTTCCAGCTTCGGCAGTAAACGAGGTTCAGAATGAGGCATCACATTTTAATCAAGCATCAGATTCAGTGGGGCATTCCTTTCAAAAGGATATTAAGAGTCTTCTTCCTCCAGTTTTAGGACTAGGAAAAGTCAAAGAAGGTACCAACCTTTCCAAGTTCCGCAACAGCACCCTGTGCTATAAGCTGTACTAATTCAGCAAGTTCCCCAACCTTCATCTTCTAAGACTCAGCCTCGGCAACAGCCTCAATTTGTCTCCCTTTCGCCGTCGGCTAGCCAACAGGTTCCCCCTTTCGTCAGAGTGGAGGAACCGGAGCCCAAGGGCGAGCTAGAGGTGTATGGTCAGGAAAGGAACCCGACCCTCATCATCTCAATGAAGTTCCTCAAATAGAGGCAGGCTGTATCTCTTTTACATCGTTGGGAGTTCAGCAGCTGGGCGGAAAACATAGTATCTATCTATCAGCATCCAACCCAAGGGTTGATGGATTACCCCAGGGACCTTCTCCAGAAGGGAGCAGTCTCCAGGACAAAGAACTTAAAATTTCAAAGTCGTCTATTCAGTGTCCCAAGAAAGGGACCGACCAAAGGAGGTGATCTTAGACTTGTCCCGTTTAAAATTGTACATTCCTTGCGACAAGTTCTAAAGGCTGACCATCTCTCAGGTACGGCCTTACTTCCCCGTGGGGGCGTCACCACCTCTATAGGTCTTACAGACGCCTATTATCATGTCCGACGGCTCAGCACTCCCATCCATTCCTGGGCTTCAAACTAGTAAAAGAAGCTTATTCCTTCAAGGTGATGCCCTTTGGGCTGAATATAGCCCCAAGGGTTTTCACGGAACTGGCGGAGGTAGTGGTGCAGGAGCTAAGGTCTCAGGTTTTATTGGTAGTGGCGTACCTAAACGACTGGCTAATCTGGGAGATGGTCAAAGACAAGTTTATTGAAAGCCATGGACGGGGTCATATCTTTCCTGGAATATATAGGGTTCAAGATCAACAGGACCAAGTCCCGATTGGCCCCAGAATCCAAGTTCCAGTGGCTAGGTTTCCATTGGGGCTTGGATTCACACAACCTTTCCATTCCATCAGGGAAGGGGATACCAAGGTAACAAGCCAATTCTTAAAATGCAAAAAGGCTTTCGAGAAGGAATCAGGAGACGATCCTAGGCTCGCTCCAATTTGCGTCAGTCACAGACGTTCTGTTGAAAGCCAAGCTCAAGGACATCAACCGAGTTTGACGTTCAAGGCCAATGCCAAGTGTCGCGACAAGTTCGGCCGGGTACCTGATTCCCAAGGAACGTCTACGTCCATGGAGGGCAATAGCCGAAAACCTAGCCAAAGAGTTACAGTTGCAGTTCCCTCCCCCGTCCCTACTGATGCATACAGTCGCATCACTATCATGGTTGGGGAGGTTATTCACAGCATGACAAGGTTCAGGGAACTTGGTCACCTCAGTTCCAAAAGCTTCACATCAACATCCTGGAAGCTATGGCAGTGTTTCTGACCTTAAAGAAGCTCCGTCCTCCGGAGGAGACTCATATCAGATTGGCTCTCGACAGTGCAGTAGTGATACATGGTATAAACAGAGGTGGTCCAAGTCAAGTCATGTGAACCACAGGGTGATAGCAATTTTTTCTTTAACTGACAAGAACACCTGGCATCTATCGGCTACCCATCTGGCAGGAGTCCACAATGTAGTAGCAGGACGGCATTGTCCCGGTCAGTCCCCCTGGAGCCAGAATGGTCACTGGACCCAGGAATCCTTTGAGAGGGTTTGTAGGAGAGTACCGGGTCTGAAAGTAGATATGTTCACTACAGGGGCAAACCACAAGCTGCCTTGTTACATAGCCCAAAGTATGGACCCTCTAGCATACGCTACGGACGCCCGAGTATAGATTGGAACCAGTGGAGGGAGGTTTATTTATTCCCTCCAGTGAACCCTCTCCTGAAGGTGTTGCACAAGTTGAAATCCTTCAAAGGTCAGGTGGCTCTCATAGCTCCTTACTGGCCCAAGACAATTGGTTTTCTCTTCTCCTAGAACTAGGTCTTCATCCTCACCCTCTCCCGGGCTTGAGGCTGACGCAACAAGTTCAAACGGTGACTGTGTTCGATTCCTCAGGTCTTCACAAAACCCTATCTTTATGGATTTCATGAAGTTTGCAGGTAGGAGGGTAGGGGACATTGATCCACAGATCATTCTGTTCTTGGAGTCAGACAAAAGAGAATCTACACTTCGCCAGTATGATTCAGCAGTTAAACAATTGCCTACATTTCTCAGGGAATCAATGTCAAAGTAATGACAATGAACGTGACTATAACATTCTTCAGGCCTTTATTCGAACAAGGCTTGGCAGTTGCCACAATAACAACCACTAAGTCAGCTCCGAAAAAGATTTTCTTCTCGGGTTGGTATAAATCTTATTTCACCTCAATCCCAAGGGCTTGTGCACGCCTGCGGCCCATTCCCATTCAGGCCGTCGTCAGTGTCATGGTTTCTTAACGATGGTCTCAGGTTAGACTCTAAAACAGACAACTTCAAATGTGATTGCCAAACCCTTTTGCGTAAGGCACTGTTTTTATTAAGTCTGGCTTCAGGTGCCAGAACATCGGAGATGTCATCTTTATCTAGTGGCCAAGGGCATATAGAATTCCTTCCCTCGGGTTACGTGTTGCTTTCACCAAATAATTATTTTATGGCTAGAATGAGAACCCTTTGGTAAGGCGATCCCCCTGGAAGGTTGTTCCGCTTCCGCAACATCCATCTTTATGTACTGTTAAAACCCCTAAGGACTATTTATCTAGCACATCTACCTTTTCCGAAGGCCCCCCCCCCCTCCTTTTCATGTGGGGCGGTGGTGGTACCATATCCCTAAAGGGCATTACGCAGCAGTTTTTTGTATTTTACCAAGGAGGTCAGCCCAGGGTCCTTTCCCAAAGCGCGTGCTATTCGGGCTATAACAACTTCTGTAAATTTCTTCAAATATATGAACTTTGATGATCTGAAGAAATATACTGGTCGGCAGTCGCACTGGGTTTTCCAAAGCTTTACCTTAAGTCCTTGGAGGATCTTAAATATCAGGCAATAGCTGTAGGGAGGTCAGTGTCTCCTTGCAACATCAATATAGTACTGTCCTTGTGTCATATGAATATTTTCCATTATGCCAGTTTTATTAACATCCTACCTATCGCAGCAAATTCTGCTTTGCTATTTCACTTGGTCTATGGTGTTAGTTTATACAATTTAATATTCTGTTTTCATTGTTTCCAGAGTGATGTAGGCTTGGGTGTTTCTATGGTACAATTTCACGGGAGCGACAACGGCTGAGCCCAGAAAAGGGATTTTGACGTAGGAAAAATCTATTTCTGGGCGAGGAAGCCGTGTCGCCCAGTGAAATCCTCCCCTGGTTTTTTCCCCCCCCTCCCATCCCCTTGCAGTGGCCACACCAAGCTTCATTGCTATCGATAAGTATGACGTCACAGCCGCCTTCAACGGGGTAGCTAGGTGTGACCTATGGGTCGGCTCCCCGTATTTAGGGTCTTTTGATGAGGAAAAGGCTAATTGGAGGGGTTGCTGTGGTAGTGTTTAACACTCGCCCCAGTTTTATACCGACACCTTTTATATAGGTGAGCGAGTCAGAGGCTTCTGACATGTCCAATTTAGCAGTTCTCTGGTATTATAGCAATATTTTACTAGAAATAGTGCTAAAGCAGACATATTTCACTGGGCGACACGGCTTCCTCGCCCAGAAATAGATTTTTCCTACGTCAAAATAACCCTTTTTTATAAAATGAGATTTTATGTATACTTATCATGTAATTACAGAATTAGAGCCCACCCTCTTCCCCTCTCATGGATAATAGGGCATAAGTAAATTGAGCTATTTGCTGTGTTGTTTCCCTTCTACCCCACAATAGTGGGAGGGACTGTGTACCTATACCAAAACAAAAAAGAATCTCTAACACAATTTTCAAATCTTAGCTGCTGGTATGTACTTAGACATTCTTAGTTATTTACACAATTACTTGGTAAGTATACACAAAATCTCATTTTATTGTAAAAATATAATTTTTCTTTTTGAATACAGAAGCAAGCAAAATGAGCAATATTTTGAGTTTCTAGATGAATTCAGCTGGTATTGGTTATGGCCTGCTCATATTTGAAAGTAATTAAATTTTCTATGTGTATGTAGATGAATTTTTATATAAAGTTATTCTTACTAGCAGTAATCTGTAATTTGTACCTGAGTAGGTACATCACATGATGATGCAGGAAGAGGGTCTGAAGTGAAACTTTATGTTTGGAGGAAAACTTGCAATGAACCACCAGTTTTCCAGTCAATTCACTCTCAGGTATGCACTAAAAATTCTGTTTTTTCTTGTATATTCAATGGCAAATAAGTGTATATTGATTGGTCATGTTAATTTGTTTCCAGTTGACTCTTAGTCACTATAAGTCAGATCATTATATTAAGAGGGTTCCAGAGATGTTAAAGATATCCAAAGTATGAAGAAGTAAGAGCATAACACATGGACCAGAAAAATATTCACCTACAATGCCATTGTATTCATTGTCTGTAATGTATGCAATACATCTTGGTAAATAGTAATTTGGCCACAGAATCCTTGGAAAAACATATCACAACTACTTTAAGGAAGGTAGAACACTTTCATAAACTAATCAGTTATATGTCCACATTCGTGGTCTTTGAATATCTCCAGACTCAGAGTTTAGTCAAAAGTGCAGAAGGAGAATGATAATATAAGTCATTTCCCATCTGAACCATCTGGTATCCATCACTCGCCTTGCATACAGTTCATAAGTGCACCACTCTTAACTCTGTTCAGAAATCCTCAGCTCATTTCCTCCTTGCTGGTTTACCATTTTTCAGTATTATTCATTGTTCTTTTTTCACCTGTTTAAACAATTTTTTCAGTGTGAAAAATTCTACACCTTAGCTGATTATTTTCAGTTGCTGTTGTCTTCCTTTGAATTGCTGGCTTTCATATTCAGATATTCTGACTACCTCTTTGCAGTAGTAACCAGTGTGCCACTTTTTTTTTAGTGTCATTCCCAATTTGTGAAAAATCTAGATTTTCATAAATTTTCTAGTGTTGTTTACCACCAGCTAGTAAATGAGTATTTAGTTAAAGTAGTTAGTCTGTAGTATACATTCATCGTCTGTTTGTTTTCTTTGCTATACTCTTCTAACTCGTACACACCATATTTTGTGTAATTTTTGGTACTTATTTACTTAGTTCTTTTCTATTTTTCTTGGTATTATGTTTTCATTGTAAACGATTTTTTGTTATTACTAAGCTGACTGTTTTCTTGTATTTGTGATAACTTTGCTTTCATGCAAATGCATCAGTTCAGTACAAAAAAGATATGAAAAAATGTTTTGTGCAGTTAGTGCATTTTATTAAAATGTGCAAACTGCACAAAACATAAGGTTACATGTCAAATACTCTTCAGTGTGATAGTTATAGTTATTATAAGATAAACTTATACTGGGCAAAATAGATATTTTGGATAACAAGCCAAATAGTTTTTTATTTCTGTGCCATACATGAACCCTTTTCATAAAGCTTTATTGTTAGGAGATAGGGGTTGGGAAGAAAAGGAGTAATTACGTCAGTCAACAAAGCATAACATAAATGTTAACGATTACAAGAAACCATCTTTCCTCTAGGCTATTGCTATTGTATTTTGTAACAGTAAGGTAATTCCACAAAATGCTTTTCTTATTAGCAGCAATAATTATGCCTACCCCTTACAGTACATACTACGTACCTAGCCCAGCCTATGGTGCTCAGTCAACCATTGTATTATGGCCGAATTGGATGTACGTAGGGCAGTTATTTTACTACAGTATATATTTAAAA
Organism: Macrobrachium nipponense; assembly: GCF_015104395.2. Taxonomy (NCBI): domain Eukaryota; kingdom Metazoa; phylum Arthropoda; class Malacostraca; order Decapoda; family Palaemonidae; genus Macrobrachium; species Macrobrachium nipponense. Next base: position 154,053,655 of record NC_087200.1, read on the forward strand.
ATGAAAAAAGTGCATTGAATGGTATGTTATTTAACACTGAACTTACTTAATTGTAATTTATGTATATTTATGGGTAATGTTTTGTATAAAAAGGCAAGGTTAGGGTAATAACTGGTGGTCAAGAATGGATTAATCCATTTTCAGTTATTTCAAATGGGAAATTCATTCAGATCTTGACAAAATTGCATCTCGTCGCTTCTTCTGGAAGGAATTAACATCGAGGTCTGGGGCTCTACTGTATAATGAAATGAAAATAAGAAAAAAGAAGTGACCGTAGAATGGTGATTGGAGCACATTAAAGCCTCTATCCCTAAATCTATATATATAGCCTGCATCTGAGGATGGAAGAATATTTCCCTGAAATTAACCCACTCAACTGTGCTTGGATTCAGAACCCATTCACATGTAACAGTGAACATCTGCCAGATGAACCAAATGGACTCGCAGAAGAAATACTTGTAATAAAAGCAAGCAACCTCATACAGATGGAATTTACCTCCCTGAAATTATCTTCATTTTGGATTAGCCATAACAAAGAGTTCCATCTGGCAAGTTTAGAAGCAGTTAACCCTTAAACACCGACTGGACGTATTTTACGTCGACATTTTTTGTCTCTCAGGTGCCGACTGGACGTATTTTATGTCGACATACAAAAGTTTTTTTAAAAATTCGCGGAAAAATACTTTTAGGCCTACCAGCCGAAAACTCTTGAATCACACGCCTTGGGGGATGCTGGGAGTTCACGGATCAAGGTGTTGTTTTGTTTACAATCATTATGCAGGCGCGCGAACGCGAATTTCTTTTCTTGCGGCACTAAAAAGTATCTGTGACACATCTCAAAAATTATTTTGTCACTTTGACATAATTTTTGTACCATTTTAAATTAGCCGTTACATGGAGTATTATATATGTAAATGTGCGCATTTTTATGTAGAATACAACAAAAAAATACTCATGATTGTAGCTTTTATCAGTTTTGAGATATTTTCATATAAATAACGATAAGTGTCAAAATTTCAACCTTCGGTCAACTTTGACTACCGAAATGGTCGAAAAACGCAATTGTAAGCTAAAACTCTTATATTTTAGTAATATTCAATCATTTACCTTAATTTTGCAACTAATTGGAAGTCTCTAGCCCAATATTTCGATTTATGGTGAATTTATTAAAAAAATTTTTCCTTATGTCCGCGCGGTAAATCTTCCGAAAAAAATCATGCGATTGTGGTAATGTTTGCACCATTTTAAAATTAGCCGTTACATAAAGTTTTATACTATATGGAAATGTGCGCAATTTCATGCACAATACAACTAAAAACAACCTATGGTTGTAGCTTTTATCAATTTTTAAATATTTTCATATAAAAAATGATAAGTGACAAATTTTCAACCTTCGGTCAAATTTGACTCTACCAAAATGGTCGAAAAACACAATTGTAAGCTAAAACGCTTATATTCTAGTAATATTCAATCATTTACCTTAATTTTGCAACAAATTGGAAGTCTAGCACAATATTTCGATTTATGGTGAATTTATGAAAAAAATAACATTTTCTTTACGTCCGCGCGGTAACTCTTCCGAAAAAATCATACGTGCGATTGTGGTAATGTTTGCACCATTTTAAATTACCTCCGTTACATAAAGTTTTTATATAGAAAATGTGTGCAATTCATGTAGAATACAACAATAAATAATTGAAGGTGTAGCTTTTCTCATTTTCGAAATATTTGCATATAAATCACGATAAATAGAAAAAAAACCCACGTTCGGTCAACTTTGACTCTACCGAAATGGTTGAAAAAACGCAATTGTAAGCTAAAACTCTTACAGTCTAGTAATATCAGTCATTTATCTTTCATATTGAAACAAATTCGAAGTCTCTAGCACAATATTTAGATTTATGGTGAATTAAAAAAAAAAACTTTCCTTCCCTCCGCGCGCGGATTCTCCGCCACAAATCTCCGAAATGCGTACGTCCCATTCTCGGAATATTTGCCCCATTTCATATTAGGCATTTCATAGAGTTTTATATATGAAAATGTGCGCAATTTCATGTAGAATAAAACGAAAAATATTTGAAGGTTGTAGCTTTTCTAATTTCCGAAATAATTGCATATAAAAAGAAATATAGAACAAAATTCGACATTCGGTCAAATTTAACTCGTCAGATATGGTCGAAAACTGCAATTGTAAGCTAATACTCTTACAGTATAGTAATATTCAATCATTTGTCTTCATTTTGAAAGAAATTGGAAGTCTCTAGGACAATATTTAGATTTATGGTGAATTTTTGAAAAAAATAGGTATTTGTTTACGTTCGCCCGTTACGAATTCATGCATTATTTTGTGATAATATTTTCTCTGTGTTGCTTTTATCATTTTACAATGTGTTATATACCAAAATGATCACAATTTAGTGTACATTACAACGAAAAAAAAGTAACTTGCTACCTTTAACCGTTTTGCGCACAGCGCAATTTGAATACAATTATATATTAAATTTCGTTTTTGCGCTATCATATATCGCATTATTTCTATGATTAATGATATTTTTTTCATTTCTGATGGTTGCATACTAAACTTCAGCTAATGACAAAAAAAGGAGCCAAAAATGAACTCTTAATCTTGAAAACTAAGCGCGCTGTGATTTTTTGAAAATAAATATTTTGCTTCCGCGCTCACTCTGAAACACCTCCGGCACACGGGAGACAATTTTTATTTTACCGCTTCGGCGTTTAAGGGTTAAAATGCGTTTACCATTTAGTTCAACTTACTTGTGTGAGGCTGGCTTTTCAGCTCTTTGACCATCCAAAACAAAGAGAGAAATAGATTGAACCCAGAAAATGACATCAGATGTGCCCTTACAAAACTATCTCCTTGCATTACTGAAATGATCTCAAACCGAAGGTGTCATTTTCATTTTTCACACAACTGAAGATTTTTTAAGTACATATATATATATTTATTTCCACTTATTTTTAACTGAAGGTGTGATTATTTACATGAAAATATTTGAATTATCTCCAGCAGAAGTATTTATTGATTTATTTGTAATTTTTCATCCTGTTGAACATTATTTCAATTATATATTCTATCCATTTATTTCTTTTCAACCTTATGATATGTATGCATTTTAAAAAAAATTTCTTCTCAACAGAAGTAATAGTACTTCATGATATATTGTTTCTATAATTGAATATAATGGAAGGTTCAACAACTAAAGAGTTTGTTTTACATTAATCATGTACGTGTACAAAATAATAGATATGGTGTGTGGGTAACGAGCTTGTTGCTAGCCAGGATTTTGGAAAAAGTGGGGTAATGACCAAAAGTAATTGGAAACCACTGGTCTAAGGCATCGTTAACAAGTCTAGGGCACCGTAAGGTGGATTGTGATGCCCGTAGACTTTTGAATTTTGGTTAGAGACTAATTTCACTTTAGTGTTGGGCCCCCAGGAACAGAACCCCTGCTATTAACAGGGGGCTGCCTGTATATCCCTTAGGGCACATTCAGTGTCCTGATATTTCGAGCTAATGTGCACCCTATAAAAGATACAACGATACCTAGTTTGTCAAACATTTCTTATGTCGAACTTTCCATTTTTCGAACAAAATTTTCAAGAAAATTTTGTATTGTGTGTCGAACAAATGCTCATACCTCGAACTGACTGGTTATCTAGTTTATACTTGTATTTGACGGCCTACTGTGTCTTACAAGTTAAACTGTAATAATTTTTTTTCATTTACAATATATAGTTTAATGATAACAATATTCGACAAAATAAATAGAAGTATAAAGAATTTGATATAAAATATAGCTTTCAATATAACATTTAGCATAAAAGATGTACGTATAAAATTGTATGTAACCACGGTGACGTCACGGCCAGCTGACTTGAGACTAAATGAGGGAGAGTTGAAAATGTTGAGGAGAGAAGGAGGAAGGGAGAGTTAAAATATAACTGAATGTATGTAAAAGCAATAACAATTCACATAAAAAGGGAATTTCCCAATGAATTTAACGTAATGATAAAATATGAAACAAACAGATGCAATACAGAAAAAAAGAACAAAAAAGTCTACATTGATCCAGTGTATGGTTTAGTTAAATAATATTAAACAAAACAGTAAATGAAGAACAAAGCTTTTCACATAGAAATGAGCAAAAATGATTATCAAAAATCATTCCTCATTGTGGTGATACACAGCTAACTTGAGGGGTAAAGGTAGAGGGAGGGAGCATTTATATTTTTTGAGGAATAAGGAATGGAATGATTTTAAAAAATTATCGTGCATCGTTGCATTGTTGAGGAGTGAAGAGACAGTAAAATTTTTACTTTATATACGTAAAAGCAGTACCAATTCACATAAAAAATGAAATGTTGTTTCACAATAAATTTAACATAATGACAAAATATGAAAACAATAAAATGCAATACAGAAAAAAAAAGTCTTAACTGAGCCAGTGTTCGGTGCGCCGAGTGAGACGGTCTAGTTGAACAATATTAACAAAATAGTAAATGAAAGAACAAATCTTTTAACAATAAAATTTAGCATAAATTGTTAACAAAATCATTCGTCATTGCAGTGATACACAGCTAACTTGAGGAAGAGGGCGGGAGCATTTATAGTTTTGAGGAATAAATGAATGAACGATTTTAAGTTATGGTGCATCGTGGTATTGTTGAGGAGAGAAGAGATTAAAATCTTTACTATAATATGTATGTAAAAGCAGTACCAATTCACTTAAAAAATAAAATTATTTCACAATAGATTCAACATAATGATAAAACATGAAAACAAATGCATACAGTAAATAAAAAAAAAGCTTGCTCGAGTCCATGTTCGGTGCGCTGAGAGAGAGAGAGAGAGAAGAACGGCTTTAATTTTCTTGCGTTCTTGACTTATTACATATTTGTTTGCAAAATCCTCACATTTGTTTTAAAAGTCTGCCGTTTGCCAATAGTAAGTTTATGTATTGTGGCATAATTAATCTCTTTCGTGCGCTTTAGATCCAAGTGTAAACATGCCGATTACTCTCTCGATCAATCGATTGGACACACACACTATCGATTGCTTTGATTGTCTTTGTACCTAATACGTATGTGAATAAAACTGATTTTATCAACCTTTGCATAATAAAACCAATTCATTTTGCTCAAAGGGTTCCTGTTTCTCCTCCCTCCATCCCCGAGCCAGCCGGCGCCATTTTTACCAAACAGTTCGTAAATAGTACATAGGAAAAATAAAATTGAGAATTTTACTTCATATAATGTACCGTTTCATTACTTTACTCTCTTAATTTAACTTTTGAACAGATTAATATAAGAAAAAATGTGAAAGGGGGATTTTTTGGGTTGGCTGGAACAAATTATTCTGATTCCCTTCAAACAGCCTTCTGGAATGGATTAAGTTCGAAGTACGAGGTACTACTGTATTCTGGATTGTTGTTTTCTGTAGCAATGATGTCTGTGTACCATTCATCTAGAGCCTTTTTTTATTTCTTTGTCATAGGCACGATTGGAATATCCATTATTAACCAGGACTTACATGACATGTTTCATTCTTACAGATTCAGTACCCAACACTACTTTGTAGATGGAAGTGAAATGTTGATAGTTGATTAACCCTCTTACGCTGAAGCCCTAAAAATCAAAACCTCTCCCATATGCCGGCGCCGGTTTGGAGTGAGCGCGGAAGCGGAAAAAATAATTTTTTCAAAAAATCACAGCGCGCTTAGTTTTGAAGATTAAGAGTTCATTTTTGGCTCATTTTTTTGTCATTGCCTGAAGTTTAGTATGCAATCATCAGAAATGAAAAATAATACCATTATCATATGTAAATAATGTGATATATGGTAGCAAAAAAAAAAATTCATAAGATAATTGTATTCAAATCACGCTGTGCAAAAAACGTCAAAGCTAACGAGTTAATTTTTTTTTTCGTTGTATTGTACACTAAATTTCAATCATTTTGATATATAATACATAGTAAAACAATAAAAGCAACACCGGAAAAATATTATCACAAAATGATCTACAAATTCGTAACGCGCGGACGTAAAAAAATGTTATTTTCAAAAATTCACCGTAATTCTAAATATTGTTCTAGAGACTTCCAATTTGTTTCAAGATTAAGACAAATGATTGAATATTACGATACTGTAAGAGTTTTAGATTAGAATTGCAGATTTCGACCATTTCGGACAAGTTTAATTTGACCAAATGTCAAAATTTTTATATATATATTTTTTTATATGCACATATTTTAGAGATGGAAAGAGCTACAACCTTCAATTATTTTTTATTGTATTCTTCATAAATTTGCGCACATTTTGATATATGAAACTCTATAAAACGGCTAATATGAAAAGGAGCAAATATTAGGATAATGCGATGTACGTATTTCGGAGACTTGCGGCCGCGAATCGGCGCGCGGAGTGAAGGTAAATATATTTTTCAAAAATTCACCATAAATCACAATATTGTTCTATAGACTTCAAATTTGTTTCAAAATGAAGAAAAATTATGGAATATTACTAGGCCGTAAGAGTTTTAGCTTACAATTGCGTTTTTCAACTATTTCGGTAGAGTCAAATTTGACCGAACGTGGTTTTTTTTTTTCTATTTATCGTGATTTATATGCAAATATTTCAAAAAAAGAGAAAAGCTACAACCTTCAATCATTTTTAGTTGTATTCTACATGAAATTGCACACATTTTCATATATAAAACTTTATGTAACAGCTAATTTTAAATGGTGCAAACATTTTGACAATCGCACAAAAACAATTGATTTTTTCGGAAGAGTTACCGCGCGGACGTAAGGAAATTTTTTTTTTTTTCATAAATTCACCATAAATCGAAATATTGTGCTAGAGACTTCCAAGTCATTGCAAAATGAAGGTAAATGATTGAATATTACTAGAATATAAGAGTTTTAGCTTACAATTGCGTTTTTCGACCATTTCGGTAGAGTCAAAATTGACCGAAAGTTTGAAATTTTTGCACTTAACGTTATTTATATGAAAATATTTCGAAACTGATAAAAGCTACAACCATGGGTTGTTTTTTGTTGTATTGTGCATGAAATTGCGCACATTTCCATATATAAAACAAAAATTATGTAACGGCAAATTTAAAGGGTGCAAACATTAGGACAATCGCATGAAAAAATTTATCGGAAGAGTTATCGCACGAACGTAAGGAAAAAGTTTTTTCATAAATTCACCATAAATCAAAATATTGTGCTAGAGACGTCCAATTTGTTGCAAAATGAAGGCAAATGATTGAATATTACTATAATATAAGAATTTTAGCTTACAATTGCATTTCTCGACCATTTCGGTAGAGTCAAAGTTGACCGAAGGTTGAAATTTTTGCACTTATCGTTATTTTATATAAAATATTTCAAAACTGATAAAAGCTACAATCATGAGTATTTTTTTGTTGTATTTTACATGAAATTGTGCACATTTTCATATATAATACTTCATGTAAAGGATAATTTAAAATGGCGCAAAAATTATGTCAAAGTGACGAAATAATTTTTGAGATGTGTCACTGATACTTTTTAGTGCGGTAAGAAAGAAATTCGCGCTTGCGCGCCTGCGTAACGATTGTAAACAAAACAACGCCTTGATCCGTGAACTCCCAGCATCCCCCAAGGCGCGTGATTCAAAAGTTTCGGCTGGTAGGCCTATAAGTATTTTTTCCGCGAATTTTTAAAAAAAACTTTTTTGAGCCGACATATGATACGTCCAATCGGCATACGGGAGACATTTGACTCGACCGTTTTAATACGTCCAATCGGCGGTAAGAGGGATAACATGACCAACAATAGCAGGGGTTGACTTACCAGCTAATTAATCATTAGTAACAAAGCAGTATTTATTCATCGTCTGATCCAAAATGTCAAAATATTAAGGAAAGGCATTTTACTTATTGAACATGATACTTTTTATTAGAATTTTGTTGTTTGTACTTTTCTTTGTCTCTCAGATCATTCATAAGTCTCTGTTGTTTCAGACATGGGTTTGGATTTCAGTAGCTTTCCTCTTGTGGATTGCAGACAGCGTAGTTCGATGGTGGCGACAGCGAGCTGAAGTTCAAATAGTCAGTGTTGTTCATTATCCATGTGAAGTAATCCAGTTAACTTTCAAGCAGTCTGGTTTTTCATGCAAACCTGGTCAGGTAATGTACTTGGTGTTTAACTGTGTAATAAGAATGACTACTTTAATATAGGAAAATTCTGAATGATGTTGTTCATGCAAACTGGTCAGGTAATGTACTTGATCTTTAACTGTGTAATAGGAATGACTACCCTAATATAGGAAATTCTGAATGATGTTGTTTCTCATTTGATTTAAGTAGATTTTTTTTTGACAATTTTATGAAGTATAGTCATGGTTTATTTGAATAGTCATGAGTCTTGAGTACTAAATAAGGGATTTTGACGTAAGGAAAAATCTATTTCTGGGCGATTGGTTCGTGTCCGCCAGCGAAATAGTCCTTTAATCCATTATTCTAAGGTAAATGTACTAACACATACCAGAGAATAAATAAAATAAAGAAAAAGGTCAGTACAACTGACTCGCTCACCCTCCAAGAGGGTGTCGGTATGAACACTATGGCGAGTGAGACCACTACCACGAACCACTTGCCAATAGAAATCTCCCACTACAAAATCCCCACAAGAGGGGAGCCGACCCACAGAGTGGGCAGCAACTACTACTACCCCATCCCATGCTGCCGACTGCTGCGCCTCTGGTGGCCATCCTTTTCAGTTAGCGCACAGCGTATACACGAGCCCTTTTTTTGCTCTGTGTTTTTGTGCCCTTTTTTACTGGATTTATTCATCATGGAGCGTACAGCCATTGCAGCAGCTAAGTTAAGTAATCAGTGTTTATTGCTATTTGGTTTTTTTCCGGCCTTGAGTCAGTATTTGCCAGTTTTTTTAGGTATAAATACGAGCTCTAGGTCGGAAGCATGGCAGCATGGTTCTGCCTCGTGGCGGGTTCGTTCTTGGTGCACCATACCCAGAACCTTCCCTTACTTTATTACGCTCTGTTATTAGTTATCCAATTTATATTAAGGGTACAGCCTACGGGGGTTTATGTCATGCATGCATGGTCTTTTTCATTTTTCCCTTGTGTAGGCATCTTCCATCCAGACCCTAGCCACAGCTCTTAGTATCGGCCCCGGCTAGCTTTGAGTGGTAGACTTTCTTTCGGGTTTCAGTCGTACACTCCTGGATTTTTTCTCCTAACTGTTTTATGTTTTCTTTCTTTACGTTTAGCGAAGTTTTGTTTAATCTACGTATTATGGTTTTTACGTTATTGATAAGGTGCGTCTGGCTTCACCTAGCCTAGGTTATGTCCTATGGGTCCTATATGCTTCCGCTCTTCAGTTCGGTTGCTTCTCTATAGCATCTCTCTGATCAGTCGGTTGTGTAGGCTAGGCTTTATTGTTTCATTGTATCTTTGTTACCGCTCCGTGGTCTCTACGTGATCACGGAGCAGCCAGACGCCTGTCCAGTCATCTTTCCCTCCTCCCGCTCTTCCATAGGGCCGGGGGGAGGTTTGGTCTGCCCACGCTCGCTCCACATACCCGAGCCTGCCTCCCTCTCCCCCTAGGCGGAGGGAGTAGGGGGACGGGACAGACCCAGACTGGCCTCGACCTCTCCAGCTTCTCGGTACGCGCGGGATGGCTAAGGGGGGGGGGACTGGCCTTTCCCCCCCTCCGTCGTTACTCCGTCGCTCCGTTTGCTAGCGCGAGTCTGTTTGCCCTCTCGCCCTTTCCCACCTTACTGGGGCTCTTTATCTACGGAGCTCCGGCATCCCCGTGGAAAGGTGCTAGTTCACCCTGACGGGAGGACGGCGGCATACAGTTGGTCTCTACTAACCACTCCGTCGCGCTGAGATGGCGACACGCTCCGCCACGCACCGGACTTAGTCCGGTACGTCCCATGTTTATAGGTTTAAGTTTAGTATTTAATTTAAACTATATTAAAGTTTAATTTAAGCTACATTAAACCTTCCCTCCATTGCATGCTCACAACGGATCTCTCCGTGGTTATAGCCTATTCAGGCGGTAAGGGAGGGGTTATGCCCGAAATTTTTTCACGCTCCGGCATGCAGCGGAGTTCTTTTAACCTTTAGCCTGTAAGTGATATCTTTTAGGATGCTCATGTATCTTTTCTAGAAATAATGGATTAAAGGATATTTCGCGCAGCGACACGAACTGAGCCCAGAAAAAATTTATAATGGAAAATTAAATACCGAGATTATAAATTACAGATCTTTGTTGTTTGTTGTTATTTTAGTAATTTTCATAGTTTCTCACTTGATTTTTTATGAAATAACTAAGAATTTGTTTCATAGTTTTATTAAATTCTATTTGATATTGAATTTTAAATTATATTTAATATTGAATTTTAAACAAATCCACTAGATAGTGGAGTTTGTTAGAGGCCCATATTGTTTGTCTCAAATGTAGAATGAGCATTATTAAATGTGTTAATATGGAACACTCAAAAATTAATACATCAACAAAATCACAAATATATAATTATCTGAAACTTGTCAGAATTAACATTAAAAACATTACCAGCAATAATGTGCGTAGAAAGCAAATGATAACAGTCACAAAAAGAAAGTGAGTTCCTTTCACAAAATGGCTCTAATTATTTAAACAGTTGAGCACAATTAATGTTAAAGCACTGGTAAAATAAGTAGAGAAGCTGGTTGTTGCTACAAGGAAAGTGGACCCAGTTTGTGTGTAATGATCGAAATCTTCCATTGAAAAATTAAGACCGTACCCATGGAAATTGATGGACTGAAAAAACGCATTGGTTTTCATCTTATCAAGATGTTAAGTTAGCCACTCAAAGCTGAGATTGTCTATGGTTGAGTGTACATAGGTAAGTGCGTAACTATAATCAAGTGCGGAGTTGCATAAGCTCAACCTGTCTGTTCAAAAAGAGTACAGCAATGCTCCCTTTATATTAATTTGAAATGATGTATTTCTCCCTTGTAAAATGGAATCAGTATGGGGGTCCAGTATAAGAACCAGTATATGGGTTCAGTGTAAGAACATGGAAACCAGCCTTTCCCTCAACCCTAACTATAGCAATGAAGATTCAACTGACTGTAACATCAAGTTCTTGTTCCAGCTAAGACTAGGCCTAGAATTATATTAACCTAGGCCTATGAGGTACCTTTATATTAGCCTATGGTTTGAATTATGTATAGGCTAGTCTGAGTTAATTGTCCTAAAATGTATGGTAGCCTCCAAATGTTTAAGTCAGGACAATTGACACATCAATACTGTATACAAATACAGTATGCTAAATACAGAGTAATAACAGGAATGTTATCACAAATATTCGTATGTTACATGTGTACTGGAGGTAAGATGTAAAGGGGTTGACAAAAACAATTACGTTTGATTTGGGAAAGTATAAAATCTGGTGTGATGGTGGACAAAGAAAATATAATAAAGAGTAAATTGATTCTAATAAAGAAGGTAGTGCACATCTCTTTGTTATACTTCACAATCAGAGAGACCAGAAGAAAAGTAAATATTTCTGGAAAAGTTATCAGATTGGACAGACGTGTCACAGGGAGAGGGTACACTGGTAGGAAAAAACCTGAATGTGCATTTAGGAACAGAAAGATGGCTTTGAGGACATAAGGAGAAAACAGCTTATGGAGAGAGTAACCAAGGTAGAAAAATATTACCAGAGCCAAGGCTTAAAGTTCTTATGATAAATGTTTAAGAAGCCCAGAGAGAAGTTGGTAACATGCAAAAGGGGAGAAGATGAAATAGTTTTTATTATAAAAAAACAGAACCTGAATGGAAATAATTACATTATAACAGTATAACATCAGGTGTGGCATGGTTAACATGAATGCTGCTATGAGCTAATGTGATTGTAATGGGTGGAAAGATAATGATGAAAAAGACAGCAGAAAAACCAAAGAATTGGAAAAATGAATAATTCATGTAGGTGTAGAGAGAAAATTTTAGTAAACTTAGCATCAAAACGTGGTTAGTGGGAAACATGTAAAGATGGCCCACTAAAGCCAGTAGTAGTAGTAGTAGTATGCATTGGTATATTGGTGGAAGAAATATAGAGAAGGAGAGTCATGGTGGTGGCATTAAGGTGTACAAAGGGCATTTGGAGAAAAAGATCCTTCAAACTCTGGCACTGGGCAGGCAGGGAAGAGGATATACTATATGTATACAGGGAATGACGGGTAGGCTATAAGGTAGGTGGCTTGGGAGGAATGTGTAAAGAGGCGTGGAAGGGCAAAGTATATAAAACATAAGCATTAAGAAATTAAAGCTTAATAGAAAGAAATGCTTGAATAATGGAAATCTTTTTATTAAAGGCAATGAAATAAACTGGAGCATGTTGGCATGGCATAAGTACCAAAGGAAATATAACATCTGAAGAGGATGTGAGGGTACATACTTGGAAAGTTAGGAAGTGGAAAAGCAGCTGGAGAATTGGTTTTTGATAACCAGAATATGAGGAAATCAGATATGGGGAGAAATATGGCCCAAAGAGTGGGAGGAGTATGACAGCAATAATATTCAAAGGAAAATGGATTGCACTATAATATGGAAACTAAAGGAAATTCTCATTTCCTGAACAAACTATGAAAGTGTTAAAGGTAGTTCTGAAATAGGTGAGAAAAAATGAAAATGAATATATGTTAGTTGTTCATATGTGGAACAAACCTTTAGTCTTAACAGCAAGATAATTGTCTAGCACCAGCTGGAAACTGGCTGAAAGGAATCAGAGATTGTGATAAAAAGAATCTGTGGCATCTGACAACAATGCATATACAATGTAAAGACTGGTCACTGACCACGGCTGCATCCTTTGACGCACTTAGTCTTTCTTCAACTGCTTTGCTGTGTGGATGTTTGCATTTCCTCTCCTCCTGCCCAAGCTGGTTTCTTTGTTTTCCTCATGATTTATTTATGCTTTTGAATGTGTCTGCCCTCTGTGTTATCATGGATTCAGCCAAGAAGACTAGGACCCATCAATGCTTGTGTACAGGAGTCCAAGGATTTCCCTGTTCCAGGTTTTTAGCTTCTCTGACTGACCCCCATTTGACTGGCAGTAGATGCCATTCAAATTTTTGTAATATTACTAATCTTTCCCCGAAATGTCATTCCTGTCCTGTGTCGCAGTGGAAGAGTTTCTACAAGAAGAGAGAGCACAGTAGCATGGCTACTTGTCCCTTCTGGGGAAGGTTTTTCCCTCACCAAGTGGATAGTGCTGCTTCTCCTTCTTCCAGAATTTTCATTCTGCTTTGTCTTTCATTGATGCTCTATCTCCTTTGTTTTCTTCGAATGATTCGTCTTTGGAAGTATTGGCAATTGCACAGTTTGATTTTGTATAACGTTGCCTCCTTTCTTGCCAAATGTATTCTTCCTCCTGGGAGAGAGAAACGACACTATCTTCCTCTTTTTTTTTCAGATTTGGGTTTGCGCAAGATGGTGGCTGTATGGGTTTCCAGGTCTGCAGGGCACCCCCTCCTTGGAAGCCTATTGTTGTATTTCATGGCTGCTCGCCTTCCCACTCCAGCTCCCCAGCAGTTCCCCCTCCTGGTTTCCACTACTTTGGCTCACGCGTGCTGCCGCGTAGTGGGACGCCAGTGACAACTATGATGAATCTTGAATTGTCCTTTATCTTGCCATTAGTGAGGCCATCGACTCACGCTGCCAGTCCAGATGCCATTACACCACTCCCAGCAGCCTTCTCGCATGTGATGTCAGCCTTTGTGATGTCACTCCCTCTGCCTGTTGCTGCAGCCTTGTCTATGATGTCTTCGCAGTCAATTGGCAACCTTTTGGTGGCATTCTTTATAGCAATGGTTGATAGACTGGACTCTGTGTTTAGCAAGAGGTATTCCAGAGTTTCTAGCAAGAAGCGTCATAGGACAAGGGCTCACTCGCCTCCTCCTCCTCCTCCTCCTCCTCGTTATCAATTCAGATGTTGAAGGATTCAAGACTTTGTTGCTTCTTCTGAGAGCGAGAGAGGTGTTTCACCATTTTCCCAGCACGGACTTTCCTCTTGTCACAGTTCTCAGACTAGCTCATCGTCTTCTCTGCTTGTTTAAGTTCGTTGCAAGGATGAGAAGGCTCTGATTAAGAGGTTGAAGTTGCTTCCCTCTAAGGTTACTGATCCAGGTCCTTCCAGGAGTTCTTCTCCAGAGCCTGCAGCTTCTTCGCTTGTTTATCATCCCCACGGGCGTGATAGTGTTGGATGTGAGGCTGTTGTGGGTCGTGGACTGTGGACTTGTCTCTCGTTGTTGTTGGTCATCTTTTCTGCATGATGGAGAGGACTTCCTTTCTCTTGTGTCCAAGTGGCCTAAGCTCTCTTGTTCTCATTCTGCGAGGAGTTCCTACTTGCATCGTTTGCCTTCCAGAGTCAGGGATAGTGGTCCTTCGAGGTGTAGAGTGCGGTCTCCTTCTCCAGGATGTTTCGTCCCTTCATAGATCGTCTTCTCTTGACTGTATAGGTCCTTAGTTGCACGACCGCATACATGTTCCATCACACGACTGCATTTGTGCTCCATCGCACGTCTGTGTACGTGCCCAGTCACATGGCCGTGTATGTTCTCCCTCCCATGGGTGTGTATGCACTCCATCACTCAACCATGTACATGCTCCATGGTACAGCTGTGTATGTGCTCCATCGCACGACTGTGTACATGGTTGTTGTGTGAGCGTAAATGTGGGTCTTCGTGCACAAGGTCTTCTGTTGTCTGTAGGTGTAGTCCTTCTGGTGGAAGGGGTGTCACCCGAACTCTGAGGGAAGGTTCTCCAATGGCCACTGGGAGGGATGAGGATCTTTCTCTGCCATCTACATGATATTATCAGTCTCCTATGCCGGATCCAGAGGAGGGGGAAGAGTCAAGTTTCTGTTGTCTTTCTTGGAGGTTATTGATTGTATTTTTGAGTTCAAATAATCTTGCGGGAAGGACACAGGCTCCATCTTCTATGACCCCATTGGGCATAGAGGCCTTTCTCGGGTTGAGACGGGATGCCAGAGCATCGTTTGAATTTCCATGATCTGGTCATGCTCAATCGATTTTGCAGCATATTAATGCTTTGTTCTAGGGACAGGACAGCTCCCTGCTTGAATAAATGAATAGATCATTTAGGCATCTCCCCCTTCCTCTTGTGCGGCATAGGAAGTACTACTCTACGAACAAGGTTCAGTTGATGTCTTGTCGTGTTAATTTGGACGTGATCCGTTTAAAGCCTGGTTTAACTCTGGATCAGGTGAGGGCTGAGGGCCCCTCATTGTCCTTTCAAGAGGATTTGACTTTGGAGTCGACTGCTTCTTCTGCCCTCCAGATTGTGTCATGGCTGGACTTGTGATTGTCTGTGGTAGCCAGGATAACATCATGTCTTCCTGTAGGAGGTTCCGTCAGCTCTCCTTCCTTCATCAGGTTGCTTCATTCTGGCACTAAGGCCATTTCTTACCCGGGCCATCTTAATGCTAATTTATGGGCCAACCTGTTCCTGATTAGGAGGGATGCTGTCCTGTCGAAGGTGACAAGTTCAGTGGACCCTGAGTTCTTGTCTTCTCTTCGGAATGGGGACCTCCTGGAATCGCAGCTTCTCTTTCCTAGGATGCAGCTGGAAGATGTGATAGACTGGTGGTGTGCTGATATCAAGGACAGGTTTGTTCAGCAGGCAGTCTTGAAGTCAGAGACTCGTTCCTCCTCCTCCTTCCTCCTCCTCCTCCTCCTCCTCCTCCTCCTCCTCCTCCTCCTCCTCCTCCTCCTCCTCCTCCTCCTCTTCCTCTTCCTCTTCCTCTTCCTCTTCCTCCTCCTCCTCCAAGGCAAAGTAGATGGTCTCCTCCAAGGAAGTCTGCCAGGCAGTCAATGTCTTTAAGGACTCATCAACCTACGCCTCCATCTAAGTCAAAGCAGCAGCAGTGTCTCTTTCAGTCCCGTTCCTCCAAGCCAGGAAGGAGGGCTAAGGGAAGAGGCAGAATGGGTTGTTGATAGAGGGAGTGCCACTCCTTAGTGGGATGTCTGGCAGGCCATTGGACCAAATGGCAATACCATGGAGGGGAAAAGTAGGTAGTAGATGTCCTTCAGGTGGGGCATCTGGTTATATATTTCAGTTTAGTAAGTTCTTTTATTTTTATTTTTATTTTCTGTATTGGTGAAATGTAGCCAATGTTCAAGGTATGGGAAATGTGTTTGATTTTAGAAAATTTTTGATGTATTTAAGTTGTGCTGTGACGTCATAGAAGACGAGATGGTGGTGGCGTGTGATGGAAAGGTAAACAATAACAAAGCGTGCAGAAGAGGACATGCGAATCTGGTGTTGGGTATGGTAGTAGAGAGCTCTCTATCTGGTAGTAGTTTGTGGGCTGTAAGTCACATTGTGGTGTTGTTCAGAGTCTTAAGCCGGAGTATACTAGAACACGAACAGGTTGGTAGATTGCACATTTGTGTCATAAAAGAAAGATTAGGCTATGAAAATATTCAAAGTATCTACTACTTTTTGACTTCCCTCCCCCTCTCTCAGATCGTCTCCTTCTCAACTTGACTTATACTCAAGGCTCTCTGAAACACTTAGCTCTCAGGAAGGAAGTGTCGAAGATGTTGGACAAGGCAGCAGTGGAGGAAGTTCATCGTCCTTCACCGGGGTTTTACAGTCAGATCTTCCTGGTTCCAAAGACTACGGGTGATTGAATACCTGTGATAGATATTTCCACACTGAACCACTTCAGCAGGAATGCCCCAAACAGTTTTGGCAGCAGTAAAGCATAACTTCATAGTGTCAATAGACTTGAAGGACGCTTACTTCCAGATCCCGATTTGCCCTTCGTCCAGGAGGTTCCTTCGCTTCGGCCCTGGAGAGCAAATGTTCCAGCTCAAGGCCTTTGCTTTGGTTCGACTACAGCCCCTCAAGTGTTCACATGGGTCTTTATGCTGGTTTCAACGTGGGCCACAGATTCCTAGCATTACAATCTTTGATTGTTTTTAAAGTCAAACTCAGCCTTTTTGGCCACTAAGGCCTTGGTCGAGTATACCAGGGATTTTCCCCACTGTTGCGATGTCTACCCAGGTACTTCCACCCCACCTCTCTCTCTCTCTCTCTCTCTCTCTCTCTCTCTCTCTCTCTCTCTCTCTCTCTCTCTCTCTCAGACTGATCTTTGTTCTCATTTTGACTTTGTTTCCACATCTCCACTAAGGTAAAAGTCGAGGCGCGTTTTTTGTTTTATAGAGGTTTCCCCAGTAGGCCTAATCCTCTCCATGCTGTTTAATCAGGAGATTTGTCATCTGAGCTGTCCTCAATGTTAATGACGAATGACTCTATAAATTGCTCAACTGCTATATCTTGCTTTGCATCTAGTTCTTGAAGCTTCTCAGCATGTTTTATTGCCTGCTTCCAGTTTTCCACTGTCACAGTGTTTAAAGCATCTTTGACTAAATGCTTAAGTTCAGCAATTTTGAATGTATTTCTCTTGGATATGTAAGTTTTTACTTGCGCCCATATAAGCTCTATCAGGTTGTATTGACAGTGGTATTGGGGTAGTCTTACAACTTTATGTCCTGCTTCTGAAGCAGCGTGTTAGTGACGCAAGTTTTCTTTCCATTAGTAATTTTTTTTTGCGAGTTCATAGAGCTCCACTTTCAGCATGTCATCACATGGATGTGCACCATTCTTAATAAGCCAGTCCTTTATTGCTTCCTTTCTCCAAGATTTTGTTGGTTTTTTTTCAAGCACCATCAAGTGGTATGATGCGTCATCCATCACAATTGCAGACTTTGGGGGGATGTTGGGTAACAACTGGGTTTTAAACCATTGCTCAAAATCTGCAGCATTCTTGTGATAATCACCATGATTTTTTGCTTGGAAAAATAATTCAGCATTCTCGACAAAGCCTTCTTTCGTTCCTTCATGAAGAATGATGAGGCGATTTCCTTTACCCATAGGCGGCTTTACTCCTGTTGCTTGTTTGGAGGCCGTGTCAGTCCAACACTTTGCAACAGTGAAATTATATTTGACCCAGGTTTCGTCAAGAAAAACTATGTTTTCGAAGGACTGTCTGACTTGCTGCATCTCTCTCAAAAATCTTGTGCAAGCAACAGCAACATCACTTCGTTCCTTAAGGAATGAAGTGATGTTGCCATCAACTTGAGAAAATCGGAAGCCAATCTGTAACAGGACTCTTCGAAGTGATTCAACGCTACTATTGTAAGATATTTTCTCCTTCAGCTCTTCCGTGACTTTGTTGAGAGTAGGGATTTCATTTCTCTTGTAAAATGCCAATACAGGTCTTCTTTGGATACACTTATCAAAGTCATCAAAATTAGTAACCGTTGCAGGCTGAGTTTTTGTTGGTGAATGGAAGACAGGTTTCTTGTGTTCAGCCTCTAACCACCATTCTTGGTTTGGTTTGCTGCAAATCCTTCTAACAGTCCTTTCACTTGCCTTGGTGGCTTTGGCTGTCCGAGCAAGGGATTGAGTGAATGGTAACAAAGGTGCACCACTGGCCTTTTCATCTAAAAAGTACCAATTTACATTGTAAATTATTTCCTTTGTTTGACTATGCAGGCAGGGGCAGTGAGGAGTAGATGTATCCATGTTGGGTCAGTGACTCAGTGACACAGAATGACCTTCGATGTCTGGAGAGAGGTGGCCGCAGAGCACAATGACAGTACAACAGTGTTGTCAAATCTCAGGAAAACATTTTTAATCATATCAATTCTCCCATCAAAAACTTAGTCATTCTTAAACAAATGAAGTTTTATTATAAGACAGAGTAATTACCATATATTTAGTTAGTATAGAAAATATCAGACACATTTCGTCATCACTGTCGTGGCGTATTTATAGAATTGTGGCAACTGTGCGGAAAATTTATTTATAATGAGACAATGACAAGAAAAATACCTTGCAAAGAGGAAGAATTCTTATTACATCCTTGTGGATCATCATATAAAAACATTTGATGGGAGTACTAAGATATATAATTCAATGGGTATTACACAGTTAGAGTAGAGAATCACTAAGCAGGTGATGTTACTGTACTGTAACACACATCTAGAGTGATGACGTGGCAGGTATCTCACAAGAACTTCACTAAAATGTTGTAAAATGATGGTGTGTGTTAAGGATCATTCAAAAGTACTTTACTGTTTGTGTAATGGAGAAGCTACAATTTAGTCCAGAAAGGAAGACCCTTGAAATATGCTGTATGCAGAAGCCCTGAGTGTTCACAGCAGAATAAGAGAAAAGGGCTATGGGAATGTTTAAAAAGGTGGAAGAGTGGAATGGAATGTAGTGGACTGAAAATCATCTTGAGCAAAAGAAAGCTTATGGTGACCAGAAAAATGCAAAGATAAAAGTACAGTCAGGAAAGTAATCATGTGGTCACTTTGGGAAAGGTTGGGGGGCTGAGCTCAGCATTGTGTATCTAATGTAAGAGATGGAGTTCATAATAGATGCGGTGGTTTGAACAATACTGCATAAATGGAAGTAGATTTTTTTATATGCCTGAAGAGAGGGACTGTAGCATCATGTTGTGAAAAGGCAAGCTCAAATGATTTAGAATATTTATGTTATCTCAGGGGCACACTGGAGTCTGAGATGGGCATTGAGAAGTCAGTTAACCCTGACAGGATGGGCTACATTAAGCACACCCCCAGACCAGGCAAACTTTAAGGTTGGCCAGTTTAAAAAGAAAACCACATCAATTGAAAGAGGAAGATATGCAAATATGTATGTTGTAAAAAAAATTCTAAAAATTTTTATGTACCTTCCACAGTAAGTTAAAATAGTGAATATTTACATTCTTGTGAGATTTACTGAGATGGGGAAATGCAGCACCTTTTTGTGTGGTATTTTGATGTTTTTTCTAATACAGTATTTCTTTGCACTGCAAAACTACAATTATAGCAGACAAACTATCATAAAAGATAAGAACTAAAACCAATAGCAATCCCTGTATTTATTTATAAGCAAATAAATAAAAAGATATCCTGGGGCTAGGGAAAGACAGGACATCCCTCCATGAAATCTCAATGCACACTGATCCACCTCTCTCCCATACTGAGCTATTACAGTTGCCATAAGTCATTTATGGCCCATTGAAGTTATTTAAATATTTTTCCCACTAAATTCATCTAAACCTTATGGTATGCAATATTAATATTCATAAGAGTTAGCTCGACATTCACTCAAAACCTGTTAGTTCCTCAAATGATCATACCTGTCCAGTAAAGGTTAAAACTATAAAGATTTAAACTGAATCAAGTGGAAGACAACTGCTGGACTGGTAAGTAAAAGTATCTCTTTAGTGAAGGGACCTAAAACTTTATAATGCATGCATGGGGGAGTACAGTGAGCAAGCAGAGACTTGAATAATGACAAAAGGAATAGAAGATTTTGATGTTAAGATCATACATTATTATGAATAAGGAAAGGATGGAATACAGACTGAGATCTCAAATATTTAACTATTTTTAGGACATGTGATGAAAAGAAATTAGGAACAGTTTGTCAGAAAATTAGTAAAATATGGAAGTAGCTGCAAG